>NC_140364.1:11362500-11712500 GCF_054491055.1 Hypomesus nipponensis | reverse complement strand
AATGAGATAAACAACTTCAAAACTGATGCGTGTTTACACTGTATAGGTTTTCCCAGTTTGTTGTGAATCATTGACAAGTATAGTGTCACAAAAATCAACATGTTATAGACATGAACTTGAGAAAGCACTTGAGATGCTCGAGACATCATTATGCCAGCAAATGCCTTGAATTACAGTGTATGTTACTGCCACTTCGGTTTTTTGATGTTCATTGTGTCCACGTTGATGGTGTCAAACCAGTTCCGCTGTATCCAGCTCAGACTATTTTTGTTTTGTTCCACAAAACATGCAACACATTCTGTGTTGCATAGCTTTCATCTACAGTATTCTATTCTGTCTAAAATTTTACTTTTTTTTCTCAACAAGATACATTCCACTGGCATTATTGTTATTATTTACATATACTGTCGTGTCTTTTAGTCGATGATGCTGATTTGAGGGAATATTGTTTTTAAAAGCAGGACTTGCATGCATGTTGTATGTTGCACGCATATTTTTGTTCACTCATTAAATTAACTTATTCTGTTCAATTCACCTGCTGTGCTTCTCATTTGTCTTATTTACAGTAAATCAAACCAAAAAACTGATCCTTAGTCTACAGCTCAATTCACGTGTATTATTCACAGATAAACCTTTTCCAAAAAATTAATTTCCTTTGTGAGGTACTTTTACCCAATAACCACAAATGGATATGAGGTGAAATCATGATCGTTATTCTTTAATGTTGCTCAACTGAGGATACTTTAATCAACTATACATTTTCTCTCTTCAATTATTCTAGCATATTCTAATAAAGCCCCTCTCCTTGGAATAAATCATAATTTTCAAAGGCAATTTCTTACATATTCATACATTTTGATTGGAAAGAATAATAAGGGATACAAACTGATTTCAATTCTTTCATTTAAACCCTTCTCTCGAGACGATAAAGTCTGATGGGTTAGTGATCAAATTACTTCCATTAGTCTCCCATTAATACAGTTAACTTCATATATGCCTGATCTTCTCTTTTGTTATTATTCAAAGTCTTCAAAGGAGGACACTAGATGATTCACGCACACATCTCATAATACAGTTCCTGAACCAATTGATCACACACCCATATTAAGACACAGCTAATATTAAACTAAATACAGTGTTCTGGATAAGAGACAGGGAGAGCTGAGAGTGCCAGTGGGGTTTCTTGGCTGGTACTGAAATGTCAACATGATCAGATGTCAACATGCGCCGTTGTCAATATGCTTTGAGTGAGTGGGAATATTAAATGATAGATGAACTGAAACCTCCTCATGTCACACTGATAGGTCTTTCTTTGGCATGATATTGTTTTGTCTTTCAGTCAGCTGTTTGCCCTGACAGGGTCATGTCTGTGTCAGTTGGCATGTGCTTATAGCGGGTGCCATTCCATTGGACCACTGCGTGTTTTATCAGTTTGTGAATGGATCCCTGTTCCTGGCTGAGAGACACTGACCATCTGTGTTGATGGCCTGGCCCATGCACCAGTGGAGCTCTGGTTCACCCTCATGTGTCTCTCAATACAGACCTGTGTATCTCTCGCGTAACGGTTTCTACTTTGTCCGACCGTCTTTTTTTTGTGTGTGTCTTTTCTCCTCTCTTTCTGTCACTGTCATATCTCCCGTACTTTCTCAAAAATATTTCATACCTATCTCATTCTCTCCATCTCTTTTTTTTTTCCTCTGTCGGTCACCATCCCTGTCTCTCTCTCTTTACATCTTCTGATGTTGCACATGACTGTTCTTCCTCAGATGGTAAAATGTTCAAGGCCCATTTCCTCAGAATGGCTTTCAGAGTAATTCAATAAAGCTTAGTGCTTTCTGTCATCTGTTTCCATGACAATGCCTTTGTCTGGGCCAATCAGAGTCCTCAGATTCCTCATCATCAGTAATATTAGCGATAATAATGATAATGGAGTTCCTGAAAATGCAGCACCCATGATGATAATGGTAATGGTAATGATGATTATTATTATTTCACAAAACTGCCCCTCTCACTCTTGTCCCCCCTCCCTCATCACCGTACCTCAGTTGTATTCATTAATACCAGTTAATGACCCCACCCTCCTTCACACACATTACTATAAAGGGACTCATTTAAGTTTTACCGTGATGACCCTCGTCCCAAACAAGCATAGGCCATATCAACATATTTGCTCCAGTGTAATTCCCACCCAGATGACTCTTCAGAACATTGGATAGTCAGGAGAAAGTCTAGTCATAAAATGTAGTAATCTCGTGAAACCAAACAAGTAACTGTGACAATAGGCTGAGAATCAGACAATGGGAAATGATCATGACATTTGATCAGTGTACTGTTCGTTGGTTCAATACTTACATGCATACCTCAACGACGAGATATATACACAGACGTGCCTCACATTTGACCGATATTAAATGAACGATATAAAATATGTCGAGTCTTGATTGATAAGATGGATTTGTTTGCTGACGTCACATCAATTTACCTCATTGGTCACATGTCCTTTCTGCTGTGCCTCAGGCTTAGTACCTCCGCCTGACTTGAGAGTGTTTACAATCTGTAGATAGACGGACTGACCGAGAAGAATGGGGAGTTCCGCATGATCAGGTAGATAGACTACTAAACGCCAGAATGGTCAAACTCCTTGTTCTTTAATATCCCCTGTGATTTGCATGATATCTTAATTTCGGACATTTGCCGCTAATGCTTGTCAGAAGTCTAAAACGGACAAGGCCTTTATATCCTAGCTAGAGCTACAGTTGTTAGCCAAGCATTGTTGTTCGGGTACAACTCAGCTAGCTAACTAGCTGTGAGTTTTTTTTTGTATTTGGCTAACGTTAGTTAGACAGATTCGTTTTTGACAGTGTCATTTTAGCTAAATATTGTCGACGTGTAAAATATCGTGGGTTGAAATGGGATATCATCCAAACGCAGCATATCCGCAGACTTGCTTGGGAGAGCAAAGATATGTTACTGTGGCTAGCTACTTTGTCTATTCCGATTCCATTGTTTGGCGGCTCGAACATTCACATTCAAAGTATCCCCACCAACAGTCAACTTGTTTGTAAAATGTTCTCATGAGGTTGAAGAAGGTTTCTTTTAGTTGACACAATGTGCATTAAACCCCTCGAGAAAGTTGAACGGTTAAAGGCATCGGTGCTGCAGTATGAAATTAGTAGTTGTCAGGACCTCTCGTCGTAACTCGCTAACTTACCTAAACATAACCTACCTGGCTAGCACACACCCACATGCATTATGTACGCATACTATCTAGGCCTAGTTGATTAACTCAACACTTAATTGCTACGTCAGGCGGTTTAAGATGGCTGTCAGTTGTCTGTTGCATTATACTGTTTGCATTGATTCTTAATGATCCGAACCCAACATAAGAATCGTGTACAGTGAGTGAACTGGCTGCATAGTTAACCCTTTGATCAAATGGTCTAGGTACTGGACACAAAGAATGCAAGCACAATGCAATACGTTCTTTTCCTTAGACACACTTTTAGTAAATCTAGCTGACAGCATAGTCCGGGTATCTGAGTCCTTAGTTGACCATTAACACACGTCATAACCTGCCATATGTTGTGTTCATAGCCCTATACTTGACATAAACTGGTTAACTGTTTATAAACATGCACCAGAAGACTATCTACTGTCACGCATATGAACAGAGTAGACACTTTGTGTGTGTTTTTGTCAGCCTGTATGTGCACCTGAATGTACTTTACTATTCATAGGCTATTCACACACATTCAGATGCACACATTATGCTTAGTAGGCCATGTGAATATGTGGCTGTGCATTGACCACTCTTCAGGTCACTGACTGTCAGTTACTAGTAATCTTCTCATTCTGTACTTGTACGAGGTAGGCCACATTTCAAGCAGTACTACTAGTAGTAATTTCTCATTCCGTAGTTGCACGTGTTCAGCTTTTAATCAGTCGCTCATCACCCAGGATCTGTCTGAACAGAAGCCATTTGGTCTGGTTGCTCAGATCATGTGACTCTTAAGGCTGTAGGGCAGTAATTTAGTGCTGAAGTCGAGGCATGTGAGTTTGTTTAACTTGGGATGGGGGTTCTCTCCCCCCCCCCCCCAACAACATTTTGCTGACTAATCTCTGTCACCTAGCTTCCCTTATCAGCCTCATAGTTTCCTCATACCTGGCTACTCCAATGCCTGGTATCAAATGCTCCTCACTGAATGGAAGCATGTAGACAAGGCTTCATCAGTTCTTCCTGGTCTTTTTGAGGAGCAATGAGAGCAAATCATCCTCTTTTTGTCTTTCATTTGAGAATGGAGGGTAGTTTACCCTACACAGTCTTTCCTTCTGATAGAAAGTCCAAAGGCACATGAAAACAGTTTAATAGGTTAAATAGCTTAATCCATGAAAAAGCTATTCACTTTCCACCCCAAGAACCTGCAGTCACATGGTTGTAACCCTGAAGCCTGTGTTGTTGGTTTTTTTCTTTCTTTTTTTCATACAGCATGGATGAACAGGCCTATTTCTATCTATGCAGTGCAGCCTGTCTGTAGATTCACTGTCTCCTGGATGGCTTTTCACAGCAGTAATGATGGAACTCTGAGTGCACTCTAGCTTGTCAACTGATCCACCGTTCTAGAGCATTCTCACATCCTCAAAGAATCTCAACAGATTCTGAGCCTTCCTAGAAGAACATGCATGTGTTATAATCCAATGGCCATATATAGATCAGATTTGTCACCTGTGCCCAACTGAAACATTACTGTGAGATAAGAAACTGTCATGCACTCTTAACTTCATGCAAATGCAAACTGGTGGCATAGGGACTAGGCTAAATATGCTAAGAGGAAGTGAGTTGTTTGGGTAGTCCTTAGTGAGTTGTATTTAATGTTGACTTGACATACAGTCCCTGGGTTTGCTTGGGTCCTGTTCGTGTCAGGTCCCAGATATGCCAGTGTAAATACACATCGATGCACCAAGTCTAACATCATAATAAGTCCTGTGCCAGTTATGGGTTTATCACTGTAAATCCCAGGATAAAGTCTGCCACCTGAGCATATGGTAGCAAGACAGGCAGCACTATTTACCTATTGATTTATTTATGCGTTTCATGATGTATTGATTTGATTATTTCATGAAAAATGTATATGTTGAATTATTGAAGGTGATTTGTGGTAAATTATGCAGTAGTTAATTTGCCTTGATTATTATGTTTTGAAGTTTAGTGTTATGGAGCAGGAGGCTACTGTCTGGGACAGAAGTAATGAACACTGCGGAAGAGAAGGCTTCCTTCAGGCAGCCTGGGTGCAGGCTACAGCCTGGAGCAGCACACACACACACACACACACACACACACACACACACACACACATACAACATTCCTCTGCATAGTCTTAACGGGGAGTGAGTGAGTGAGTGATATGGGGAAGTAACTGCCTTGTTCACTGCATCTCTCTGTCTCTCTCTCTCTCTGAGACTGCAGAGAGAGTTGTTGATGCAGAACGAAGTTCATCATGTACCTTGTGAAATGAGGAAGTCCAGCCTGAGAGGAGCCGCTGGGACAACACTCAGGATCTTAGTTTGTTCACTGTCCATCTTGTCATGGTCTATACTTCAGGGGAGTTTGAAACGGTGCCACCTCTGAGGTTGTATTTCCAGTTTGTCTCTCCAGAGATTGAATTGAAATATGCACAAAGGGAAATTGGCGAGCAGGTTTTATTATTCAGATGAAATCTTGTCAGTCTTCCCTTTACCAGAAAAGATTACGGGAACACGTCACATTATTTACCTCTTCAACGCATCTCTAACTCGCTACGGTTGCAGATTAGTTATGATTATTTAATGGGATAATTCCTTCTAAAAGGAAATAGGAGAAAGACAAGGGGAGGAAACACAGAAGGATGCATTAGTCTTTGTGAGAAACAGATGTTGGTGAGCCAAACGGGCGAATATATTATGCATATAAAATTATTTCTATTTTGATAGCTTGCCTAGCTGATTTATCGCGTGCCATTCTGTGCGTCTAGTTAATAGGTTTAAGAGTTGCCTTTGTTGTGTTATTTCCATAATTAATAAAGGGAAGAAACATAATTCGCAGGGAACGCGTGCTAGGATGCAGGCATGCGCCTCTGCATCCACCCTGCATCCCCAAACACGTAAGTAATCCAGTCAGATTAAGCGCGAGAAAGGCAGGAGTCGATTAACCTAGATTGGGGGGAAAAACTGGGTTTACTGAACAAATAACAAAGTTATCTTTTCGTGTGACGGTGTTCAGGGTAGGTTCAGTCATGCGTGTGCACTATAGGCGTTGAGTTCCCCTTTTTGATTTTGTTTTGTCTCGTGGTCACAATTCAGAACACAGAAGAAAATGACAAAAAATGTCACCTTTCTTCATGTAATGTTACTTCCTCACAAGGTTAAAACTTTTTCTCCTATCCTCTTTCAGATACCAAGCTTTCTACGAAAACGCAACATTGTGACTGGTAAATCCTCAACCACAACCACTCAGTCCTACACATTATAGAAGCTGCAACACCCACAATCTGTCTCAGTTTAGGCTGAGGGCTTTCCTTGACAGCCAGACCCCCCTCTGTTGCCTCCCTCTAGGACCAGGTCTCACCGGTTGGCGGTCATGCAGCACCCTAACTTCGAAACCCGTCACCCTCTCCAGACGGAGGACCAGGAGACGGGCTTCGACCCGCTGAACAACTTCAACAGGAACCGCAGCCGTGAGTCCCCATTTGGCACTAAGGCTTCTGAAACACTTCCTCGCTGCCCGACAAGCTGGATGACCAGGTTAAACTGGAATCATCCGCCCCCCATGTGAACAACACCCATTAGAAAGGTAGCTTCCCTCTGGGGCAAAGACCGTGAGCAGGAAGGAGGGAGAGGAGAACTGAGGGAGGGAAGTTTGAGGAGAGAATTGGAGCAGATTGTATAATTGTGAGTCATGAACGTGCCTGATGATGCCTACAGGCAGATGGGGGATTGCATGTACTTGCAGAAAGGGGATGTGGATGGGGGGCGGTGTTGGCTGTGCGTGTTGTTGAGCTGATGAATATTCATCCTGAGTGTCTCAGAGGAGTAATACACTTCTGGAACTAATTTTGATTGACAGGTTTCAGAGTGGAGCTTTATTTTTTTTATTTTTTTCCCCACCGTGGGCCAAATGAGAGTTATTAGCGATGAAGATGTTTTGCTGTCGTGGCTCTCCCTCCGTTCTGCCTCTCCTGGATAGGGAAGAGGCGAGCCCATAGAAACAGATGGAGGAGACTTTCCCTCGTCCCCGATGTTGTTGACAAAATGTGAAACGAGAACAAAGGCACTGTTGATATGGTCTCCTCGTGGCTCAGTCAAACCTTCTTGACTTTGTGTGTTTGGTAGGAAGTTCCGACAGCTCGTTCTCGGAGTCGGAGTCGACATTCCTCTCCTACAGGTACGAGCTGATAGGAGGACGTAGTTTGGACATGAACACGTTCATCACAACCAGAGTCACAAACATCTAATCACTGACCAACAAGCCTACATTAGATTATACTGTACATGATTGGTAATTAGAAATACTTTGAAAACCCTTAATCTCTGATTCTATCTCTGTCCCTTTCTCTCTCTCTGAAGGAAAGAGTGGGAAGACTTGTTTCTCAATAGTAACTACCTGGCAAGGATTCGACAGGCAGGCATCAACGGCAAATTGCGGAGCAGCAGATTTCGTAGCGTGTGCTGGAAGGTAACAAGCATGTTGATCAGCGTATGAGTTTAGATTAAACAGGGTTTGGGATCGCCACTGTTTCTGAGCGGGCTGCGGTTGTGTCTTGACAGTTGTACCTGGACGTTCTTCCAGAAGACAAGAGTCAGTGGATCAATAAGACCAAGGAGCTCCGGGCCCAGTATGAGAAGATCAAAGAAACGGTGTGTGTGTGTGTGTGTGTGTGTGTGTGAGAGTGTGTATCCCCAGTCACTGACTGCTGCCTGTGTCCCCCTCCTCAGCACATAACCAACCCCCGCAAGGCTGCTGGTCAGCAAGACCTGGTGGTCAACAACCCTCTGTCCCAGGACGAGGGGGTAAGTGGTCCAAGGATGGAGGTGGGGTATTCAAGTGAGCCCCCCCCCCACACTTTCTGAAATCTGCGGTAGATCCCCGCACATTGGCTAACTGATGTGGTTCACCGGATGTTTCTCATCCTTCACCTTCTCCCCGCTTTCTCAGAGTTTGTGGAACAAGTTTTTCCAGGACAAGGAGCTTAGGGGGATGATCACCCAAGATGTGATGAGAACGTGAGTCTCCTCAGTGGACGAGTCTCATAACGCATCGCAGTCTCGACTCTTTGCGACTCCCTCTCTCTTTCTCCTTCTGTCCATCCATCCATCCCTCCTTTGTCTTCAGGTTCCCAGAGATTAACTACTTCCACGGGGAAGATGTGAGGACCAAGCTGACAGACATCTTGTTCTGTTACGCCAGAGAGAACGAACAGTTGCTGTATAAGCAGGTACTGCAAGCTCTGCACAGCTGCACATGGAGCATTAGATCCATTACTGACACAATAGGAGCCAATGAACAGTGCTCTTAACAGGAAGTGACACGTGGCCAGGCAGTTGGTAATGATGGGTAATAATGTCAAATTATACCCCGCCAATGTTCATCCCAGACCTCGTACATCACGGTTAAAACCCCGGACCACTCTGAAACATATTTCACTCGTCTCCTATGTCTCTCTCTTTTCTTTTTGCTTCTCTCTTGGACTCCTCTTTCTTCCCCACGGTCTGTCCCTCCATCCCTCTCTTCTCTCCCTCCAGGGAATGCACGAGTTGCTGGCTCCCATTGTGTTCGTCCTGCACTGCGACCACCAGGCATTTCAGCACGCCAGCGAGACTGCGCACCCAAGGTCACTTCCTGCTTGTGGACTCTCACTTCCTTCACTGAGCCCTTGTCCCCTACATAATACATGTAACAGTGTTTTCCAACCGTCTCTCTTGGTTTCACAGTGAGGAGATGAAGTCTCTGCTGGATCCTGTGTACCACGAACACGACGCCTAGTGAGTGAGCGCCACAAGTAACACTGAACACCAGTCAGAGTGTGCCGTTCCGTGACTCACTGTGTGTGTGTGTGTGTCTCGCCCCCACAGCGCCATGTTCTCGCAGCTCATGGAGACGGCAGAACCCTGGTTCTCCAGCTTTGAGAGGGAGGTCCGAAAGGTCTGTCCTCTCCCTGATGGGTGTTTTTATCCACCTCACAGAACTTTTCAAACTGCCTCCCAATCAAACTATATTTCTACAGCTCTTTTCTCAGGAAAATAGTGCCCCAGGCTCCACATTTGCCCCCCTTTTCAGACACACACCCATAGAACTGCGCCTAAACCAACCCAAACCCTCAACCCAAAGGGGGCCTTTTTTAAAGTCTGCGTGTTCCTGTGGTTGTGGCCGCAGGGGAAAGAGGAGATGCTGACCAGCATGCCCTTCGCCCGGCCGCAGGACGCGGGCCCCTCTGTCGCCATAGTGACCAAAGTGAACCGCATCCAGGACCAGCTGGTGAAGAAGCACGACGTGGAGCTGCACATGCACCTGAACCGTCTGGAGATAGCGCCGCAGATCTACGGCATGTGAGTGGGGCTGCGTGCGGGTGTGGGACTGGGAGCACAGTGGCATGGGAGGTGTGTGTGTGTGTGTGTGTGTTCATAAAATCCAGCCTAAAGTCCAGGGATACGCATGTACTTAACTTGGTGTGTAACTTGTCTGTGTGTGTGTGTACCAGCCGGTGGGTGCGTCTGCTGTTTGGCCGGGAGTTCTCCCTGCAGGACCTGCTGGTGGTGTGGGACGCCCTGTTTGCAGACAGCATCACCCTGGACCTGGTGGACTACGTGTTCGTGGCCATGCTCCTGTACATCCGGGATGCGTGTAAGACCCCTCTGCTCTGTCACGGGACTCTCGACCCCGCCTTACTGACCCATCTACCCAGCCGTCACGGCCGGCCAGCCAATGGCAGCACACCTGCTTACAGTGTTTTCCTGTCTCTGCCTCTCTCTATCTCTATCTGTCTCTCTCTCTGTCTCTGTGTCTCTGCCTCTCTCTCTCTCTCTCTCTCTATCTGTCTCTGTCTCTCTCTCTCTCTCTCTCTCTCTCTGTCTCTGTCTCTCTCTCTCTCTGTCTCTCTCTCTATCTCTCTCTCTCTCTCTCTCTCTCTCAGTGATTGCCAGTAACTTCCAGACCTGTCTGGGTCTGCTCATGCACTACCCGCCCATAGGAGACATCCACTCCCTGCTGCACAAGGCTCTGTTCCTCAGAGACCCCAAGGTACTGCACGCGCACATGTTCGCTCACACACCCGCACACTGTTCTGGGGTTAACCTTTGAGGAAGAGAGAACATGTGTGATTGATGGCATCGTATGTGATCTGACCCAACAGTGTTGTTTTCGTCTGAAGTGAGCTGTCATCTCTGAAGAGTGTGTGTGTGTGTGTGTGTGTGTGTGTGTGTGGGCGTGTTCCTCCCTGTGGCCCCGTGTGGGATGTGACCCCGTGTGGGATGTGACCCCGTATGGGATGTGACCCCGTGTGGGATGTGACCCATGTGAACGGTTCAGGGATGCTCCTGTCTCAGGCGGGTGGGGGGGGGGATGGGTGGGTCTGATCTGGAGTGACATCACTGCCTTTGGCAGGGGCCACCTTGTCAGGACTCGTCCCCATCACTACCACACCTGGGGGTGTGTGTGTGTGTGTGTGGGGGGGGGGGGGTGTTTACTCACACATCAGATGTCACACACACACACATTATTATTCACCAGCGTGTGCTGGTCTTCTCCTGTAGAACAACCCAAGACCTGTCAACTACCAGTTCCAGCAGAACTTGGACTACTATAAGACCAGAGGAGCCGATCTAGTGAACAAGTCCTGGTAAACACACACACACACACGCTAACACCCACACACACACAGTATAATAGTACATTTCATACCAACCACTCCTGAAGATTTCCCATTGGCCTCATTGACCTGACCTCCTCTCCCCCCCTGCAGTTCCACAGCTAAGCCGGCTCCTCTGAACATCAACAAGGTGTCTAACAAGGTCTCCAGTAGTCTGCTGAGCTTCGGCAGGAAGCTCATTGCTCCCGCCATGGCTGGCGCTTCCAGCGGCATCTCTCCAATCAACAGTGAGGTGCTCTCTGCCCCCAGCCCCGTTTCCGTGGCGCCGGCCCGCCCCTCGGCCGAGCCCCTCCAGCAGGCCCCCCCTCACCCCCAGTCTCAGCACTACCGCCTGCTCAAGTCAGAGAGCATGCCTGTACACCTGAGCAAAGGTGAGCATGGAAGCACATGCAGTACAGACACACACACACACACACACACACACACACACACACACACACACTGGCTGCAACATTAGTAGAAACCAAAATGACCCTATCATAGTTATTAGCAGCATTCTGGGTATGTGTTAACATTTGAGTGCATGCGCTTGCGAGCATCCACATGTAAACCACTTTTAACCACTGGATGTTTGCACGTGTGTGTGAGGGGGATGTATTTGGACTGAGTACGGTTGTGAGTGTGTGTGTGTGATCTTGAGTGTGTGTGTGTGTGTGTGTGTGTGTGTGGCCATGAGCAGTTAGATCATTGCTCGCCTTACTCTCCTGTCTGTTAGATGTAGTTTCAGACGGACTCTCTCAAGTCTCTCTCCCTGCCCAGATATTCTCTGACTCACAAGGTAACTTCTGCCACACTGCTTGTGTGTCTGTGTGTGAGTTTGTGAGTGTTTTTTGTGTTGTTGCATGATTGTATCATTCATTGCAAACCAGCAGAGCCAGTTAGAATGACTTGCAGTTCAGTTTGCCAAAACAGTAAGTTGTTTTAACAACTGAACTGAAATTCAGACTGAAAATAATTGCTTCTGTTCTTGTGTTTGTCAAATTGTTCGGATTGTCTTGTGCTTCTGTGCTATGTGTATATTGGTTTTACATTCTCTATGGTATAAATGAATGACTGAAGTTACAACAAGTGAATCAGTTCTAAAATTGAAGACCTGACCTGAGAAGGGAGTGGATTTGTTTGTCAACTGTAACACAATCCATCTTCTCTATAGCCCCAGTTATGTTCAAGATGTAAACAATGCTGTCATTCTACTTCCCTGAGCACCACATCCTCCTTAGACTGCCTCTGACCTGAAAATCTGTGTCTCAATCTCCCTTTCCATCCCAGGCCACGCCTCCCGAACGGTTAGCTCCTCCCCCAGTATCGAGAGCCTCTCCGGGGGGCGTGGTCATGCCACAGCGTCCCCGCCCCTTCCTCCCTCCAGGGGAAGTGACGTCAGTACCTCGTCCCCGCCCCTCTCGGCCACCAAGAAGGACTCCTTCTTCAACATCACCCGCTCGCGCTCTCACAGCAGGACGATGGGCAGGAAGGAGGTACAGAACACCTCTCCTCTCTCGCTATGCCTCTTGCCCCCCTCTCCCCTCCTTCCCCATCTCACCCTGCCTCTCCCTTCTCTCACTATGTCTCTCGCCCCCTTCTCCCCTCCTTCCCCATCACACCTGCCTCTCCCCTCTCTTGCTATGTCTCTCGTCCCCCTCTCCCCTCCCTCCCCATATCACCCCGCCTCTCCCCTCTCTCTATGTCTCTCGCCCCCCTCTCCCCTCCCTCCCCATGTCACCCTGCCTCTCCCCTCTCTCACTATGTCTCTCGCCCCCCTCTCCCCTCCTTCCCCATCTCACCCTGCCTGCTGTGTGCTTCTCAGGAGGAGGAGCTGGAGGGGCAGGTCTCCTTCCTGCAGGGCCAGATCAACGACCTGGAGGCCATGAGCAAGTACTGTGCCAAGACCATGAATACACACATCGGTCAGTTTACACCCACACACAATCAGTAGGAGCACGCTTGGGTTTTATAACTGTTTGTGCGTGGGATCACTATGTGGTTAGCTGACTGACTGCCAAGCTGAGTGGCTGCCTGGAAGGGTGTCTGGCTGTCTGCCTGACTGGCTGGTTGTCTGCCTGACTGGGTGACTGGTTGTCTGGCTGGTTGTGTGCCTGGCTGGCTAGCTGGTTGTCTGCCTGGCTGGCTAGCTGGTTGTCTGCCTGGTTGGCTAGCTGGTTGTGTGCCTGGTTGGCTAGCTGGTTGTGTGCCTGGCTGGGTAGCTGGTTGTCTGCCTGGTTGGCTAGCTGGTTGTCTGCCTGGCTGGGTAGCTGGTTGTCGGCCTGGTTAGCTAGCTGGTTGTCTGCCTGGCTGGGTAGCTGGTTGTCTGCCTGGTTGGCTAGCTGGTTGTGTGCCTGCCTGGGTAGCTGGTTGTCTGCCTGGTTGGCTAGCTGGTTGTCTGCCTGGGTGGCTAGCTGGTTGTCTGCCTGGGTGGCTAGCTGGTTGTCTGCCTGGCTGGCTAGCTGGTTGTGTGCCTGGCTGGCTAGCTGGTTGTCTGCCTGGCTGGCTAGCTGGTTGTGTGCCTGACTCTGTGACGGTGCATCTCTCCACAGGGAAGATCCAGGAGGTCATCCTGCAGGAGCACCTGGAGAAGGAGGACGAGGTGTTGGTGGCACTGGCTGGCCTCAAACAGGTACAGCAGCGTGGGTGTGTGTGTGTGTGTGCGCGTGTCCGCGTGTCCGCGTTTGTATAACCATCTCTATTTCTTCCTGTGTGTCAGATCAAAGACATCCTGAAGGGGGCGCTGCGGTTCAACCAGAGCCAGCTGGAGGCGGAGGAGAACGAGGAGATCAGCATCGCTGACGACCACTACACTGCCGCCGCTGCCGCCGCCGCCGCCCAGCACGCCGCCGGGCGCCGCCACGACGACCACGGCAAAGGCCAGGACTTGGACGGCGAGGGGAGAGTGAGCACGGAAGAGAGGGAGGAGGAGGAGGAGGAGGAGACTTCCTCCACTCCACCAGACACACAGGTACACGTCTGCCACTCACCTGCAGACTGAGCGCTTCCTACAAACCCGGCTGCTTGATTCAGACTTGCCTTTTCCGCTGTCTGTTTACCGGCTAACTGGCTGCTTTTTCCTCTGATGACCTAGCTAGCCCTCTGATTGACGACCAGGTGTGTCCTATACCAGGTGGCGTCATCCGTGGGCTCGGAGGGGAAGAACTGGGACGACTACATCCTGGTCTCCCAGGACCTCCAGACCTCCGAGGGAGGGGCGGAGCGCACCCCGCCCATCAGACGGGACCTGGTCCGGCCGGAGCCGGAAGGGGCCGGGGCGTTCCAGGATCCCCTGCTGAGCGCCACGTCGGGCTCCTCCAGCCCGGACGAGGGCAGCACCCACAGCAAAGACTCGGACTTCACCATCGTCAACCCCGCGGACCTGTGAGCCGGGGGGCCCCCTGCTGGACGGGGGTCAGACCAGCCTTCTCTCCAGCCGCGTCATTACCAGGAGAAGAGGACGTGTGGAACTGACCTCGGGTCTGCTTCCAGGGGCTTTGTTCGTCATCCCGTGTAAGCGCTACAGCTGGATGAGGAAGAAGAAGAAGAAAAGAAAAACGACTTGCACACGTGGACTGAAGACTTGGAGCTGTCTATCTTCGGACAGTCAAGTCGCCAATATCTCCTAACCTCTCTCATCCCTCATCTCTTAACCTGCCTAACTTGCTCTGTGTATGCTCAATACTGTATGCTTTGTCCTCTCCCTATAGCCTGTATCCATGTTATGCATGGTTATCAGTGGCCCAAACCTTACTTTCTAAGCTGTGACTTTAAATGGTGTTGCCTGTATCTACCAGGAGAGGGCGCCATTGGATTAGAACTCCACAAAGCTCCCCACGGATGTTCTTGCTGAATTATTTCTGCATTATCAATAAGGGGAGCCTTCCCCCCCCCCCTTTCTCCAATGGGTGTAGTATCCTGCTTGTCCAGAAGGGGGAGATCTCTATGTCCCTAATGCCTGTAGGTCAGCCTAAATAGATAATCTTGCCACCATTCATCTCATCCTCAATTGTCTTTCTGCTTGCAGTTAGAGGTCACCCCTAGCCACAGATCCAGGGTCTGATTCCAACCCCATAAACTTGCCAATCCTTGTCAGGTGGATGGAATATCAGGTCCATCTCGGCCTTCTCCCACTCCTCACTAACCAGTGCCTACAAACATGTTCATCCAGACCGGTGCACCTGAATCTTTCCGTCTCTTAAGCTTTGTTCATTTTTTTGTTTTATGCAAAACCCATTAACCCATAGTTATGAGGTTAAAGCTATTAAATTATGGAATATTTGTTGTTTATTATTTCTTTTTCTTTTTTATTATTGATTCCTTGTGATTGTTTTTATGCAACAACCAATTATTCTCCAGGTGTCTGTTCTGTTTTAGTTCTTCTGCTTCCTGTGGTAGCCATGGTAACCATGGCACCAAAGGATGTCCCTCTTGATGACTGTACAATTAACTATATTATAGACCAATAAACAGAAAGCTCTTGCTGTAGTATAACTAAATGAGTTTGTGGTTTCTGCTTTGTAGGTAGAAAACTCCATACTTAAAAGGACAACCTGATTGAAAGAATAGTACTTGCATTATTTGTAAAAAATAAAGTGGTTTATTTGCTTTAACATCGTTTGAGGGTGAAACAGATTGACACACTGATCATATTTTGGAAAAAACTTCCAACAAAATGTTGAAAGATAATCTAAAAAGAGGACAAGGACAGCAAATAAGTTATGTAACATCTGGTTACTTTCCACAAGAGAATGACATACTGAGAGTATTATTTATAATACTGTTACGGCACAGTTTACTGTGATGATGTTTTGCCACGAACATCCTGCTACATCAAATACTCAAGGTATTTGAAAGGCAGATAACTGTAGACAATACAATGAACCAACTGAAGCACAAACTCCCATGCGCACATACAACATAGCCATCTGCAGTATGGGGCCTAGTACGAAGGAAACACAGTAAGTCAAAATAGCACAGGAATCAAATACTTTGACACTTCACTTCTGATTCTTGCATTACCATTTTGTTCAATAACCCAGAAAGTGCATTTCTACGTAATATCACATTGTGGGTCTTTTGCAGTCTTATGCAAGTAAATCGCAGACTTAGGGAAAGGATAAGATACAAAATATATAATTTATATTTCCTTATATTAATATATCCAGACAGGTCCTCAATCTGCTCCAATAGTCTCCAAGACTAGTCTGTTCTACATTCATGACGTTGCAGTTCTGTGGCAGTGCCTTGTGCTTTGGATAGATGGATTTAAGGGGGAGAGGGAGGGATCCTTCTTTTGCTCGTCCTTTTTCATGAAACCAAACGCTTGACGGTAGGCGTTATTGCTCTCGTCAATATGCCAAAGGAGATGACCCATTGTAACGCTTCCTACTTTTAGACCAGGGTGGTCTGTCTGGGCGGGGGTCCCGCTGACAGAGAGAGAGGGCCCAGAGGGTTAGTGTCTTAAGGCCCCTGCGTGGGCCTGGTCTCCTCCAGGCTGCGTCTGGAGCTGGGCCTCTCGGCTGGGGAAGCCCCTCCTTTGGCCAGGTTGCTGGACAGGGCAGCGTAGTGCATCTGCTTCAAGTTCTCCTGCACCTCCGTCTTGGCGTGCTTCAACAGGTCTGCCTGGCCCTGGATACGAGAGGACGGACCAATCAGGACATGGTCAAGGCTCTACTGACAGACTAAGCATTAGGCTGTGTGTGTGTGTGGCTTACCTTCAGAATGGTGATGTTCCAGCTAAAACTTTCCACGGCCTGGCTAAGCTTGCGACCTTTCATCCCCTCCTTCCCCGCTATAGACTGCAGTTTTTCATGGAACTCCATGGCTTAAAGAGACACACACACAAAAAAAAGTGTATTTTCTTCAACTTCTCCACATCAGCCTGGATTGACAAAGTCCATGATGATAGCCTACTGAGGTAATCGTGACTCATCATGGTGCTGAAAGGCTTTCATAATGCTTCCACCATAGGAACCTAGCCCAGTGACAAATGCAAGCCCTGTCGGTCTGACTGAGCGTGTGCGGGCGTGTGCGCTCATCATCTGGCTTCCTCCATTTGCCTCAAGCTACTGTCACTGTCTCCATGGAGACCAGGAAGTGGGTTAGAATAGGGCGCACACCACCTTGAGAGACAGTCTTCAACACAGCCGCCCGAACACAAAGCAGTTTCACAGGACTTAAACCTGAACGTCACTCGGAGACTTTGTCATTGAAAGAGAGAATGAGAAACACACAAACATACACACACACACACACAAGGCCTGGCCGTCTGTGCAGTTGCTAGGAGACAGTGGGCTTGCTTGCCAGTGTTGTGAGTGTGCATGTGGGAAACGATTATTTCCCAGTTTATCCGAGCGGAACCAACTGAGAGAGAAAACGTAAACACTGGTCCACGTTCTGCAAGTTCTCCTCACGTTCTGCAAGTTCTCCTCACGTTCTGCAAGTTCTCCTCACGTTCTGCAAGTTCTCCTCACATTCTGCAAGTTCAGACACACAAGCCAGGGACACCCCATTAAGAAATTTTTGAGACCCATTGTTTACCTCGGTAAGAGTTTCGAGAACTGAAATGTCAACCCAAAGGTTGAACGCTTTCACCAGCTAGAGGCTGTGGAGCATCACAGACAGACCTGAGTGCCAGACATCCCCGCCCCCCCCCCACCTCCCACAGACCCTCTGGCACCACGAGCAGCAGCCACGTTCATAAAGCATTGCTGGCCCGTTAGACAAGGCCTGAGATCTCTCGATCTCTGTCTTTCTCAAGGTCCCTGGGCTCGCTCTGCCAGAGAGTCCTTGGCCCTGACCCTCGAATGTTCCCCTCACCCCCCACCCCCAGAGGACCCCGTTCTGCCCTGTCTGCGCCCCTGCAAACGGAAGCTAACCCCAAGTGAGATAGCACCTGATTAACTTGTTAATAGGGGAGGCTTTGTGCAGGGGAACATGCTTGAGGCAGTGTACCAGGGCTCACTGTAAATATGTATCCTTTTTTTTTTTTTTACACATACGTATGCAAGTGGACACACATACACACAAGTAGAGAACTCACAGAAAGTAACAGAGGGGGCTTCATGTGCTCTCAAGAATGTCTAACACCGCCGAGGTTGCAGCCGAAACAATGAAAAGCTTCTGGAAAGGCTTTGTAGCCTTAACAGAACCATAACAATGTAAAAACTGTCTGGAGAACAGTTCTAGGTCTATAAGGTTCCATATGGAACTATTGGCAAGGCTGGAAGACTTTGGGGTTATATTAGAACCTTGATGAGCTCGACATTAGTTAACCCGTTCTTGAATATTAAAGTTATAAATATATTGTCTCCATATATTGGTTGTCCGGTCTCCATAGCCAATTCCCTTCTCTATCCACGTCTCCACAATGCCTCTATTTTTCAGTCTCTCCACAATCTCTCCATTCTCTATTCATGCCAAAAAGACATCATTCCACTTCCGATTCATAGATTCAAATCTCCTACTGATCCCAAACCAGAAGCAATTTCTTTACAGAAAGTGCTCTCCAACTTTCCAATCTTTGTGTCCTGGAAACCACTAAACACACTAGTGGGGGAAAATACATGGTTTATCACTGCGGCGACAAGGGCCCAGACAAATTCTGTCAGCTAACCCAGGGTGCCCGGCAACCCAAACCACGAGGTAAACAAGCGCAGCTAGGGTGTGTTTCCAGCCAAGGAAAACAATCAGCCAGCCTCACGGCAGTGATCAAGGAGCCGCAGTGTAGACTGTAGATTGATAAGATAGGATAGTACTGAGGCAGAATGATGCCAACGCAAAGCCTGGACTCCCATCGAAATCAGGAAGAAGTCAGTAAACAAATTAATCTAATATTCTCTTATCGACTGATCAGCCTGAGAGCCAGGGTAGAATAACTCTACTCATGGTGTAGATATTTGGCACTGTGTGTGTGTGTGAGTCAGCAGGCTACTGGCTGCTGTCGAGTAGCCAGCTTAAAGGGTTGTATGACAGCTCTCAGTAACAGACAGGGAGCGTACGTTCATCCGTCTGTACACCGTACGAACACTTCTCTCCTCTCTTTCGCTCTCCCTGATACGCACCCCATCAATACTATCCCCCCCCCCCCCCCCACTTACACACACACACACACCTGTCGTCTGGATCTGCAGGATCCTGTGGTGGACTTTATCTGAAAGCTCGATGACGGCTCTGCTCGCCTGAATCATCTAAGGACAGAAAGAAACAAAAATGCAACGTGTTATATTGGTACACTCTTGCTGGTATACACCCTTTCAATGTCAACACCTGAATTGACAACACATTAACAACAACCAGGGATTAACTCCATATACCTGATTAACCCAGCTGTCGCTAAAAAGCCTTCAGGGACACGACCCCTCTTAGTAGGAACGGGGCCTTACAAAACGAGGACACAAGTAGTGGCACTGAGGACAAATCCACCACACACACACACGTCTGATATGTGTGGTCTCCCGCTTTTGCCTTTTACAGCCAAATGAGACATCAAATCCTTTTAACCAAATAAGATGTAAATGTATGCTAATGGGATTCAGGACAGGAAAGAGCTCCCTTAACTTTGGCAATGTGCTCAAGATTTCACAGCATGTTCAAAAGGCACCCTGACACATACAATGCATGTACATTTGATGTAACTACGCACAGATAAGGCGAGGAATTTACATAACCGACGATCACATGCACGCACACGCACACACACCATCTATTCCTCATCTGGCAACGGATAAATACTATAGAATGCAAAGTGATGCCATTTCTAAATGGTGTTCTTCATCACTATACTATACCAAACACCAAGACCTACTCCACTCTACCACAAAACATTTCCCTGACAGGTCCAGTTAAGCAAATGTAAGTGATGGTTTGCCAAAGGCAAAAATCTCTCTCCTCTCTCTCACATCCTATCTATGCATGGACACATTTATAAAGACATTTTCTCCAGAAATGATGTATGTATACCTTTCTAAAATAATGATCACGGTCATCGTGTGTCATGGCGTTCTTTCCTTTTTATTTTGTTCATTCAAATCTTACAATATTACAGGAAGTATGTCTAAATTATAACGCGAGTAGGTCATATTTTAACTGTACTGTATCCCGTATCTATTTTTCATGTGGAATGAGTATGACTTTGAAAGAGCTTGACTTTTGGAGTGGGAATCTCAAAGCAGAAAGAACAGTCATCTATGGCTTACAAAAGCTGATTACATAAAGAGACAGACAGTTTCTTGGTAAGCCTCATGTACGGATCTACTCAAAGCACATATCTATGAGCTCTTCACAATGCCTGTCCTCAGGAGGACGGATGAGGACAGGAAGATAAAGAGAGAGCGACATAGGAGACAGAGGGAAACAGAGAGAGAGAGACAGAGGCAGGCACAGGGAAGGAGAAAGCGAGAGACATAGGCAGGGACAGGGAAGGAGAGAGAGAGAGAGACAGGCACAGGGAAGGAGAAAGAGAGAGACATAGGCAGGGACAGGGAAGGAGAGAGAGAGACATAGGCAGGCACAGGGAAGGAGAAAGAGAGAGACATAGGCAGGCACAGGGAAGGAGAGAGAGAGAGAGAGACAGGCACAGGGAAGGAGAAAGAAAGAGGCAGAGGCAGGGACGGAGAAAGAGTGTGAGCAAAGAAAAATAAAACCAGAACCAGCCAACAAAAACCCCTTTTATTAATCCCATGGTTAGTTGACTGAGCCCACCCACCGTATCGAAGGTGGAGACCACCCTGCGGAGGACCTCCGGCAGGGGGGCCTGAGGCTCCAGGGAGGGGTACTGCTCCATCAGGTTAAACAGGAGCACAGGGGCCCCGTCTGTCCCCCTCATTCGAGGGCCCAGGGCCAAGACGCACTGCATGAGGTTAGCCACCGCAGACACGCCACACAGCTCCCTAAACACAGCCACTGAGTTCTGCACAGGGAGGGCGAGAGAGAGGGCGAGAGAGAGGGCGAGAGAGAGGGCGAGAGAGAGGGCGAGAGAGAGGGCGAGAGAGAGGGCGAGAGAGAGGGCGAGAGAGAGGGCGAGAGAGAGGGCGAGAGAGAGGACGAGAGAGAGAGAAGGGAGAGAATACAATAAACACATTTAATGAGAAATGAAATTTGTCAAATAAACATTTTTGATCAACAATAATAATCATACGGTAAACACATGTACTGTGCATACTTCCGCACACACACACACACACACAGCAGTGTTTAGTTTAGTTCTGCAGCCAAATGGAACTTCTGTTTCCTAGAATCCTTGGAGTCTGGGAAAAGAACATCTGATTGAATTACATAAGCTTTATTGAACGACAGCAGTAGAGACAACCATAAACTCAATCAGTTCCAACATGCCTGTCAAATGAATGGTGGGTAGGTTCATTCAGCTAACAGTTTTTTAAGCAAACAAAGGCTCATGTGAGGATCTTGGTACGTATTCATGCTTTGTATGTCTGCCTGAAATGTAATGTTAAATGCAGCAGTGCCTTTAACGCTCTCTCTCTCTGTGTGTTTGCACACATAACCAGACTACTAACACACTCTCGAAGGAATGCCACATAATTTCACAAGATAACCTAGTGATGGTGTCACTAGTCCCGGTGTCACTCGTCATATCTCGCCTTGGTTCAAGCCTTATGTTAAAAGCACTGTGACATCTGTTTGTCAATACAAACATAACATGTCTCCCTTACATAACATGTTTGAATGTGACCACAAAACACATTCCATCCCCCCCCCTTACCTGCATGTTCTCCTTCAAGTCTGTCGCCTCCCTCAGCGGAGCAGCGGCCATCTTGAAAACATCGTCGACCTGCCGGAGCCCCAGGTCCCTGAGCGCAGTGTAGTCCCTCGCCCGCCGGGTCTTCCGCACCGACATGCCACGCTTGTGGGGCTTCCCGCCCCCCCTCCGGTTGGTGAGGGCCACGTGGACGAAGAGTCGTGCGTGCGGGAGGTCCTCCCCCGTGAGAGACTGCAGCGGAACATGCCGGTACCCCGGCTGTATACACTCTAGAGGAATGGTGTACTGACCTGTAGAGAAATGACTGATGTAAACAAAGCGCAAAAACATGGCTGTTCCGAGATTTTAAAAAAATAAACAAAATTGGTGTATTGTGACCATGGATGCTTTGAGGGGAGGGAACGTGTTTGCATTCTCCCATCTCCTGGTTACTCACCTATGAACTCGTCTCCGATGAAATCGTCATCCAGAACCACAAAGCGGACCATGGCGAGCTCGGGCAGGTTGATTTGAAACTCGAAGCTCTCGTCGAAGATGGGGTTGTCTCCGTTCTGAGTGATGGTCCTGGTGCGACGCTCGGCGCAGTCTGCTGGGATACCGTGGATCTCCACATAGACGTAGGGGTCAACGACGTCACCTTTGACCCCGGACCCCCGCGGCCGGGGCAAATTCTGACCGCTAATAACCTGGAGGGAGTGATTGTTTGGTGCGTTAACCGACCTGTTGACCTTTCGAGGGAGTCAATTCAGTCTATAAAAATACACATATGGGTTCCTTGGAAAAAAACAAAAACACAGAAGACATTTGAAAAATGTCCCCCCCCCAAAAAAAACCATCTAAAACAACACTCGTTTTTGGTCAGTAGAGATTCATCCTTTCATCAAAGCACACCGACCTTCACATGAAGCAGCTGAGGGGCGACACCCGGTACCGTGTCCCGGGTGTCGCCGCTGAAGTACGACACCTCCTGGCGCATGATGGCCGGCCGCAGCACGTAGCCGCAGTTTCCGTTCTGGTGGAACCAGGCCGTGTTCAGGTCCATCATCAGACCGGGAGTCTGGTAGTTCACCCCCACCATCTGGCAGCCACACTTCCACAGGTCCTGGGGATTCAGGTTGCTGGAGTCGATGCGCATGGGACTGGGGTACACGCGCGAAAGAAAGCGCTTGTTGTAGTTGACAAAGTCTCCAGGGCGCTCGGACGCCAGGCGGAGGGCGAGGTTCTCGTTCAGGGAGCAGATCTCCCAGGGTTTCTGCCGCTGGAAGGAGCTCTGGAAGTCCTGGAAGCGGACAGACCGGCAGAGTGAGACGAGGTCCGACAGCTCCCTTATCAGCTGGAACTTTTTGGGTGGAGGAGGAGGAGCAGGAGGGGGTGTTGGAGACACCCCGCCACTGCTACTCACACTACCGCCCTTCGGCCGCCCCTCACCTCCTCCCCCACTGCTGTTGGCCCCCTTCACTTTCAGGCACATCTCCGCCCCCTCGTCCTCGTCGCTCACCTCCCCCTCCTCTGGCTCCGCCCCCTCCAGCTTCTGGCCTTTGAGCAGGATCCTCCCCTTCAGAGCGTCGGGAGAGGGCAGGTAGCCCTCTGTGGGGGGGTCGGTGTACAGCATCTCTCCCAGGGCCTTGTCCAGATGCCGGAACATCACCCTCTGCTGGGCCAAGGAGCAGTGGTTCTCCACGCACACTATCAACGGGTACTCCGAAGCCACAAACGCAAAGCGTCCGATCACGTCCACGACGCTGCGGAAGGCCACGGGCGAGGTCTGGGTGTGGCCGGTGTAGACGATGGGCTCGTCCTCGGGCCCGTCCCACACGTCCACTTCCACAGAGCGGCAGCCCATCTTCAGGGCGCGGATGTAGCCCGTGACGTTGGCAGGGCCACGGAACTGGTCCTCGATGAGGTAGGTGTTGTGGGAGGAGTTGACGTAGTAATGAGAGAGGGGCTGGCTCATGTCCTGACACACAACCCTGTGCTCCCAGTCAAACAGGTGGCACTCCGGGGACGTAAGGTAGCTGGTGAAGCCGTCCAATGAGAGGCAACCCTGCTGGCGACCCTCTTCCGACTGCTCATGGGATTGGATGAGCTCCAGACTGGCATCCTCACTAACCTGAATGACGGGAGAGAGAATAACATTTTGGGGCAAGTCATACAAAACGGAATGTGTGTGTGCGCGTGCGAAAGAGAGAGAGAGACACTCACTTGAGCCACCCCTTGCTCGGCCTCCAGGAACGTCATCAGGTCTTTGGTATCCAGGTACTCCTTGTTGCTCGAGAACTGCACCAACAAAAAGTAGATCTCCGGCCGGGTGCACAAGTCATGGAAGACCTCGATGAACTCCTGCTTGGTCACCCTCTGCTCCTTCCCCCCGCCTCTTCTGCAGTCTTTCACGTCTGTCCCGTTAGACCCCTCCTTAGTCCCGGTGTCTCCAGCCCCGCCCCTGCTGGCCCTGACTCTCTGGAGCTCTCTGAAGCGGTGTTCCACCTTCGTGCTCCTCACACCTGGGTTACCCCTCCGGATGAGCCCCACCGCTGAACGAACGCTAATCCCCTCCTCCTCCTCGCTCCGCCCCTCCACCACCATGGCAGACATGAACATCTTTCCTAGCCAGGTGAGCCGAAGGCTGTCCTGGCTGCTGGCGATCATGTCCAGGGCGTGCTTCCCGTACTGGATCATATACCTGCACACGTGGACAGATGCATTAGGACGCGGCGAGGAGCACGGCACCCTAACGCCATCAGACCCCATTCTCTCATGTCACTGAAGGTTGGTTGTTCGCTTCCATTACGTCATACACTTCGCCAAGTGTGTGGTGACGTCATGGAGCCGAGGGGGACCGCTGCCTACCTGAGACCGGTGACCCAGACATTGGCAACTTCAGCAGAGTTGGCCACCAGGTCCAGTGACTCGTAGCCCTCGCCGTAGATGATTGAAAAGGCACAGTCCTCAGAGATCTGGTCGTACACACCGCTGGTGCGAAAGGTCTCCGTGTTCCGACCCGTACGCAACTGAAAAGAGACAGGCACCCACTTGTTGAGAATTCTGTGCGACCCGGAGCTGGAGGCCATTGGTTCCATTGAGTCACCATGACCTATGACACGCGCTCATAGACTCCTCGGTTCTCCGCGATGACCCGAGTGACACTGACCTCACGGATGGACGGGACGGCGATGCAGGCCTTGTCCGACTCCTTCTTGGACGGTTCCCACCGGAGCGCCTGCAGCCCTGCCTCCAGCAGGAAGTAGCGCTGGTAAACCCTCGAGTTGGAGCGCACTTTCCGCAGCTCACTGCCTTCCACCTTCACAGACGAGAGAGGCGTCATCGTTTTCTAAACAACACAACACTGCGTGCACCTACAAGCCGGCTGGATGTCGAGCAGAATTTGGTGAACCACGAGAACAAGACAGGTTTTATTCGAGTGGAGCTCATGTTGTTACAGTTAATTGAATAGCTAACCAAGGTACTTCCATTTCTGGAGCTAGGCTGTATAACTGGACTCCAATCTGGACCAACAGTAGCTGAATCAACATATTGATCCATTGATTGAAAACTATGTTTTTTCCGGGCTGGAAAGGAGGTCAGGACAAGCTATGCCCAGGGCCTGAGTGACTGATCAGACTACCCACCATGGTGCTGATGCAGTCGGCCGCACTGCTAATCTTCTTCTCTGATAGGCTGTGGCTGAAGGATACGGTCTTCTTCCTCTCCTTGCCAGAGCGAGAGCCATCCTGATGGAGGGAGGACAGGAACGGGGGAGGGGAGGAAGAGAGAGAGAGCAGGGAGACAGATTTATATTCTTGCCATAAAACCCACACATTTATCTAGACAGTTATTTTTCTGATATCATGTAAATAGGCTTGTATCCTTGGCCTTACCCACAGAACTATAAATCAAACCAGGACAAAGACGCCTCAGAGAATGCTAATTCACCTCCACAATGACGCCGTCCCCCGGAAAGGTTGATCAGCCCATCAGACGGGCAGTTAGCGAGAAAAGTCAATATGAAAGTGGATGGGGAACATTGGGTGTGGGGGCGGGGTTATTTAATTACGGCTGTATGAGACTGATAAAAACGTCCTGGGGTGGACGGATTTGCTAACGGTGCCTGACAGGAAGAAGCGGAGGACACAGAACTGGGAAGACACACTGTTACGACGTTACGTAATCCAATCACGTTAGCACACATTAAACGGTCCACCGGCACAGTCAGCGAGGACTGCCGCCCTTATCCCACAGCCAATGTGAAAGACAAGGTTGTGAAAACACAGGGAGCGCTTAACTTAATTGTGGATAATGTAATCCCAGGTTAATCATTTTACATACTTTTAAAATGGCGCGCACACACACATTTTTTTTTTCCAGTCTGGGTTACAGCCTAGTATACACTGAATCGTTAAGATGGCAAAAGTTATTTTGGATAGGCGGTGACCTTGTCACAACAGAGTGGAACGCAAAATCCGAGCTTCACGAATTGATTGTGCATGTCCGTGGAAAAGCGTGTTTGAGCGTGCGGGTTGCAACATCACAATGTGCTTTGAAAAAGCTTGTAACATCTCAACCTCTGACATTTAAAACAGAGAGCATGCCAATATTGCGTGAGGTCAACAGGAATACATGTCGGTTTAGAATGGTATAGAACTCGTTTGTAGAGAGAAAGCAAGTCACATGAGGCCAGGCGGCACACGGCTTCTTTTCTCGAGAATATGAATGAACAGCGGAAAAGAGAGAACATCTTTGAAAGCAGAGATGAAAGGGTTTCCCTCACAGCTGAAGGAGGAGAGACCCCGAATCACTGTTGTTCCTTCAAACATCTCATTAGTATGCGGAAGTGTTGCCACAGAGACGGGAACACAGGAGGGCAGGGGCGAGCGAGGGTGGGTGGGGTCTCAGAAATATATCCGTTCCCCTTTCATGACACTTGCCTACAGCAGGGGAAAGAGAGGAGGGGGGAGAGAGATAGGAGAACAGGAAAGATTAAGCACAGTTGTGGTGGGGGTGCATCCTATTGAACACCCCCCCTTCCTCCATCCATCCCTGTTGCCTTAGTGCTACTCCATGTAGGGAGGATTAGTTATGAACATGTGACCCTACAAGCTGCCTTTTTTATGCATCACCTCACACCGAACTAACTGTTCTTACTCTCTGGAGAACAATGATGGATACACACACAAACATGCACACACACACACACACACACAGCAAACTAACGGCAAGGGAAATCAATGATGCCCCAATTCCCCATACACCGCATTACGAGTAATGATCCCTTCATGGTCATTCAGCTCAGTGAAAATCACTACTGCAAATCCCACATGGAAGTGCTTCACACAATAGCTGTCATCAATCACCCCTAAAGCACTAACATACATCAGTCTCCATATACCAACACCATCATGTGATTCAAGTATCACACAGCCCTGTGTACTGAATGGATTCATGATACAGATGAACTTTGTTTCCTTCCAGGGATGAAACTGGAGTGAAAGTATACAAGAGGTTCATGTGAATGTCTAACAGACAAGGCTTGTCTCAACTGGAACAGCACAGCATGTGACCTTTTCAATAAAAGGGATTCAATTAAAAGTGTGTGTTTAAGGGATCTTCATATGCCCGCCTGTATAGACAAACTCAATTATACAAGCCATGGCTAATGGAGGGGCTAGAGAAGGTAGACAAAGGTTCAAAACACACAGGCTTCCATGTCTGACGTCAATGGAAGCCCTGAACGAATTACCCTGCCAGGCCAATACCTGAACACACAAACACACACACACACACACACACACACACACCAACAAACATACTGGAGATAGAAGCACAAAGAAAAACATTTGGATATTCTCACAATTACTCAAATGTATTTGACAGTATGTTACACAGCCAGACCAAGTGTGCTTCTCTCATAGATAACAACCATAGTGGAGACATCCCCTCTCCACTGCAAAGCCTTCAAAACAGGAAGCAGCCTGTCAGCTAAGAAGTGAGAAACATACTTCCTATGGCGGGCATCGCAGGAAAAATACTTTTGTTCCTGAACAGTCAAAAACACGGAAGAAAACGATAGTCTTTTATTGGTTTCTTAAAGTCCTAGATTTCCCTGAAAGATTTGCCTACGGGACATTTTCCTCCCAAAAACTATATCAAAAGCTGCTTACTTTGCTTCAATAATCAGGGAATGTTCGAGTCTGTATGATGTAACACTGAGCTCAAGAGAGGCCAGCAGAGACTAGACTGAGGATTATGCAGGTGGACAGCCAGATGTGCTGGGGGAGGGAGAGGGAGGTGGAGGTGCAGAAGGGGACAAACAGCATGGGAGAGGACAGATGGAGAGACAGGGTATGGACAGATGGAGAGAGACAAGAGGCAGGAAGTAGGGATGGAAGAGGCAGATCACAGGACATCAATGTTGAAACGACAGAGGCAGACAGAGGTGAGGGGGAGGGGGGGAAAGGAAGGAAGAAAAAGTGTTATGTGATGTGCACACCACCAGAGGATGGTAACGACGGGAGACCTTGCACGTGAGTTCCAGTTTACACGCTCTCCGTTGTAGGATGTATGAACATATGAGTTGGTGAGAGGCATGATGTCTTCTGTGCCCCACCCAGTATGACTCTAATTACAGAACAGTCATGTCAGCAGAACCAGGATGTAGGTCGTAAGTGGGTGTCTTTGAAGTGCTGATTAAAATGGAGGAAGGGGAGGGGGAGGGGGAGGAAGAGACAGAAGAAAGCAAGAGATATAGAAATAGGAGAAGAGAAAGTAAGGCAGAAATGAGAGACAGAGTGGAAATGCAGTGTATGTGAGAGTGAGTAAGTGAGTGATTGAGTGATTGAGTGATGGTGAACAGGAAATGGCTGTTACAACTGTAAAGGGAAACGGTATGTGGTCATATTATCCATCAGACACAATACTATCAAAGCACTGACAGAACAGTCTTTTAAAACCACTGATGAACCAACACAGCACAAACCACTGACCAAGGACGTTCCATTATGTGCTTTTCAATACTGCTTTCACGTCAGTTACACCGATGAGTTCTCGTAAGGAGAGAATGAAAAAGGTCACCTTGTCATGTTAGCTTACCGCCATTTCAACTGAAAAACATGTCTCTCCTCTTGCAAAAGGAGGCATGCCACAAAATGAATCCATGCCATGACAATGGAGTACACGGAAGGGAGTGTCAATGATCAGTTAAAAGGATTCCTGTTTATGTTAAGGGTTTAAAATCAATGTTGTTGCCTTAGTAACTCTAAAATGTCTTTGTTAAAAGTATCTACCTGAATGAACTTCCATTCCCCATAGCAACAAACATTAGTAAGCTCACTCCGGTGGTCTCCGGAATGGAGGGTCACTCGTTGTGTATACGTGTCTATATGTGTATGCAGTGTGTGAATACAGTTTCACATTCAAAATAAAATATATGATGACAATAATGTGTGGTTTTGTTAAGTGTCTTCCGGCATCCTGTAGCTCAGTGGTTCCCAACCCTGGTCCTCAGGGCACGCCTGTCCTGCATGTTTTAGATGTTTCCCTGCTCCAACACACCTGATTCAAATGAATGGGTCGTTATCCAGCTCTGCAGAAGCCCGCTTGTGACCACTCATTTGAATCAAGTGTGTTGGAGCAGGGAAACATCTAAAACATGTGGGACAGGGGTGCCCAGAGGACCAGGGTTGGGAACCACTGCTCTAGCTGTCTCAAGTAGCTTATGTAGGCCAGAAGGGCCTGAAGGGGTCTAGGGCAGGCAAGATGTTTCAGCCCAGCCAACGCAGTCTCATATAGCAGTCCCAACTCATTTCATAACCTGCATCCAGCTGCCTGCTAGGTCCCCCTGGCTGATACAATCCTTTCCGAAAACACACACAAATAAACCACACCCACCCACTGAAGAAACACTCATACAAGCAGCACCCATATCAGCTATCCCGTACCAAGGTTGGAGGAAACCATCCAGTCTACAGTATATTCTCCGTTCATTCTCAATCTGCAAAGTGAAACCAAAACATGTTTTTAATGTGTTTTCATGGATGTTCATTCTCAGTTGATGCAGAATTATTTCCTCATCTACATTAAAGTGAATTTCTGACGAGGTGCTGCTTGAGGGTACCAGTGTACACACACACACACACACATTATAGGAGGGGAGGGACAGTAAAAGAGGAGTAAGATCAGAAAAGAAGAAATTGTGGAAATAGAAAATAAGGAATTAGATAAGTGAGAGAATATACAATTTTAATGATTATATATGCTATTATGCTGATCCTTCTTTCACAGATAAATTGTTAAACGTTACACATACACCCCACATCATCTGGATCATGTCTATGTTTAATGATTCCAATGATGCTTGGAATGTCATGGCACCAGTTTGACTGCATACCAAACAGAAAAACGATCTTTTATGAGATTTTCATGCAGGTTAGCCTTCTGGTGTGGAACTCCACAGGTCCAAGGACACACCCAAAACATCAAAGCTTGTCAATGACATCCCTGCCATGGACAATATATACAGGTTAGAGGCAAAAGTCACTTGTGTATTTGCACTGTTGCACATAGCTGCTATGTGGGTCTTTGAAGGTACTGTGTTGTTCAAGATGGAGCAGCAAAACCGCTAACTAGAAACCACATCAAACGCTGAAGCAGATGTCGGGAACACCCTCACCCATGCAGCCCTAACACAGAATTCACTCAGCACCTCTTGACACCCTAGAATGAGGCTGTCTTGCTTATTTTTAAAACGACACTGAACTTTCTGTTAAGCATAAGAGGAAACCTGTGCAAGACTGGTTTTGATCGTCACCTGGTTGCCTGGAAACGAACTGAGTGAGAGAAGTTGGATGTGGACTGTGTGAAGGCTGAAAGAGAATCCATGAGATGCAGAGAGAGGTGCTGAGAAATTAGAGATGTAGCAAACGGTAGAATTTGACAAGGTGGGAGAAAAAAAGAGCAGCACAAAGAATACTGTAAAAAAAAGAAAAAAATTGAGAACAATAAAAAAAGAGAAAGAAAGAATAAAAAGAGAGAAAAATAAGAGGCAGATGTTATAACAGATTGTGATCTTGCAACATAATAGTCCGGAAATTGGCCAATTGACCAACTTCCTTTGAAACTGAGTAATTTGAACAAATCAGAGTGGCCCAGCCAGTGGCAACAACACATCCAATTTATATCCCCCATGGGAAGAAGAAACATGCCACAACTAAATATCTTTCAATGTTGCTAATAAAAGTGCAGGAGGATTCACAAATCACAGGTCTAAAAGGAAAAAAGCGCAATGGTCAGAGGTGTTATGTCTATAGGCATTGAAATTATGGGAATAGCTCCCTTTCTAACAACATCACTGGATGCGTGGACGAACGCTCTATTTTCAACATGTCACACTTTTGAGTTTAGGCTTGCCTGGAGCTGACTGCTGCCCTTTTGGGGCTGGGCCTAGGTTGTATACCGTATCTCCTCTGCTCCCTCTCTTAATTCAACTGATTTGTGATTTGTGAAAAGGGAATCAAAGCAATATGGTGGCAAACCAATACAAATGTGTTTACACCTCCTTTTTTGCAATCCATTGTGGAGGAATACAGGATGGAAATTCTTTTTCCGACAAACTACATTTAAGTGACTTACACTTGCAGGAAAAGAATCAAAACAATGGTTAAATTGTAAAAGGTTAGAACAAGGAAACAAAACTACACCTTTATAATACTGCTCCGTCGAGGGATAGGTTTGGTATCTGCATCCCCTACACCCATGTAGTCTGACACAAGTGGCCCGTGCCCTGTGTCGTTATTGCCCGTCTTCACGCTGTCTGTCATCATGCAGTTTCCGTTGGAGACTGATTCTTCTAGGTGCGTCTCGAGACTCAAGGCACCATTGCCTGGCGTGGTTTTTTTTCCAGCAACCGGTGGATTCACCGTGCCGTTCTCATCTCCGAATTGAGCCATGCGAAGACTTCTTATTTAGCCAAGATTCGCTCCGTTACCGGTAAACATCCTAGTTGTTCTGACTGTCAACTCCCGACCGAACCATTTGCTTATTATTATAGAGGACAATGCTCCAGGAAATGCACAAAATGCCTACAAACTGTGCTTAATCCATCGACATCGAGCGTGAACAACTTGTTTCTCACCTGCTGCGCTGTGCTTGATGGTTCTAAAAGAGAAAGTTGAAAGAGATGAACATTGCGACTCAGTCAACGACACTTCAAATGCGTAGTGACTAACATTTCCTGAAATAGGAAGTGGCAAAAGCTTGTGATGTAGCCACACATTTTGATACACACATAGCGCGCGCTTTCAACCATCTGCTTTGGTCTAACCTACTTGAGGCGGATCTCTTCCACGCCTGGCTACTTTTTCCATGTGCAGATTGGCTTCCATTTCTAATGTGGATCCTCGGTTTAGTTTCGGAGGCGACAGTAAGGTTGTAGGTTAGCTTCGTATGTGTGCGCAACAAATCCATATGCTTTTCCGGGACATTATAGTAAAAACAGTCGATCAACAAAAGCCACAACGCCCATGTATAATACGATAGATTCACATCATTGGCTGGCCTCTCCAACGATGCACGCTCTTGTCCTTCCCATGCTGATGTGCCTATAGTTACGTTGCCCACTGCCGTGTCAAAAATCCCCTTTTGTAGAAGGTTCTTAAGAAGGTTATAAGGTCTAAGCTGTCCTTAAAAAGACATTGAGATGACAGATGGGGAAAGAGCAACACAGTAAATTGCATAGGGATACAATGTGCATCAATTACATTAAATGTCAGACAACATTGCTTTCCTTGAGTTGCCAATGCAATGCAGATATGAGAAGATGCTTACATTGCAGAAAACCAACATCTTAATAAGGTGGCTTTTGGAAACCATTACAAGTTTGACATTTAGATTTAACTGTTGATCTTGTTACATAATTATCAGCAGTAGAGAACATGAAACTTATAGCGGAGAAGCGGTAATGTAGGCCACATTGAACATTTTCTATATTTTCCCTGTTCTTTTCTCCCATCTTGTGGTTGTTTGTGGAACTGCTGGATGTCCATACAAATGTACATTAATCTTCATTAATCAATTTCTACATGTAATTTATTGTTTCCGTGTAAAGGTATATTGGACTGACGCAAACGATGCTGTGTTACTTTCCTTTTTGGTTGTTTTTTCCTTTTTGGTTGTTTTTTTGTTTGTTTGCTTTTTTAACTGAACTTAAATCATCTATATTATTCTCAAGTGTGTTTGGCTTCAGACTGCTTATATTCCTAAATGAAACAAGCAATTAAATGTCAAGAGGTGGCAAATCCAAAACTGCCAGGCTGAGTGAGTAATCCGAGTTGAGTATTTTACTTACAGAAAATATTCATCCCAGTAATTACTTAAAACACTCACGAAACAACAGATGCAGACCAAATAATAAAAATTAAAATAAAATGTTGGTCATGTTTTTGACCTTGAGTTAAGACTTTGATAGGCTGTTTAACAGTTCTGACCTCGTTACCTGACTGGTTGACAGCCGTTATATAGCCTATTTACGATTTAGTAAAACTTTTCACAGTTCGATTAGTACTATATGGAAGCAAATCAGTGATTGTTTTGAAATGCATTGAATAATTAGTATTGACATTTAAACACCACCGCATTCGTTGGTTTTGAATTTGCCTGTTTAAAATGTAAAAACACAGTAAACGGTAAAATTGAAATAGAACAAAATTCAGGTTGTTCAAATTCGAATGATGAAATTCAGACCCAAAAAATGTGATCTGAATGTCATTTTACAGAAGTCCATATTAACTCAGGTCATTCAGTCTGTAGGCCTAGGCCTAATGCCAATTAGGTTGGCTATGCCGAGCAGACGCATCTGGGCGTGGCCCTCAATTTGACATGCTCGTTTGCAACTTGCTGTGTGTGACCCCTTTAGAAACACAAGCGCCCAAATTGAGAGCATAGTTTGCGCGGCAGTGTATTTAATTTATTCTGTTTTAACAATTTTAGAAATGGTGAGTACAGTCATGAATCATGTGGCGAATGATCAAACTATCTAATGGTGTGTTTGTTTGGCAGATTTATCAAAAACAAAAAGGCCAGGTTAGCTCGCTAGTTATTTATGTATAGCTAATTAGGTAGCTAACTAGCCTCAAATCAAATACTTTTCTCCCAAACTTGACAAGTTTTTGACTGTAAATGCGTTACTAGTAGTATGTTAGCCATACTTTTACTTTTGTATTAGTAGTACCATGTATTTGAAGTCCAATCTAGGTCAGTTCAGTGGCTGCTACCAAGCAAATTTGCCCGCTCGACAACCATGCTTTGGAATTAGCTGGCTAGCTTCTGCGTAGGTGTAGATTTCTTGTGCAAGGTAGCTATGGCTTTGGCTCGAGCGCGCCAGAGCTGTCTGCTTTGTATGGGCTAGCTAAGTTTTACTTGTACCGTAACTGGTACAGAAGTACAATGACTGATTTTATATATTTCATTTGTTTTGTTTTGTAGGCAAAGAAAGTAACAAAAGTGCAAAAATCTATGTAAAGTAATTAAACTGTTTTATTAAGTAATTCGTCGATCCTACTACCAGTTGTTAGCTAGCTTCAAGAATCCATTTTGTCACACGGAAACGTTGCTAGTTTTTTCACTGGGTAGGCCTATTTTGCAGACATTGTTGGAATGCAACAGGTTATTTACCCAACATTATTCAAACTTTATTTTCAAGGACGTCCAGAAACAACGTAACGGATGTCCGACATCCCCATCCTTGAAGCTGTCAAATGGTTACATTTTACCTGAGGGTAAAATGACACCAAACACGCTGTTTGTGGGAGGAATTGATATGAAGGTGAGTGAACAAGGTGCTCCCTTCGTCTGTTTGGGTTCATATTGTTACGAAAACATCTGACCCTAACCTTTGATGGAATCTCAAATATGATTATTTTAGGTGGATGAGACAGAAATCCGGGATTTTTTTGCCAGATTTGGTGCCGTCAAGGAAGTGAAAATTATCACTTACCGTGGTGGCATTTGCAAGGGGTGAATTACTAATTATTTTATTAACACTCATACATTAGCCAAGATGCTTTGGTGCAATAACTTAAATCTTCATCTCTGTCAAGGTATGGATTTGTTTACTTCAATGAAGATGTGGACATCCAGACCATTGTTGACGTAAGGGCTTGAACGCATTGTCCTCTGTTAGATCACATAAGATTTCACCTAATACATTCTCATGCGTTTTCCATAGCAACAAGTCAGCTTTAAAGGGAGGAAACTGAAGCTTGGCCCAGCCATAATGAAGGAGCGGAGCCCTCGTAAGTACCCTGATTATCTAGGCTGCGATATAACAAGTTTAAAATTCATTTTAAGGGAGCTTAATAATATTTAGGAAAGGTTGAACCAAAGTATAGGTGCCTTTCATGTTGTGTGTTCTGAGGGTGTAATAAGGCAGGAGCAGGGGCTGGGACCAGTCCCATTGAGAAAAGCTAGATGGTCTCCTGTGTTTTTGTTATCTTACAAGGTTCCATACCGCCTCACCTGATTGGCCCCGCTCCATGGATGAACCCTTCCCAGTACATCTACTGCACCTGCTGCCCTCCAATGGGAGGGGGTATGGCTCCACTCTCACCTGTTCTTAACAGCAACAGTCCATACATACAGGTAACGTCCTTACTGTGGAAAGTTACATTTAGTTTTATGATAACAATTGTCGTTTGTCATTTTATGCTTTGGCTGTTTGTTTTTTCGTGTTTTTTTTTTCTTCTTTTTTCCTCTCTCATGCCTTCTCATACAGACAGGGAGTCAATAAGGAATTGACCATATGCTCATGTTGCACAGGGTGCATCATTTTAGCATTGATGCGTCTCTCTCTGTCCTCAGGGTTACTCGTATTCCAACCTTCCAGGATTTGTCATCCCACAGATCCCCATAAACTACTCACAGGCTGCCTATGCAACTGCCTATGCATGCCAGGTACACGCACTCACAGACTCCCATAATCCTAATGGGCTTGTTGAACTCTCGTGCTGTCTGACCTTATTCCCCTTAGTATTAGCTAGACCCCCCTTAGTATTAGCTAGACTTTGCTCCTTTTGTATAGTTAGTCCACATATTTAAGTTTCAATATTCCTAAATGTTTAATGTATGCACCTCCCTGCCAAAGTAAATTCCTTGTTTGTGCAAACATTCATGGCGAATAAAATCCCTTCTGTTTCTGATTCTTTCCCTGCCCTCAGTACGCTGCACCTCATTGGGCTGGAGAGCAGAGGACACCACTTGTCAACCAGGTGTGTGTTTTGAGTGTCCCAAAGTGGAAATGTCCTTGAAGATACTGCTGCACATTGATTCATTTTAGGTTGTGGACTAGTTACCTTTGGTGGACATGTTTGACCTATAGCCACTAGATGGCAGGGCTGGGTATAGAAACTTTACTATGAATAAATCAACATTTGTAGGACTTCTTTTGAAGAATTTGGAAATGCCATCCTGCCCAAAACAATAAAGGAGCCATGTAAAATTTAGGCTAATCTATAAATAATCACACAGCATTCCACAGTTAATGTCTTGCTGTGACATTTTGTAAGGTGTTTTCTGCATGTCAGCTGCACATCTTGAAAACTGACTGTGATTGTTTCAGCCGGCTCATTATGTGATGTGATGCCCCGTGTCCAGACCTTTTGTGGACAGTGGAGTCCAGACTGCTGACTCTGCTGTAGTCCACAGCCCACTCTCCCTGCCAACTTTGTCAGGTGAGCACTTCCCTCACTTCATCCACATCCTCCTTTTGCATATTTTCTCACCCACTTATTATCTGAAGTAGTCTTGAGTGATGGCAGAGTGTAGTGGAAGCTGTGAACAAAGTGGAAAAAGGCTAATGTAGATGCGAGAGTGAAACCAGGATACTTAACCGAAGGTTTGATTCAGCGCTTGTCCTCTCTTCTCACCCAGAGGTCAGGAGTCTGCCCAGAGGACATCCTGATATTCGCAGAACTAGAAGCAACTCTGGACTTTAAAGTACATGTTTCCAGGATGTCCTCTATCTTTCTCCCGGCTTTCCGTCCCTCACTTTGAGAAACATTTTAGTAGGCAGACCGCCTGGCCACTTTCACATGCACTTAACAAGCGCACCTGCTCTGACTGTGATTGGCCGGGACCCCAACCCTGTGTTTGAACTACTTTAAACCATCCCTACCACACGGGGATGGGGGAAGTGAAAGGTGGAGCCTTGACTTGTATACAACAGGGGAAATGTGTGGTGATGCCACTTTGGTGATTTTGTTCTCCATGCCTTTTGATTGTCCCAAACTAAACAAAGAAAAGAGACTTTTTAAAGCTCACTATTTATATTTTATGTTTAATTATTTTAATGTTGGTTTGTTTGGTTTCTTTTTGGGATCCTTTTTGCAATGATTTTCTGTACATAGATTGTAATACAGCCGAGTCTGCCTTGTGATTAACTCGAGTAAAAATCCCATCCATGCTCTTCTGATTAAGATAAAACAAGTGCATCCAAAATGGGAATATGGCACGTTGTGACAGAATACTTACGTGTTTATTTTGATTCTTTATTTAATTCACTGGGTGTTCACGCGTGTCACATTTATTACTGTAACTGCCTGAATAAGTTTTGTCACTAACTTTATTTTAAATTTTGCACTAACATCACTGACTTTCTTTCTAAAAACACATGCCTTTTCAGTTTGGGTTGTTAGTTTTATATTGCATGTAGAACTGGGTGCACTGTTCCGAAGTTCTGTAGCCCTGTTTTACTGTGAAGTTTTATAAACAGTTCAGACTCGAGCAGTATGCTGGAGGAAAATCATTGCATCAATTTCCCCTGTAGGTGTTGATAAACTTAAATTTGCAGTCCAACCAACAGGGTTCTGGGAACTGTTTTAATTTACTCTGAAAATGAAGGACATAACCATAACCACAATTTGTTCCATCACAACTGTTCATCGTTTGAAGTTAAAGAATTTTACTTGAACCTTGTTAACTTTTCATTTAATGCACTTTCTGCACTGTTTTGATTTGTGTGTGCAAAAAAGCGATTTGCAAATGGGATTTATTTATTGTAGAAGTAATTGCACCGATCTTTTCATTAAATCGTGCAACACTTTCCTACCTTTAAAGGGATTGCTGGAACTTTTACAATGACATTTGTCCTTCATTGTTGTCCTGTTCATCTATTGTAAATCTGGTACCTTGATTGCCTTGGCATATCACTTGGTTTTGTTTGGTGTTTCAGTTGACCAATGTATGGTTTGATTTGTTGTTTTTTGGGAAAATAAAGTTTGAATTGCACAAGTTTATGCATTATATTAAGCTGTTGACCTTTCTGTGTTAAACCGGTGTCTGTAAGCAAATCATGTCAGCCATAGAATACCACGCATCCAGTTTGCTTCAAGTTGAAATATGTCTGTCATGGAACCTGAGGCACTTTGGTTTGCAGTAGATGAATATTTTGCCATGGTAACAGAAGCATCATCTCTTGGTCACAGACTGTTATGTTTTTGTAACAGGCGGATGGTGAGACTGAGTTCTGGGGGGTGTCCAGTGCCCCTAAACCCACACACAACTCAGACAGACGCCATTGAATTATGGATAGGTCTGGATCGTTCCTTATGAAATATACATTTTACAACAGCAAACCTGAACATAGTCTAGTATCCAGGCAACCTCTGCCACCACATGTTATTTTACACACACCAGTGACACAGTAGCACACTGAATTCATGTAACCCTAAATCACATAAACACCTACTTGGAAGCAGCACGTCACATCCACATGTTTTCAAACAATTTAATGGAATGTGTATCATTTGATTTTAACTTAAAATTGTTTGTGGTAGCACGTGTTAAAAATCAGGTTACATACAGGTTTGGTAGAAAGGAGGTAAGCATTATTATATTTACACCGGGAGGGAGAAAGAGGGAGGTAGAGTAAAAGTGAAAGCGAGAGAGTGTTTATCACGCGCACCGGGCTGGCGGAGATACGGTATAGAGTCGTGAGAAAGGGAGGGTCCGTCTTGTTCTTTACCAGGGCAGCATGACAGATGTACAACAGCGCTACCAAGACCCATCAGCCGGTGTGAAATCGCAGAGGACAAGGTGCTGGCAGGCAAATCTGAAGACATTTTAAAACAGTGTTTGTGCGAGAAGGTCCATTGTACCGGGTGTGAATCTTGCTTATTGGTACATCACATGAGCTCGTGTGTCCGTGCGTCTTGACTTTTCATTCTCAATGGTCCTTCTGAACCGATAGACCTATCAGCGCGTGAAATCTAAAACTATTCGCTCGGTAAGTCACATGCTCTATCCTATTTTACCAATTGTAGACAATCGTTTGAGAGCTGATGAGAATTGTGGATATTTCTTCTATAAGTAGGCTAATATGGAAATATTTGCCCGATTTGAGAATATCCTGTTATCTCCAAGGGGCTAAGAAAAATAAACTTTTGCCGTGTTAGACAGCTTGTCTACATGGTTGTCTTTAGGTCTTAGCATTAGTTTTCGGGTGTTTCAAGCTCAGCAAAAAGTCCGGAGATCTACCAACATTATCTTGTAGACAGATCTTTCGTTGTGGTTGGTTCCAAAAAATGTGGCTTGCCTATTGCTTGTTGATAGCGGTTGAAGCCCAGATATGCGTGACAGAGTAAATGTGCAAGAGATGGGAAAAGCGAGGGGCGATGGAGAAAAGATGTGCGAGAGAGTGATTTGATGCGTAAGAGACCTGTCATGTAGCCTATCATTTCCCGTTCACTAAACTGTGAACACGGACATCTCCACTGGCAAATCTGCTTCCCAACAGAACCTAACTAATCCTAACCCTATATCAAGTAAAACGGTGTTCGACAACCAAATGTATATATCTTTAGTTTACATTTAATTGAGGGATATTTATAAATAATCTTGGATTTAGGCTAGGCTATCTTACAACACTTTGATTGAAAATTGGCCTTTGGTGGTATATTGAACTGTCCTGTTATTTTCAATGAAAGTAGGCTAAAAGTATAGATGGCTATGTAGGCCATTCATCAATGTCAAACAGTTTCTTCTGTTCCCAGAGCAACCACATACGTTACTTTTATTTCTTTGGGGATCACACCTTTCTCAAAACATCTTGACACCCTCCCAGCACGGCTTGTCTCTCATCCGCACTTGTTCTTTCCCTTTCTCTTATCCTTCTATATTTAGTACGAATTCTCATCCGCGTGCCCATCTCGCGCTCTCCCAGTGCGGCGGATGAATGCAGCTTCTCCGCACGCAGTCGTCCCCCTGAAGAGTGCGGGAGAAGCGGAGCAGTGCCATAGCAGACGGATTATCCTCGCGTGTAATCCGCGCTTGGTTGCGCTGTCATTTCAAAACGCTCTTTTACAAGAGCTTCTCTAATGAGATACCCCCTTTCCATCTCTCTCGTGCACGCTATATCCATCCACCCATTGGTTCTTTTAGGAAGGTTTTATGCTGTCTGACAGGTTTTTTCAGCATTTGCGTTTGCCTTTACTGTACAGTTGAAACAGAATTGTGTGTGGATACTGTATGCTTATGTTTCAGAAACCCATAACCCACACACAGGTAACCATGTCATGACTCATAATAATAAACTGCTATAAACTTCATGTTCTTCCTCCCAGGAAGGACAAAGTATTAAGTGCATGCCTCTGGGGTCGAATAGTTGTAGTTTATCTGAGCACTGTGCCAACGGAAGGCAACTTTTACAGGCTTAGTGGAGAATGTGGTAATACTTTATGGGAATAGCATTCTCAGCAGGAGAGCGCTTCTGCTGCTGCTGTCAGAGCTTCAGGAACAGAAGGCATGACTGGGCTACTGTCTGAGAGAAAGAGAGAGAGAGGGGGGGGGGGTGAGAGAGGGAGAGAGAGGGAGGGAGAGAGAGAGAGGGGGGGGGTGAGAGAGAGAGAGAGAGAGGGGGGGGTGAAAGAGAGAGAGAGAGAGAGGGGGGGGGGAGAGAGGGAGAGAGAGGGAGGGAGAGAGAGAGAGGGGGGGGGGGTGGAGAGAGAGAGAGAGAGGGGGGGGGTGAAAGAGAGAGAGAGAGAGAGAGGGAGAGAGAGAGGGGGGGTGAGAGAGAGGGGGGGGTGAGGGGGGGTGAGAGAGGGAGAGAGAGAGAGAGGGAGAGAGAGGGGGGGTGAGAGAGGGAGAGGGAGAGAGAGAGAGGAGGGGTGAGAGAGAGAGAGGGGGGAGGTGAGAGAGAGAGAGGGGGGGTGAAAGAGAGAGAGAGAGAGAGGGAGAGAGAGAGGGGGGGTGAGAGAGAGGGGGGGGTGAGGGGGGGGTGAGAGAGGGAGAGAGAGGGGGGGGTGAGAGAGGGAGAGGGAGAGAGAGAGAGGAGGGGTGAGAGAGAGAGAGGGGGGGGGGAGAGAGGGAGATGGAGAGAGAGAGAGAAAGAGAGAGAGAGAGAGAGAGACAGAGAGAGACAGAGAGAGAGAGACACAGAGAGAGAGAGAGAGAGAGAGAGAGAGAGAGACAGAGAGACAGAGAGACCGAGAGGCCGAGAGATGTGAAAGTGGATGTTCTGAGGTAGAAAGTACCAGAGGTAAATTCGAAGGAATCAGGGAGAGTGGATGTTGAAAGCTAGCTAGAGAGCAAGTTCCCTCAAGTTCCCATGGTAATACTGGGATGGGTGGTGGTGGTTTGGTTTGCGCTTCCCTCACCCACCCACCCCAACCTCCCTCACACACACTTTTTCCCCCCTATTCCTTTTCTGTCTTCTCCCCGTATCTCCTGTATAATCTTTCCTTTCTTTCCTCTCTTCTCCATTCTGTCTCTGTCAGCATGTCTCAATTGGCTTTCATTACAGAGGAACACTAAACAAAGAAAACAGTGATGTCTTCTTTTGAGTGGATTATTCAGAATTGACAGAGTTATCTGAGGCCACTTAGGACACATTTCTTAGGCTGTCCAAGTTCCCATTGACAAGCATGCAGAGACTCAAAGCCGTGCACACAGTCACACACACACACACAGACACACACACACACAGTTTATGGTATTAGGGCAGTCTATTAGGTTCGTTGGTCAAGTTAATGTCCTTGCTTTTGGCCTAACGAGAGTTAGTGTCATTCTCCATGCTCCCTTAACAGATACAGATATAGACTTTTTTGCTGTTACACACACACAGATGCACACACACAAACACACACTTCGCCATGTTGGCTCCGTGTGTCTCTAACCAGCCGTGGTTGACTGAGATATTAACCGTAGCCACAGAGACGGTATGAGGGTAGCCATGCTGTCACATCTGATTAGCCTGACGACGCTCCGCCCCGCCCAGCTAATCAAGAGCGACTGGCTTTTCTCCCATCCTCCACCTCTCTCTGGCCACCCTCTGTACCTATCCTCCTCTCTCTGGCCAACCCCCATTTCTCTTCTCTCCTTTCTGGTCACCTTTTGTTCTTCCTTTCCTCTCCCCTTTCTCCTCTCTCCTCTCTTTTCATCTCTTCCCCTGTCTTCTCTTCTCCTTCCTGTCTCTTCCCTCTCCTCCTTTCTCCTCTCCTCCCTCTCCTCCCTCTCCTCCCCCTCCTCTCCTTATTTATCCTCTCCTCCCTCCCCTCTCCTCCCTTCTCCTCCCTTCTCCTCCCTTCCCCTCCTTTCTCCTCTCCCCCCTCTCCTCTCTTCCCTCTCCTCTCCTTATTTCTCCTCTCCTCCTTCTCCTCCCCTCGTCTCCTTTCTCCTCTACTCTCTCTCCTCTACTCCCCTCTGTTCATCCCCTCTGTCAAATCGAATGCCGTTATGGTTGACAGGGCTGGAAATCGGAGTCTCATTCATGCTTTAATTCATTCTGATCAAACATGTCTCTCCCAATCACCCCTATTTGATCACTGAATGCCCGTATCAAAACCGACTTTGCGGGTAATGCTTGACAGATTCATATTGCAGTGTGTGTGTGCGACACATTCTTCCCTGTTGTTCATGACATCCTATTTCGAGGGTTGGGTTTAGGGTTGTAACCTCTGCAACACTGGGATTCATGTTAGTGTTTTAACCCATGCAATGCTATGACACATATTGTTGTGTACATTTAGAAACTGAAATGCATAATTTTTACTCTTTGTTTTGCTCTCTTTTCTCATTTTTATCTCCTAATTTCTTTGCAACTTTTCCATCTTTCGCATTTTTCCTAATCCCCTTCCTCTAAATATTCCTTGCCTTTTCATCCCCCCTAATTCTCCCTATGTCTCTCTCTCTCTTTCTCTCTCTCTCTTCTTTCTCTTTGTCTCTCTTTCTTTTCCCTCACTCCATCTCTCTCTTTCTCTCTCTCCTTTCTCTTTGTCTCTCTTTCTTTTCCCTCACTCCATCTGTTTCTTTCTCTCACTCACTCACTCTCTCTGACTTTTTCTGCCTTTCGGTCTCCCTCCCTCTGCCATTCTGACTCTGTCTCAGTTGGGGTGATGGGCTGCAGACTGCCTAAGCTGCGGAGGGCGGAGGAGAGGAGTCCTGGCAAGATATACTCCACTCTCCGACGGCCCCAGGTGGAGACCAAAGTGGGCGTGGCCTACACCTATCACTTCCTAGACTTCCTGTTGGGGAAGGAAGGTAGGAGAGATAAACGGGCAAAGTCTCCGACAACCGTTAGCTTCTGCATGGTTGCGTTTGTGGAAGCGTTGTAAAATGTCCAGGGTTTCCGTTTTCCGCTCTGCAGGGAGTTCTTTCTACTCCCTCTTCCTTCTCATAATGAGGCAGAAAGAGTACTGTAGCTGAGGTTTCCAAATGTGTTTAGGGAATGTGTGTGTGTGTGTTTATAGGGTATGTGTGTTTTTTGCGCACCGTTTTTGGGAATGTTTGATGAGAATCCTCTTGAGTCACGTTGTGTCTAAATATACTAATTCCACTATTGTGACAGGGCGGCTTGTGAAATGAGAGTGAGAGCGTGTGAGAAAGACAGAGACAGAAAGAGGGGGACGAGGGAGAGGACTGCAAAGCAGCCGCTCTCCTCATCCTACTGCATCGAGGCAGGTGCAGGAACTCAATTTACAGATAGTTGACTTGAATTTCCGATATGGCCGTGTGGCAGATGGACTCCCTCACCATAACAGCCAGGGTGGTTGCCATTCTACCTCTGCTTCTGCCAAGTCTGGTGGTATTGTTATGTTTGGCATGCTGAGGACCACAGAGCTGGATGAATCCGAGACAGATCTGGCAACCAAACACAGCAGAAGAGGCGATGGTGACCAACTGGACAATGGCACTGGATTAGCAGATAATCGTATTATGGGATAGATAAGAACCTCCGTGGAGCGTCTCACACGCACACGGGGGTTGCTCGCGCAAAGTGATGTACTGTGCCAGACAGGCACAGTAAGACAGACAGACAGACAGGTTGTTTATGTGGTAAAGTTATCTGTGCCAGCTGAGCTCCCTAAACCTAGATAAGGTGGGAGGAAGCTTTTGTTCAGACATGGGTATGTTTAAGTTAGTATATCAGTATGTGGTATGTGTTCATGGTAATGTGTGTGTGTGTGTGAGTGTGTGCGTGTTCCTGAGGGATTATCTGTTTGTGCAGATTGAGAGAGCAGTAGGCTTAGCAATAGGATTGATTTAGCACATACACTGTTTGCCTATCGATGTTCTTATATATGTGTGTATGTGTGAGATGAGTTGCCCAGAGAGAGATCAAGAGAACGTCAGTCAGAGACAGTGTCAGTAATGTGGAGAGGAATCACTGACTTCACTGGTGACATTCAGGAAAACCCATGGTCAAATTCATGGTTTGATTGAATTTGGTTTCCATTAAAAATATTTAATTTAATATCCTTGTGTGATTAGATGACTCACACACTAATGACAAATATGTTCCCTTTCTGGCTCCTGTATGTAGAAACAGTATACAACCGGAGTGTATTATCGTTGTTTATGATTCAAACATTGTACATGCAGAGACACAGGTCCTGGGGTTTATTAATATTAATTGATAGAGTGGAGATGCAGACAGACACAAACTGATGAAGACATAAACAAATAACTAGGAATAGACAGTTTGACGCAATCAATAATGCTAATAATGTCATGGAGCAGCTACGAGCTGTCTCTAAAGAAGTTAATCTTCTCTTCTCTATCTGTGCAACAAACTAATATAACCAGATGCAGAGGTATATTGATGTGTATATGCAAGGGGTTTGAAATATCCACCATTCACCTTGGGAGAGTTGTCAGCAGCAATACCTCTGTGTTAGCAGGGCATGGTTGCCTTGACACATAATCTCCCTATCTGTTGAAACAGAAGCCAGGTTGCCTTGAAATAGATCCCCCTTTTGGAGTGGTGTTGTATTGCCCTGACATCTCAGAAATCCTCTTGGAAAAATCAAATGAATGTGAGTGAAAGTGGGAAGTTATTATGATAACATCGTCCTCCCTGTGTGAGGTAGATAAAGATGGAGTAAGAAGACAGATGTCCGTAGAAAGGAGCCAACAAAGAAAACGATACATAAACAGACACAGTATATAGAAAGAGAGAGAGAGAGAGAGAAAGAGGAACCAATGGGAGGTAGGTGAGAAAGAGAAAGGCCATGTTTAGGAGGTGTGACAAAAAGAGAGAAAGAGAAGAGGACCAGGGGAGGAGGGGGGAGGAGAGGGGGGAGGAGAGGGGAGGAGGGGGGAGGGGGGAGGAGAGGGGAGGAGGGGGGAGGAGGGGGGAGGGGGGAGGAGGGGGGAGGAGAGTGGAGGAGGGGGGAGGAGAGGGGAGGAGGGGGGAGGAGGGGGGAGGAGGGGGGAGGAGGGGGGAGGAGAGTGGAGGAGGGGGGAGGAGGGGGGAGGAGGGGGGAGGGGGGAGGAGAGGGGATGGGTGGAAAAAAAGTCAGGTGTGAACACTGTGACTAAAGCTCCACTCCTGAAGTGTCATATCCTGGCCCTAGAGTTAGCTGATGACTTTCGACATCCTGGAGAGAGAGATGCACTCATCTCATTACAGGTTACACACCTCAAACTCGGATGGTGTGTGTGTGTGTGTGTGTGTGTGTGTGCACCACTGTATTTGAGCAGCCATATGATTGTATGCATGTGTTCATTTTCACACATGCCACCCTATCTTCTGGTTGTAAGCGTGCGTTTGTGTTTTTGCCAAGGCATATGATCTATTCAGCTGACACAAACATGATGTATTTATCGTTCAGCATACGCAATGTATTTACCTAGCCATCCGAACACATGATGTATTCCGCTAGGAGAGTGTGTGGTGTATCCATCCATCAGAGTGTGTGATATGTTTAGCCGCTGGTAGAATATTTCTTAGTGAAAAATTTGATGGACTGGCCGTCTTCTCCGACTGATTGATATACAGTACTAAGAGTAAGCTTTTCTCTGTCTGAAAGGTTTTCAGACTGTGCTCACACTTCAATGAAACTAAACATCTGCTAAATGTGTGTCTTGGTGTCCTTGGACTTAGTGAGGTTTATAGGGTCCAGGTATTGTCGGTTCTTTCAGACACGCTACACCCTTAGCCAGGCCGATTAGATGATGGTTGATCAAGAGCCTGATTGGTGTTCAGGTGGAGGTATGTTTGCTTCCATGTGATCTCACCGTCTCATGTCAAGGTGGATCTAGGTGTGGATGTAGGACAGATTAATACATCTCCAAAATTCTTCACAGCTCCATCACAGTCAAACATTTTACCCACAGGCTTCATTCTTTGGCAGTGGGGAACTCTGAAACCTAACAAGTTTATTATTTCATAGTCTCTTTTTGGCATACATTCCTACTAAACTCTGCTAGTCATTAAAAGCCTATTTGAATAAATGTGAACTTCCAGCAAGCAGGGGATAAGCCTCAGGGTGGGAGTGAGTCAGTAATAATCCTCATCACCTAGCTTTTTTTTATTATACACATACACACACATACACTCAGCCATGGATGCACACAGGCAACATGTACTTACAGATATACACACTATCCAGCCCACTCTGTCTGACAGACTGTCAGCGGTCAGGGTTCAGGAGCATAAGGAGTTTATGGATGTGATTCAAGACCTCCGGAAAGTTCTAAACTGCTGGCATACAGCCCAGTCTTCATCCAGCTAAAGCATTTGGACCAAAAGGAAATGGCTAAGCTGTGATGAACAGCTGAACAGTCATCATCTCTCCATCCTTCCATCCCTCTATCTATCCATCCCTCCATACTTCCATCCCTTCATTCTTCCATCCCTCTATTAATGCCCAGTAACAGACAATAACGGCATGTGGTAAAATTCCAGAGCGATCTCTGCCCGGGGCTGTTCCCATGCTAGACCAGAATGATGGACCTCTTAAACCCGCCGCTGTAAACATATAAATAAACTGACTACCCCCATCTTCCCTCCCAACCTCCCCTACAGGGGTGAATTAGCCTAATATGTTGAACATGTCTTGTTGGTGAATGCACTACGAGTGCTAGGCTAATGACTCCTAATGACTGTTTACAATGACATGGTAGCACTGTATCTTCCACTTCCAGCTGCTGTATTAAGTGCCTGTAGATCATGGTCTAGGATCAAGGAGAGTGTGCAACATCTCAAAGAGCTCTTGAGGTTCAGAAGAGTCCACAACAAGTTCATCTTCATCTGAGAGCTTCATCTTGCTGTGTGAACGGAGATAGTGTATGTGTTAAATGGGGTGTTTAGTGTATGGGAGAATGTAAATTTGTGTGTCTAAGTGTGTGTGTGTGTGTGTGTGTGCGTGTGTGTGTGTGTGTGTGTGTGCGTGTTAGTAAGGGTGCGAACAGGCCAGATGATGATCTGGGAAGCAGATTGAGAATGAGATGGGGAACGCATCTTTCTTTCTTTCTCTCTCTTGCTCTCTCTCTCTCTCTCTTTCTCTGCGTCTCGGTTAATTTATTCAGGTTATTTTCTCTTCTCCACACCAATGCAAATGAGATGAAATGGGAAATAGCAAAGACTGACAGAGACAAGCATGCTCTCTCTCTTTCTCTTTCTTTCTCCCTATCTCATCTATATAGCACACAACACACACACACACACTGTCCCGACCCCTACGCAACACACAAGTGTTTGTATGCTCACTCGCCCCACATCCGGGGAAAAAACACACTAATACCTTAATGCTGTTTCCATTTGGGTACTGTTTGACACACAAAACCCCCATATTCCCTGAGAAATTACCATCACAATTAGCTATCGTGTGATATGAGCTTTCACCCCTTTTATTAAATGGGCTTTTCTCCATTAGATCTCAAATGAGAAAAGGGCTCCTTGCTTGTATTAGCTACAGTAGCTGTAACTGTTAGAGGGTTAATAGAATGAACATGACAATCTTGCCGTGCTCACCCATTATGGAGGGAGGGGCTCTTTGTGTCTTTCCCTGTCTCTTTGTGTAATGCACAGACACACACACACTCTCACACATGCACCATTCTATTGTATACCACACTGCCTCTGGGAGAGAAGATGTGTACTTTTGTGTGTGTGTGTTCAGTATGCCTGTTTGTGTATCCGTGGAGTGTGGTTGGGGTGGTTATGTCTGTGTGTGCGTGCGTGTGCGTGTGTGTGCTAAACAAAAGCCAGACGAAGTGTTTGGCTGTGGTTTGGGGCTATATGAGTTACGGTTTAATCAGCAGCAAATTTAGTGCAAAGACGCCATGTGACATTATTCAATTTGAATGATAATATGTAAACATGCCATCTCTTTGGTTTAGCCAACCCATCTTCTCTCGATTCAGTTGTTGCCATGCTTCTCAAACAGCGCTTCAAACACACTCATGTACACCTTCAGTCTATTTGTCTTTTACCCACCAACATATGGATTCCTGTGCACCTTTCTCCACTAGAAGCCTTTTGGTGATGTTGAACACTGTTTTGTACCCCCTTCCCCCCCAGAGGTGCCTGTGTCATCGGTCCTGTGTCTGTCGTCTGTGCGAGAGCTGCCGGTGCAGGTTCGGGAGCTGTACGCTCAGGGCTTCATCCTGGTGGCACTCCACCCCTTTGTCCACCCCTGTGGCCCGCGCCACTCTCGAATCCAACGACAGCTCCACAGAGCTGTGCTCATCAGGGAGACTCACAGGTAGGAGACAGAAACAACAACACTACAGTAGTGAGTTAGCTGATGTGTGGTTACTTTGCCATGTGGCTTGTAAATACAGACTGTTCCTTGACTCTGACCTGTGAAATACTATGCACTTCTGATATTCTGCAGTACTTTCAATATGCACTATTTGTACGTCGCTTTGCATAAAAGCATCTGCTAAATGAATACAATTTACTGTCATTTACAATACCACTGCCACTTCTACTACATACACATACACACACACACACACATTACACACACATATGACACACAACACTACACAAACACTTGTCACTCAATTATGTCCTGTTTACCTAAATCCTAGAGCTTATTATTCTTACTCTACCATGCTTTGCTACACTTGAATTGGTCAGTGTGCTGGTTATGGTTGCATTTTGACTGAGTAGAAAAACTAATATTTGGGGCTCTGCTGGTCTATTCTTGAGGCGAATTGTGTTGTTATCCACCAAGCTGTAGAAGAGCGTATCTCTTTTCCACCATGGTTGGTTCAGAGAAACTCTTCTTTAGTATCTTGTTACTGTAATAGGCACACATAAAAACACATGTTCACACATTGACAAAAAATAGTACAGATTTACACTCACGTGCCGCACAGCATCACACACACATTCTCACACACGCACGCACTCGTACACGCACTGTGGGCTGCTCCTTTGATGCCCATCTTGCCAAGTGGTCCTGCTGCTTCCTGGCACCTGTCACCGTAGCGGCGGCTGATTGCATCATCAGCACTCGCCGGAGGGGGAAGAGTAGGTCGAGTAAAGGAAGCAATCCCTCCATCCCTTCCTCACGCCATCCCTCTTTCTTTTGTCTTCTTCTCTCTCCCCTCCCTCCTTTTATCTCATCACCCTCCCCTCTCGGCCTCAGATCTCCTTCACTCCCTCTCAACTTTCATCTCTCTGTCGTAGCCATTGTCCTCTCCATCCTCTTGTTCTCCCTCTCAACCTTTTATCTCTCCATCATCACCAGCCCCCTCTTTCATCAAAAACATTAAACCATGTCGAGTTTGACTGATCCCTTGTCTGTAACTGGCAAAGGCTTCCATTTGAGCATCCACTAAGGCATGGCCTACTACAATGGTTTAATGTGAATCCAGATATGACGACCGTTTAGTTTACACAGTGCTCCTTTATCTCAGACGAGCATATATGAGGAGATGTGACGTTGAAACAATTGTGTATGTGATTGTGGCCTTGTTTGCCTTCTTGCGTTCTTCTCTCATTGGTCAGTCTCTCACCCAGCCAGGAGAGGAGTCAGCTGACCTGGTCCGAGCGTCGCTTGGAAACGGAGGTGTGTGTGGCGGGTCTCCAAGACCCCCACCCAGAAGTGATCCAGAACTACGTGAAGAAGGTCACTCCCTCACAGCATCCACACACACACACACACACATACACAGAAAACACTCAAACTCAATAAACATTTAAGCTCTAACTACCTGCATACATAGAACAAGAGAGATTCTAAAGAGAATACAACACAATTTCGTTTCCTCTACAATGATACAGGTCATCCTTGACGTCATCATCCAATCAACTGCAGACCTAGCTCTCACCTCTCTCTTCTATGAATTCCCCCCTAATCCCAGCCAGCCAGTGTGAAGCCAGCAGACAAAAGATGAACATGATTGGATGGAAATGCACAGGGCTGAGTATAATGTGATATGGCCCGGCTGTGTGACATGAATAGCCAATCAGATAGCTGCCAAAGAGCCGGTGATAAGAGCCCAGCGTGGCTGTGTGAAAGGACAGAGTGAAGGGGCACTATCTGACTGGAGAGGTGGCCAGCGTCTGCCCATGTCTGCCTCCCCTGAACGTGTCAAACCCCCCCAACCGTTTCATCCTCCACATGGGGGTGAAAACCCCATCGAAAAGGAAAAGATTGTTTTTTGTGCGTGCGTGTTGTGTGTGGGTTGCTGGAGTGTCATTGGCAGACGTTAATAGGGAAAGATGTGTCTCATTATTGTTCTGTGGTAGTTAGCATTCTGATTTGGGTGTGACGAGCCCATCTAAAACTGTCAGCTTAAATATCAACTGACAATTAACCAGGAAAGCGCAGTGGGGGGGAGGTAGACTCAGGCACGCACACACACACACACATAGACACACAAACACACATATACACATAAACACACACTCACACTGAATAATGAGGTCCTTTTGTTATTTGAATATTTGATCTTCCAATGATTAGTTTGGCTGTTATTTCGCGGGGTATCGAGCCAGTGTTCTCTGGGTTTTGTTTGTGTGTAAATGAGGCTGTGTGTGTGTCTATGTGGCTCTGTGTGTGTCTATATGGCTGTGTGTGTGTGTGTGTATGTGGCTGTGTGTAAGCTAGTTTTCATTGACTGCCAGTGATGTGTGTGTATGTGTTTTGAGCTCATCTATAAAACCCTTGAGGTTTTATATTATTATTTGCACAAATGTGAGATTGTATTCAGTGGTGGACAACAACAATGTATGTGTGCATATGTGGGTGCATGTGTGTTTGATGTTAAGGTCCAGGATGTGTCGGAGCAGGGTGTGCTGTTTGTGGGCTTCCTCCAGCAGCCCGGAGGAGGGCCGTGTTTCCAGGGACACTGGGACTCTGGGGAGCTGTCCTCCCTCCACTCCAGCCCCTCCCCCATCCATAGACACCCCACCAGTACAGGCACCAGCCCCACGGAACACAAAGAACCACAACAGAACCTCTCAGAGCCCCTCTCTCTGGACCACAACCACGTTGAACAGAAATCCCCCGACCACGACACCTTAGACTCCAACCCCGGTTCCGTTGCTCGTGTTCCATTAGAACACAACCCAGAAGAACTGACGGGCAGAGAATCGAAGCACGGTTCCGTGAAGGCACTAAAGAACCTGTCAAACTATTGCCTAAAGGAATTAGATGAATCAACAGACGTTTCTCAAGAACACAGCCACGCGGAGCTGGAACCACATGTCCAGAATCACAGACCAGCCCATAGTACAGACAACTCCAAGACAAGAGAACCCTCTGAAAATCTACAGGGCGACCATACAACAGAAATCCCATACCTGGAAAAAACAAACGACGACAGGAAAACAGAATGTATGGCTGGGACAGGACCAGACTACCGCCCAGTAGTGGCAGAGTCGACAGACAGGCTTGTGGGACCAGATCAGGACCCAGACATGCAGAGCCAGGGCTCAGAGAGCCAGAGTCCAAGGCCAGACTCGCAGAACAGAAAAGCAGGGAGAACGTCTCAAGGCCTCAAGGAAGATGACAGGGCCAGGTCACCAGAACCAGACCAGGACCAGAAAACAGAACCTCGGTCTGAAACACCACTCCATCAGGAAGGCTCTGAGGGAAGCGCTCGCCACGGAGATGGAGGTATTGATGAATCCCATCATTTTGAGATATTGTTTTTAATAATTATTTAGGACAAAGATTTGACTGAACTTCTTGAACAAATTGTTCATCTTGGATGTAAATGTTTAGACTGTAACGCAGGACTCATCCTGGTCGCCAGCCACCTGGAGGAACTGCAGAGGAGCAGCAGGGTGATGACCCGCAACAACAACCACATCCAGCACAGGAGTTCGGAGAGAGAGAAGAAGACGTCACCGCCTGCACAGACGAGTAAGCTTCCAGTCTTACGCTGCCCATATTTCAAGAATCTGAGAATATGACATGATATTCTACACGTGTTTTTGTGTGGGTGTGTGCATCTGCCCTTATCCATGTTTTTTCTTGTGAAAGGAATGCAGCTGTTTGCTCTTTACAACCATGTGGGCGAGCAGTGCAGTTCAATGAGGTTCTACTCGCTTCGAGTTCCCCTGCGAGTCCAGAGAGAGGCAGGGCTAGTGACGGCAGTCGACGCCCACTGGCTGGATCACATGACTCAGCATTTCATCAGCGGAGCTCGCCTTATCGACGGCTTTTTTCACCTCGGAGACGGCAATGGTATGTGTAACTTCACAGAGTTGGTAAAGGTGTTCAAGATGGCGTCCGCAAATCTGAGGCTTATAAATCGTTTGTCATCCATGGAATTAAGACAATATGCAAAGTCAGGAAGTAAAAAGATCAATTGAGAGAGAAATGTTCACTCTCTTTCTCTCTCTCTCCCTCCCTCCCTCCCTCCCTCCCTCCCTCTCTCTCTCTCTCTCTCTCTCTCTCTCTCTCTATCTCTCCCCCCTTCCCTCCCTCCCTCCCTCCTCCAGAGAATGGGGTCTCATCTGTGGACAGTGTGTTCATCTTCCAGACCTCCTCAGAAGAAACCTCCCCCATCTCCTATGACGCCATCGTGGTCGAGCAGTGGACGATTGTGGACGTGAGTCGGCGTGTGGATGTGTTTGTGTGCACATGCATGTTTATGTGTGTACACACGTGTGATCCTGTGTGATGCCATGTCTCTGTCTTGTCCAGGGCGTGGTAGTTAGGACAGACTACATCCCCTTGCTCCAGTCCCTGGCTCCCTTTGGGTGGAGGCTGATGTGTGTCCTGCCCACCCCCATCATCAGGGCTAACAGGTAGAGTCCTGAAGCGCTGTTAAGCCTTAACATCACACAATGCCAAAAGTCGAAACCTAGAATACATGAGTCCTATCAAACCTGTCATCGTGTCAGCCACTATGTTGTTTCTCCTCAGTGACGGGAGTTTGTCCACCAAACAAATCCTCTTTCTACAGAGACCCACTCTGCAACGCAAAAGAAAAGACTTCAAGGTGCTTTTTTGTTCTCTTTCCTCCGCATTTCTGTCACTCATTATACCGCTTTAGTCTTCAGGCTACATGGTGCTGTGTCACAGGTGGTGTCATGAAAAAGTCATGCTTCTAAATATAGGAAATGCAGCAAATGTAGGTAAAAACAGGAGGCGAGTTCTAATTATGATCTAAACGTTCTTTTTCTTGTTTTTGTCCTACTTCCAACTGTCCAGGAAAGACGTCAGCGTGATAGACTTTGTAGTGTTGTGGCAGGTGCCTGGAGAGAAAGAGAGATATGTAGAGAACAAGAGAAAGGAAGGGGAAAAGAAAGAAACCCGGCTTAAATTTGTTTCTTATATCCTAGAAACTGAACCTCAGGGGTCGGAACAAGGCGAAGAAAAGTAGAGCCAGAGAAACGCATGAGAAGAAAGAGGAGAGGGAGAATGCGTCCCCGGAGATGGAGAGAGGAATGGATAGAGTAGGGGAGAACAGGAAAGAGGAGGAGGAAGAATGGGAGACACAGAAGAACCGCGAAAACAGAAAGGAAGAGAAAGGAGAGTGCCCTCAGAGAGATGGCGATGGTAAGGAGAAAGAGGTCGACTCTAAGAAGGACATGTCACTCACAATTGAGGGCGGGGCGACTGACACCTACCATGAACAGAAGATAGAGGTTGTCAGAATCCCATTGGCCAAGCAAAAGTCGGTGAGATGGACAGATGAACATAAAAGAGAAGAGTTTGGAGATAAAGAGGGCATGAGAGCAGAGGTGACGATGAGCCGGCAGCTGGGTGAGAGAGCGCTGTTCTCTGGAGTGTGTTGACTTACTGAACTCAAAACGGTGAACATGAACCAAACCGATGTATGAATACAGCAAGCATTCTGTAGAATGCTAGGTTTATCGAGCCTTTGTTTTCTTTGAGTAGACATGCGGATATAAACTCTTGCAAATGACAGACTTTTGAATTGCCTTGCAAACGTATAAAAGCTTGCTTTAATCAACGTACATGAGACTGTAAACTCATCACTTCTTGAACTGAATTGCTGCCATGTGCTTTAGCTTATAGGCCTTGTGAATAGGGTCACCGGTGTGTGTACTCGGGTTTTCCATTTTGAGCCAGAAAAGGTATTTATGGCTATGTTATCTGGATCATTCTGGAACACACAAGCAGTATCTATTGTACAGCTGTCTGTAAAGGGGCTTGGGCTTACCTCCCACAGGAAAACCAACATAACATAGGAAATGTATTTTGTACTTACATTGAACCCAAGGAATATGCTTGAGGTGGTGGTGCTCATTGTATGTGTGAACTGGACAGTTTTTAAATGTACCTGGATTATGTGTGTACTGCGTGAGTGATGTGGTAAAGATACGTAGACAAGCAAAATAAATAAAAACTAAATGACTTAGAATATGAAGTAATATATTACTTTGTGTGTTCATAATACTGGTAGAGGAACATCAAAACAACCCAATGTTAAATCTCTCCATGACAACCCCCACTGAGCAATGGAAAAGGGACGGTTGTGACAACCTCATAAGATGCACGATTCCATCCAATCAGAGACCACCTAGTGGTTCCATTACAGTGCACCATGGGAAACCCCCTCTGCCCCAGTTTGACATCCCATTTCAACGTGTGTGTGTGTGTGTGTGTGTGTGTGTGCCTGTGAGGGTGTGTGTGCACACCTGTGTGAGTGTGTATGATTTCAGGAGGATATGGGTGTGAGGACACCCATGTAAGAGTGGGTATTTGTGTGTGTAAATGAGGGGAAGAGAGATGAAGAGAGATGTCATCCTATGGAAGGTGAGATTCTCATTCACGGGTGTGATGTTTCCAAACAAACGGGAGAAAAATTTGAAAAGAACTCACCCAACAAACATTTCCTTAAAATCTTTACCAACAGCAAATAAATATCTTATAATACTCAAATTACTATACATGAATGTACAATATTTAATTGAATTAACATTTTATACTATATTCACTAAATTACCCATTGCAGAGGAGAGTAAAAATGTTATTACACCATGTTTGTAATGTCATATTGTCCTCAACAAGGCAAAGTCAAGTAAAATATACCACCTGAACCAGGTGTAAGTTTGAAGCACTTGGGTTTGTTGTGGTCCAGCCAGGTCAGTTACCCGTTTAGTTCAGAGGTCAATCTGTGGTCAAAAGTATCAGACCCCCCCAGGCACTGAGCTAGAAAGGTGGATGAGGTTTCCATTGCATACAGCACAGAATACTGCCTAGTTTACATGATTATAAATTATTATTATTATTGCTCCACCCCTTGATCATACCAGGACCAGATACATCCACTAAGTTAGAGAGAGGCTTGTGTTGAGAAGGTCCTCCAGCCCCCCCTTCATTGTAACCCAAGGCAGTAAAGTGTTGAGGTTGAGGGGATCAGGCACGGCCAGGTTCTGATTCTACCACCACTTTTCAAACAGAATCCTGTTGCTGGGCAGGCCCAGCTCCAGCAGGGTCTGAGAGATGCTCTCAATCATGGGAGGTGGGCCACACAGGAAACACAGTGTGCTCTGTGGGTCCACATGTTGACGCAGCTCCTCCTCTGAGATACGCCCACCTGAGAGGGGGGGGGGGGGGGGCAATAAAACAAATATAACGTATGTAATATTAACAAAATAAATGAGATGTTACCGAGTTATTGGTTGTAGTTTGGTGTTGTGGTACTCACGTTGCATGTAGGCTTGCAGTTTCTGGTCGACCGGGCCTGTCTGCTGGTCGACCGGGCCTGTCTGCTGGGTAATGTGGAAGTTACAGGAGACCTTCTCAGGAAACTCCTGACACACGTCCACGATGGTGTTCTGAAAACAGTGCAGAAAGGGGGAGGCATGAGATGTACTGTTCATCTCACACGCAAATGCCCAAGTTGGATTCTCTCCAGAATACACAGACAGACAAACACACACACACACACACACCTTGAAGAGCAGCTCTTGTGTGTTCTTGGCGCTGTAGCAGAGGTGGGTGGAGCCTATCTGGTATCCCCTACCAGGATGTGGATGGTTGAGTCGCAGCAGGTCAGTGGCATGCAGCAGGATGGAGTATAAAGGGTTAATGCCCACGCCGCCTGCCACCAGCAGCAAGTCAACGCAGGGGTCAGAGGGCAAGGGGTCAAAGTAGAAGTCACCACCCACCCTCATGGCCACGTGGGAGTCCACCGTACACTGACAGAGAGAATAAGAGAGGGAGAGAGAAGGGAGGAGAGAAAGAAGAGTGGTAGATAGGAAAGGGACCAAAAAATAACAAGAGAAAATATTTTACTGAATAACTCAGATAGCATATCTCCACTCTACACTGTTCCCACGGCAGCTAAAGAAGCCTTGTAAACAACATCAGTTTAGCTTCTGAATAAACTAACCCCAAGAGACATGACAAAGAAGTGAGAAAGTTTCACGCGCACACACACACGATCAAATCTACGCACTCACACACACGCACACACATGCTCAAATCCACACACTCACACACTGTTTGACGGGAGAAAGACATTGCAGAACTGGTAGGGGGTTCTTTTGAAGACAACCAAAGCAAAATCTTCCAAACACATATCCAAGCCCGCGCACTATGTTATCGCAGTCCCCACACTCTTACAAGGCGTTAGCGCTGAGAAGGAGAGTTATCAAACAAAAGGCTCATGAAACGATCCCAGAGCTCACAGACTCTAACCACTTAAATGTCTCCTCTCACATATTAGATAACTGTGTCCACAGTCACACACAGATGCCTTCACATCCACAACAGCTTTTCATAAGGCTCGAGGCAAGGTCATCTGACACACACACGGAGCACAGACCAAGAAACAGACACAATGAGACAGACAGACTAGCATACAGACTACATTACATTTTAGTCATTTAGCAGACACTCTTATCCAAAGCGACTTACAGTAAGTACTGGGACATTCTCCCCGAGGCAAGTAGGGTGAAGTGCCTTGCCCAAGGACACAACGTCATTTTGCACGGCCCGGAATCGAACCGGCAGCCTTCTGATTAATAGCCCGATTCCCTAACCGCTCAGCCATCTGACTCCCCAGACGACACAAGGAGAGGCTGGTAAACGCCTGCCATTTCTCTCTTTCACACCAACATGAAGACAGCGCGGACACGCCGACAAACCCACTCACCTGTGTGTGGATCCAGTGTGCTGGAGGGTGTTTGGCGTACTTGACAGCGAGCTCAATGACCCCCTCCCTCCGTAGCAAGCCTGGACTGGAACAAATGGAGAACCCCCCCACCTTCTCCATCCCGGGGATAAAGAAGTCCACCCTGCACAAGACCACGGTCCATCAGAACCAGGCCAGAAACACAGGAACATTCCATACACCAGAAAACCAGCTCTATACAAGCACACACCACTCTATAAAGTCAGGTTAGTCAGTTATAGCATGTTGACTGTGAGGTCAAGATTCCACAGTTCATGGGAATGATTTCATACCTAAATAGCTGCTGTTCAGCTAGCTCACAACAGAGAGAGGGAGCTTCTCTGTGAGCTGCATAATGTTTGAGGGAGAATACTTCATTGTTATGCTTGATACACAAGTACAGCGTACAGCCCTCTGAGGCATAATGGCTTATATTTAGCAGTGGCAGACACCTGAATACAGACAGTGTGTGCATCTCACTCACTCTCACTCTCACTCTCACTCTCACTCTCACTCTCACTCTCACTCTCACTCTCTCTCACTCTCTCTCACTCTCTCTCACTCTCTCTCACACTCTCTCACACTCTCTCACACTCTCTCACACTCTCACTCTTTTTCCTCCCCTCCCACCTACCAGAGTAACCCCCCCCATCTTCATCTCCCTGTCCGTACCAACAGCCATATCACTAGCATAGTCCGGAGGTGTATGAACTCATACATTTCCATCTATTTACATTCATAATTAGATGCCGAGAGGCAACTCACTGTTCCTATAAAACTGTTTCTATAAACTCAAACGCCCACCTACAGTATGGCGTTGGTACAGTGCTGAAAGGAGCACTCACTGCACTATACATCCCACGAATCAAGCACTGATGCATTCACAGATTTGTGTTTTCCGCCCCAGATGTAAACCTGAGCCCGAAACGAATAGGAAATACCTGGGGTGCATTTGATTTGAACAGATTTCAACAGCTCGAACCAGGTTGACTCCATAGGCTGGTGTTTCATACCTGTGTCCCTGAAAGTCAAATCAAGCACCCCTCAAGTGGTGTCCCAGATGATATCGTTCTCACCTGAATTTGAGTGTCACTCGACTTAAAAGCTGAAATTGAATTCATTTTTTTTGAACGTTGACTATTAATCAATATCTGTAATGTGTCTTTATTTACCTGTATGCTATCCAGTAAGTGTATTGAGAACTCAAGTCTAATAAGAACAACAACAACCTAGGTGTTGTGTAGAGGGAGGTGCAATGAGGAAACCACTGAAACAACTTCAAGACTACACTGCCCTCTTCTGTGGGCTCCAGGTATTACATTGTTTATGAAAGAATTGTGTAAGAGGTTGAGCATGTCATTCTGGTTCTGTAACCTCCAATGTTCCGGTAACCTCCATTTCAATGTTCCATAAAACACTCCGGCTTACTCACCATTGTCCTGCCTTGAAGCTAAAGTTTGGGGGGACCGCTAGTCTCAGTCGTTTAACCGTGTCCGACTCGTTCACGATGCCACACACTTGAGCAGTATACAGTGTCTGGAGAAAGACACACACACACACACACACACACACACACATACAAGGCTGACAGTCTATTATCAGGGGGATATACAAGACAAGCAACACTGCCCAAGAATGTCTTTTTAATAGACAGGAGATTTTGTAGTACACACTTAAGCTTTAACCACTCACATTTTGTCTGAAATTGCTGGCGGTTCTCTCTATATGATCTGTTTGCCTTCTGGAAGCCATCTTTCTGAAAAAACAAACAAACAACATATTGGAGATTAAATAACACACAACTAAAACACACTTTTCTATTTTTAATTTGATAAAAGACGTACCCTTCTGTGTGTAGTAAACAATGCACACAGCAACTCGACTTTTACCTTTTTGTCAGTTAGGTCCAAACTTTAGGTAAATCATACTCCTCTCCTATATCAGGCAAGTAGTTTCGGTACAGCTAACTTACTGTCTATGATGTTACAACTGATTAAGAGACGTGTCGAATGGATGGTCGTTATTCTCTTGGCAGTCGCGTACTGTGAGGCATTTTCTAGATCGTACTCACCTTGTGATTAGGCAGGGGCACAATACCCGGGTCTGGTGCACGCTACCTGACGCTGCTGGCAATAAGAAGTGTCGAGCAGCTGTTTTTAATATACAAGGGACGCTCATCTCAGAGGCTAAACCGACAAGTTGTCACTTCAGGGAGAAACCGGCTTCGAAACAGCTTCACTTGAACTGAGAGATACAGAGATGATTAGCCAGAATAGCCACACTGGCTGATTTATTAGCGACAGCTAATTCTAACGAGATAGGTGGTACCGGATTGACTTATTAATAATGTATGTGTCTTCTAGGATATTATGGTTAAACAATACTCATATCAAATACGTTCTAACGCTTAGAAGATCGTAAAATTCATTCGATTTATTTCTTCACTGCAACTTAACCTGACAACCTTCCTAAAGTCTGACCCGGAAGTGGTTGACACCGACATCAAGACTGCATGCAAATCTTCCCAGTTGCGCAGAATGCGAGAATGCACACTTTGTGCTGTTGCGCAATTTGTACGTTACGTTGTGCTATTTGATACAGAAAGTAAAATGGATACTTTGAAAATTATATTGCGTTTTATTCTGAGTGAATACTTTTGAATGAGTAATCCTTAAAACAGGATACAAATGTTTTAGAATAGCCCATATAAACTACAGGTGATGAAAAATTATAACAAAAACAACTTATATTACTGCATGTCACAAGAGCCACACCATTTATTTATCACATTTAGCTTGACTACATTTCATAATATTGGTCCTATTAACTCTAGGTTTGACTAGAAATGTATCCAACAGTTTTCTAATGCCACTAGAATCCCTCTCCGAGGCTCAGGCAGCTTTTGGGGCTACCAGTTGTTCAAAGTGCCATTGTTGTCGTGGGTGATGGGCGCATGGGCGAAGAAACAGGCCCTTCTCAGCCAGGGTACCCTGTGAAACCCCTCCCTCCTTCACTGCCTCCAGACAGAGCTGTGTGGGTAGGTGAACTACCTGCCCGCTCAGCTAGGGAACAGAAACACATCCAACATTAGCACAAGCCTTGAATACTTTAATATTTGATACAAAATTACCTGTACATCCTTATTAAACTGCCTAGATATGATCATAGATTCTGGATCTCTACAAGTAACAAAATCCTGACAGGTGTAGACAGGTATGCCATTGTTGACAGGTCTTTGTTGTACATTGAAATCAAAACATGACTTCTGGCCTTCTACTGACCTTGATCATCTTCCACTGTGGTTTGATAGACAGCTTGTGGGCGGGGCATGGGGTGAGGATCACCCACTGTCTCAGGGTGTTGAAACACAGAGCACCTGCAGCTCCCCAACGCACCTCACCCACAGGGTTGAGCTCGCAGTGCTGGGGGAGGCAAAAACTCCACACATTCATCCTCTGTTTTCCATTTGTGCTAATGTTTAGGAAATTCATGTTTAGTTTCAACTTTATGTCAAGAACTCTGAATTTCTATTACTATTTACAGTCAGTTATAGTATTTACAGTAAACGTGACATGTTATGAAAAACCTGGGAATGGTAATTATTCAGTGATTCACTATGGAGAACATACTGTTAATAGCTTGTTCCAAGCTACAAACTGAGATGCTTTTATTTAGAATTTTAAGAGAAGAAAAAGCTGCTACATGCTTTGTAGCTAACTTTAGCAGGTGTGTTCAAGATGTCTGGTGCTTAATTGTTCAATTCAGATTGTTGTCTTGATTACCTGGTTGCCATTGCCACTGCAAGGTGCTATGCCCATAGCGCCACCTTGTGGACCCTGCCTTTGAGGGTAATCTGCACAATAGCCAGTACCCACATTGTACAACTAAAAACACATGGACATGTGTTTAGAGAAAAACCACGTGCCGCACACTCAACACAGAATTCAAGTGTGTTGATGACAAGGTGCATCATGAACATGCTGTGAATATGAGTGAGTGTGTATGTTGGAGTCTCACCTCTCCTGAGAGTCCAGGTCTATCCTGGGGTACATATAGCTCTGGGAAGACGTTACTCAGGAACCAGTGGAAGTTATGACAGCCCAGTCTCTTCTTCAGCCTCACACGCTCTGTGATGTTAGGGCTCTCAGACTGTAAACAATAGAGAAAAAAGAGTTACACAGAAACACAACATTGTAAAATATTCACACACACACACAAAAATACACACTCATGCTTACAAACACACACACACACTCACACACAGAAATAGTAGGAACAAAATTGCACAAACACACGTCAACTCACACGCACCTGCCTGATGAAGTAACCCAGAGTGTCTCTCTTGTAGTAGATCTTCCTGTATGCATCCAGCCAGGTGTCAGCGATTCGGACTTTGTTTCTCTGGAGGATGTCCTGGTCAGGGAAGGGGTAGGGCAGGTGATGGCGCTCCAGGTGGGCCACACGGGAACACGGAACCACCTCCATGGACCCCCCACATGACCACACCTGCAGGCAGTGTCAATACACACACACACACACACTTATATTCTGCACACTTCTGCACATGGTAATAAAGGTTATCCTTCCGCCCCAGTATTTTTTTTCTTGTCAAGACTTGGCATTCTTCATCAACTTTCCACAGCAATATTCCATTCAAATATCAGAGGAGAATTTCCTCGTAAAAAGTCCCCCCAAAATGATCACAGAGAATAACAACTCAGAGACACATAATTATGTTGGCCGGTAACAGCCTTTGGGGGACTTGAAAGGAAAATATTACATAAAAACGGTATATTCTTTGTATGAGAAGTCTAAAGTATCTATCTATACATAACAAATAATAGTACAAGCAGAAGCTAATGCCATCATTCTTTTACCCTTATTGACAGTTCAATTTGTTCTGCCCCCCACAGCAGCATGCCCGGGTCATAGCCTTCCACACTCTGGAAAAAGTGTCTGTCAATGGTCAATACTCCGCCCCCGAGCACTGGACTCCTATCAAAAAGAGTAGACGGGAAAACAAAGACAGGCCAGTAGTCTAGGTCAAATGGGGCTGCATCTCCATAGAGCCAAGTGGTTCTTTTTTTTCAGTAGGAATGTTGAACTACCTGACAGGCTGGATAGGTGACTCCTCAGCTGAGTCATGCTGTCCTCGTTCTGGTTTTCTGTTGTGCTCCCAGTGGAAGTCCAGTTTCCAGTCAAACACTCCCCTCACTGGCCACTGGGTGGCGTTGTATTCAAAGGTCTGCCAGTTTATTACATCCATGATTGGGGATACAACTCGAGTCCTATATTCAAGGAAAGACCATGATGTTTCTTCACTCATTTTGAGTGTTCAGAGAGAGATAACGAAAGAGACAGAAAGAGAGAAAGAGACACAGAGTAAAAAGAGACATATGTATACCTGTCTTCTGCCAGTCTTTCCAGCAGTGGCTCCAGCCAGCCTTTGTGACACTCACAGTGGGAGTCCATGAAGACCAGGACCTCCCCCAAAGCCCTAGCGGCACCTAAAGTTCGGCATCCCGCCACACCGAGACGCCGCATGCTGCGAATCAGGCGCACCCTTTCCAGGTGGGACATATACTCACTGAGAACGCTCTTCAGGTAACCTGGCAACCACACAGAGGACAAAAGACAGAGGGGAAAAAATAAAGAGAAAATTGTGAAAATAAAGCAAGAGTATTGGTAAAGAGACTGGCCTTTTCCATTCTTACCTTGCTGACTAAAGTCATCCACCAACAGGACCTCGCGCAGGTGTTTCTTCGACGCAGTGTCAAGCACGCTGTGCACAGTGCGCAAGAGCGTGGACCAAGCCTCGTCATGGAAACAGATGACCACGCTCGCAGTGGGCAGGGCATCACTGTAGCGCTCAGTAAGACACCTGTCATTTGAATTCGGATGTAGGAAGGGAAAACTTACATGCGATAAAAACATATTTGGCATTTTCAGATGTGCAACTAGGGCATTGCGCAAGGCACTTACGCAGGGTTGCGCATCTCTGGCAGATGGCGGTGCAGTGGGATGCGCTCGCTAACCACCTCATTGAAGCCGTATTTCTGCAGAGCGGACCGTTCCATTTCTTTCTCGTGACTCCCGAACTTTATCTCCACTGGTTTCTCCATGTCCCCAGGCAATGGTAATTCAGTGCCCGGAGAATCTTTCCTTGAGCCCGGCAGAACCACCCTGTAACTTTCTTTCCTCGGCAATAAATCCGGGTTTTCTCTTTGGGTTGACAGTACCATAAGAAGCTGGTCTTCTTGTAGAGAGTTGAGAGGGGAGAGACCAACATCATGTTGGTGTCCTGCCGGGTCCCGGGAGTCCACAATTACCTCCAAATCCGGAGGACCTACCGAAAGACTTTGCATGGGACGGCGGGGCAACTTCAACGTTTTTTGAATGTCCTCTTGAAATACGAGGTCAGTGAGTCCCAGGGCAGCAAGTGCAAGGGCAAGAAGCAGCAACCAGAAACATAACATCTGCCGACGGCTAGGTCTGGGTCTGCTCCAAATAGTCATACTGAGTCCAACTGTCTAAAAGGATTTCAATTATTTATTAGTTGATTCTCTTGCCCATGTTGCACTTCGCGTGTTCAGATGCGCAGTCGACAGTCGAGATATTCAGAATTCTACCCCTCAGGTTTTCGCATAGCTACACCTTTGAGCATCAGGAGATCGACGCCGCTCACTGCGTGCAGGTCAAAGTTCTACATTTCTTCTGTCTCTTCTTGGAGAGAGGTACTCTTTTATGCACGTCTCCTTTTGCGTCCCCGTGGTCCTAATGCTATCGGTTTAACACCTTAACACCTGCAGACCGGTGAGACGACCCATGTACTTTTTTGTCGACTGTTATTCAATTTCCAGTGCCCACACACTTTTTTGTTTGTTGTGACATAGCCAACAACAAAATGGTTTAAAGGAAAGAAAGTAAGACCACGCTTAAAATGTATCATAACAAAAAGCATGTTTGATTTACGTTTTCCAGTTTACGTGTGTATGCTACTCCTCATTAGCTCTGGACATCTCCCCGGTGCGTAACATCAAAGATGTTTTACCCTGAGCCAGCTGGCGAAGGTCCTCGCGGTCCCATGACTGGCTGTTTGCGCTATGCAGCCCCGCCGGGCGTCGGCTGCAGACACGATCTCTCCGGTTTTCACATTGGTTTTTGGCAGCCTTTGCAGCTGTTTTTGCTCTCTCTCTCTCAGACCAGGTCGCTTGGCTCCACACACGACTTCTGGCATAGCCTCCTCTTCCACTCACTTGACTTCTATCGAAGACACTCGAAATATAGGCTATCTTGCCTTCAGAGAGATACTTTAGGATAAAATAGGTCACAGCGGTCAGATTATGTTATACTTGGCTCACTGAGCTCTGCTTCAGTGTATTTCGACTGGTTTGTTACCTATTGTAGGCTTGTATTGATCTTCTGTCTGGCTGTGTTGACAGAGTTGGCTTCCAGCTGCAGTCAATTGGTGGAGCTTACAGACCAGGTCAGGTCCCCTGTGTTTGTGGCGGCTGCAGTGTCTGTAATTACCTTGTGTGAGTGGATGGAAGGGTCCTTGTGTCCCCCTCAAAAGGGTCCCCTCACGATGACAGGGCAAAGCCATCAGTCTCCAAGCAGCCTCTGTAATGAGGGAGTCCATAGAGGTTTGATGTTCCACCTGGGGAAGCGACACCTGGAGAAATAGAGAGAACAACAGGGACAAATAGAGAGAGAGAGAAAGGGACAAGCAAAGCGAGAGAGAGAGAGAGAGAGAGAGAGAGAGAGGGTGGGGGAGACATGTACAAAAATTCAGAAACTAAGAGAGACAGAAAACGACAGGGATGAACAAGTGCAGCCAGACAGATATCAAAACAGAGTTTCGCATATGAGATGGTTAGGGGAGGGGTGAAGGCAAAGAGACTTGTTCTCCAACCTTAAATTCTGAGACAGCCGTACAGAACATAATCTTTCCGTCCACAGACTTTCACACGTTCCACTCTCCTGCCAAAACAGACACAGTGAAATGTTCCACTGCCAGAGGTCCAAACCGCCCTACAACACACACAGTCAAATGGACCTTGGAGTTTTCAGCAGACCTGCAGACACACACACACACACACACTCCTACGCATCCAAAGGAATGTTCCAGCATTCCATTCCCTTCTCGTAATCAGCACTGTAAGTGAAAAGAGATCACAAGTACTGGCTTGCATGCATCCATTTCTCAACAGTCATGCATAAACACAATTAAAATATGGGCGTGTGAGGGTGGAACACAGATCAATAGCTTCCTCCTGGCGAGTCCACCTCAAGAGACCCTGACATGGCCAGACAACGCCATATGACATCACCACCTCTATAGATATTCATTGAAGTGTTGGACACCTCAACATGTGTGCGAGTTTTGAACATGTGTACTGGGTTTCTGAGTTATACGACTTGTTATAAGTACTGGAGACCGGGTTCAACATCTGACCAGAGACGTCTGCAGCTCGGAGAGGGTGTGCGGAGTGGTGCTGCTCTCTGCTGGATGCTTGGCTGTACTGCATATTGCCGCTTCTCACCAAGTGTACAGACAAGCAAACAGCTGTATGTTATAAGTTTCCATATCAGTGTTTTGTCTTGAATGTGGATGCTTTTGCACAATGGAATTTCAGATAAGTCAGTCAATATATGTGTTAATTGACTAGAAAAATTGAGATATAGACTGAAATGTATGTTCTGCAAGAACTGTCTAAAGATCACCCTTATACCAGAGAGTGGAAAGCATATTGATTAGATTGGATGGGGGAGGGGTTTTGGAAAATTACTTAATTGGATGCTAATTAAGACTACACTACCACGTGAGGGCTTTACTCAAGACTTTAGGCATGCCCATTTTACGACTAATTTTACTGTACGATTTTGCTGCTGTTTTATTCAGTTGTACATTTTATTCCGATTTGTTTATAGTGAAATCTAAATAAAGCGTGACACTTAAACGTAGGCGTATGTGTTTTTATAAGCTAAATGGTGAGAGAAAATGGGTCAGAACTAATATTACAAAAATTAACATAAAACACAATTAGGAACAATTTAAACAATTAAATACAGTAATAATAGACACATCTCGGGATTTAAGTGTAGATTGCATGCATAAAACCTTTGCCATCTAAGCTTTCCTGCAGTTTCTGGCAACTGATAAAGAAACACGAAATATGGCCAACGTTTGGTGTCTGTTTCTTCAGTAAAATCTTTGCCTGAAGATGAACAAGGGGAGAAAGGTTGGGAACTTCGTATGTCCACAGGAAGCTTGAGCAGCTCTGTCCAGGAGGAACCTAATGAGGGATGAGATGCAGCTCGTTACAAACATCACATGTTAGAGCGCGCAGTCCCGCTATTGAATTATGAATATTGGGGCACGCGGGAGAAGAAGTTGGAGAGAAAAGGTGCTGGGCGCAGTGAAGCAGTTCTTGGTGGGGTCTGCGTAAAGGGACACTGTTTTTGTTGGGCTGTGGTGTGGATATACGAATAACGACTTTTTATTTGGGGTGGAAATGGGAGCTATGCACTATATTTTTGTGCTGGTAGGCACGTTTTTCGTTTCACAAGGCGATGGACGCAAAAGTAAGTTATTTTTTGTATTGTACTTTTGGTTAGAAGTTAAATATAATCTACAATGTGATCAACAATATGCTTAAAGAAGATGGCGCATAGGCCGACGGTAATAAAACGATTGAGGGTTGAAATTATAATTGTAGAATAATTTAGTCCTTAAATAGACAATACATAAATAGCTACAAACTCATTTTTTTTGTTTTATATTTCTCAGTTTTAACATTTACTGGCTAACATTTTTGATGTCGACAGCAGTGTGTTTAAGTAGGAAGTCAAGGGACTTTCTGGGGTATTTGCTGACATTATTCATTTTAAGAAGATTTATTTTAAAGCGAATGCTGTTAGTGTTCAGTGTCCGCGCGCTTATCTTGCCTGTCATAGTCTCATGAGCCTAATTAACGCGCGTTCACGGGGCAAATCTGTCTTTTGCCCGGGACACCCAATAATCACTGTATTTGTAAATTCACAAATCATAAATTCATAATAAAGACAGTCAGCCCTCTTCGTTACACTTGTCCTTTAGCCTTCAATAACTCATAATTCAGTCGATTACATTACAGTCGATTGTAGTTTAATTATACATTTTACAAAACGGATCCTTATATACACAGATATATCCTAAATGTATAGCTTTGTTTTCTTCATAAAACGGTCAATTATTAAATAGCCTACAGACTTCACACAACCCCTATTCAAAACAGCATATTCCCAATAGCGTTACATTTGTCTATGTTTATTTACACTGAATTTGTCCGTCACTGATATAAACCAAAACAAAGGCGATCCCCTTTTAATTTGACTTACTAATTGAATCTCCTTCTTTGTCAGCATACAGGGACATGTTCGATCATAAGCACTCAGTGTCAGTCAAGTTCCCTCCGATCCCGGGGTGGGACCCGGACACTAACCCCTGGGATGATTACCTCTACCCGCCTTTCGGTCCCAAGGAATTAACGCACGGAAAGGGTAAAACACTGAATGTCCACATACGGAAAAAATGGCTATTGTATTATTGGATTGACCAATAGTTTTTTCCTCCACAATTCATGACAAATGAATGAAAAACCTGATCGACGGTTGTCATTTTCTCCAGGTAAACCAGTCAAAGTCCGTCTCACCAGTGACAGCCCAGCAATAAACGGCTCGTGTATCTCCTTCACCGCTAAGCTGGAGTATCCCAAGTGCCAGAAGGAGGATGCCAACGGGTACCTCGTGTGGGACGAGCACTGTGAAGACGGTATGGAGGCCTCAGGTGCTTCCCAATGACCACAGCATTAAACACGGAAATTACATCACAGATTAGGGAAAACACAAAAACTTGCTCCCATATTAAAACTTCATTTACTAAAGGTTGAATCCAGATTTAGACCAATAATAAAATGTTGTGTGGGATGCAATCAATAGCCTACTTATAATAGAGAGGTTAGGCAACCTCTTACATATTATTGCTAATATTTTACCTATGTGTTATATGACTTGACTCTTCCCATCTCTTCTCTTAGCTAATGGTCAAGTGCGTTCTGGCTTTGTGTACAACTGGACCTCCTGGCTGGATGATTATGGTTTTGGAAAGTGCACCGACCTAAAGAAATGTAACGTGTTCCCTGATGGCAAACCCTTCCCCCAGAGCAACGACTGGAGACACAAGGGTTATGTTTACGTGTGGCACACTATGGGTAAGGGAGGACACACACACACACACTCTTTCTTTCAAGCACACACACACACACAACCGTGCACAGAAACCTTTCTCACAGAAATCCTCCTCCCCTCCATCCCTCCCAGGCCAGTACTTAGAGACTTGCGATGGCTCCTCCTCCAGCCTGACCCTCAACACCACCAACATCACTATGGGGGCTGGGATGATGGAGGTGATGGTGTACAGGAAACGAGAGCGTAGAAAGTACAGTCCCCTCTCCACCGACAACACAGTCTTTTTTGTGACAGGTGAGCTTGCTCTGTCCCTCTTCATCACAACCCACACAGACTCAAACACTTCCTCTCACACGCCACACACACTGACTTTACCTGTGATTGGCCACTACAGATAAGATCCCTCTGGCCGTCAACATATCCCAGAAGGCCGCTGCCAACCTCTCCGAGAGTGTGTTTGTGCGTGGTGAGGAAGTGGTGTTCAACGTCCAGGTCCACGACCCCAGCGCGTATCTCAAGACCGCGGCCGCCGTCGACTACATCTGGGACTTCAAGGACGGAAACCAGCTGGTGACCCATAGCAACGTGGCCACGCACGCCTACAGCACGCTGGGCGACGTCAACGTGAAGCTCACGGTCGAGGCGGCCTTTCGCATCGAATGCCCTCGAGCCACGCCCACGCCGATGAGCGTCACTTCCCCCCAAACTACAGGTAGGCACACGCCGGAGCCCTCGTCCACCAGCACACACTGTCGTCCCCATGCTTCATTTGCTCTCTCGTTCTTTCTCTCTCCCTCACCAGCGGCTCAGACTCCTCCCCCTGGCACTCATGCCATCACCAGCAGGATGGAGACTACTCACGGTGAGGAAAATCCCAACCACGGGTCACACGGTCAAGTCTTTGTTTGCTGTGACTGTTTTAATCTGTGTTTTCTACTTCTTGTCTCAGTGCCAGTCACCACAGCAAGGCCCCTCCCCACGACCCTGTTCGGTGCTGTGACAACAGGATTCCCCACCACGGAGCCCCTCCCCCCTACGGTTGCCGAGGTGACCCCGGGATTCAACCCCACACCCATGGCTCTGCTTAGACACACACACCTGGCAGACAGAGAGTGTTTCCGCTATCTCTATGGAACCTTCCAGAGTGACATCACCATCATTGGTGGGTGAAGTGGACAATACACAGACACTCATTCTTGTCAAACCAAATTTTCATTTGTATAGCGCTTTTACTTCCCACAGAGGGCTTCACATACACACAAAGAACTCGACCTAAACCAACTTACACATGCTTTGTACTTGACAGAACCCAAGCAAACAGTCCACAACCAGCCAGCCAATCGGATTGTGGATGTATCTGCCGCCAAGGTGACGAACACTGACATCAGCTTCCTGGTAAAGTGTTTGGGCAGGTGAGAAAGGTGGGGTTTCTCTGGGTGCTAGCAGGGCTTCTGGTAGTTGTAGGTTTCTGTCGTTTAGGTTACAAACGTGCATGCAATACATTCAAAAAAAGCTATTGACCTGGTTGAGCATTCACATTAAACTCTTCCTGCCCAGCACCCCTACTTCGGCCTGCACCATCGTGGCTGACCCCACCTGTCGCCAGGTGCGAAACATCGTGTGTGATGACGTGCCCCCGTCGTCAGGCTGTGAGGTGCGCCTGAGGAGGACCTTCATGGAGCCAGGCACCTACTGCGTCAACATCACCCTGGAGGACGCCACCAGCCTGGCCCTCGCCAGCACCACCATCACCATCGGCAGCCCCGACACCCCTGGTCAGTCACATGGTAGATGTGTGGAAATGTTGTCCTCCTGCATTGGAGAAAATGTTGGATGAGTGGATGTGATTTTTAATAACGTGACTTCTCAGGAAAGTTTCAATCCTTCATATTGTCTATTTTCTCCCCCCCCCCACCACCCTTTCAACCTTCTCAATCCTCATTCCATCTCCATCGTTGTCACGGTTCCCTGCAGCGCCGAAGAGTCCCCGCGCAGTGGAGGTGGTCCTCTCCTCCAGTGCCTTCCTGGTGGCCATCTTTGCCTTCATCGCCTTCGTGGTCTACAAGTGAGTTCACTTTCTTTTCATGTCAAAATTCACCTAATCTATGTGTGTCCTGTTCTTTCTCATCCCTCACCATAAATCTGACCTTTCACTAAACTTCCTCCTGATGTCTTGTCGTATAAAACATGGCCTCCCTCCCTCCCAGGCGCTACAAGGTATACAGGCCCGTAAGGAGGTCTCTGGTGGAGGACGCCAGTGGCTTCGTTGGGGTCGGAGGTCGCATGGGCAAGCTGAGGGACTCTCTCTTCCCTTCAAATGAGGAGAGCCGTCACCTGTTGACGGAGAGGGGCCCCGTGTAGGACCTGCTGATACAAATTAGGGCTTGTTTTCCTACAAGTCTACATGTTAAGCACACGTAAATAATCCAACAACCTTGTGTCTAGAGCAAGAGTGAAAATGGTTGCTTCAGTTCACTTCCACACAGAAATATAAAAGTACTAATACCTTTTATTTTGGGTCTTGAAAGTAAGCAAGTTTGTGTATATTCCAAATGGAAGAAAGAGGGTTCTGTGTGAGTTAAAGGTTGTTTGCAGATGCTTTTTGAAGGGTGAGACAGATCCTATTCCATTTCATCTCCTGCACACCTTCACTTTGTCCACTTGACAAGGTTGCTGCGATATAGTTAGATACTAAGAAGTCTTAATGCTGTGCTTTATGATCTACAATATGATTTACCCATATTACAAATATATTTGATTTAAGAACTGAGATTAAGTGTGGAGGAGAAGTTATTCAACATCTGTCCATTAAATTAACTGTCACTCTTGTAGCGTTAACATTTTGACCCCTTTCATCCATGTATTAAACTGGAAACTGCCATATATATATATTAACTTGGAATCTGACAGACCAACAATTCTAAGATTGTGAACTAACCATTAAACTAAGTGACAAATGTGATTCTTAGTTTCTACCGTGACATGTCAACATATGGATATTCTAATCCAAGCCACCATGTCAACTTCAAGAGGCTACCATACTCTGCATGCCCTTTTCAGGAGCAAACCCTCTGCCAACTCTGCACAAAACTTGACGTGAAGACCAGTCTCACATACTTGTGATCAGATGCCGTATAAAATACAACCCTAATATAAAAATGTAATATCTAATCATGTACTGATATTTAAAAAAGAAGCAACCTGTAAAAATATTCTCAGATTTAAGAACACACTTCAACATTCCAAAAGAGTCCCAATTTGGCAAATACAAACATCAGGAAAAAAGGAACCAGAGTAGATAGGAGCCAATTTCTGTTTTTTAATTCATTTCAGAGGCAATTTGACCAGTGGAGCTGTGTGGGTGAGAAGGGGCAGGGAGGTGAGGGGGCACAAGCATGGTCGCAATTATGGGGTGGGGAGGTGGGTGACAGCAGACAATGCCGAAATCACACCACTTCTCTGTAAATACTCCCAAACCAAGTCCCTCATCCGTCCCACGCCAACATGATTTTCCATATTACACAGCCAAGAATGCTAACACAACAAATTGCAATCGAAATCAGCAGGTGAATGTAGCATCAGTGAAGACATAATAGGAAAGAAAGACTGGACTTGCGCATCTTTTTTTTTCTTCTTCGAAACCAGAAACAAAAAAGGCAGGCCCTTTTTATAAACAGTATATATATTTTTTTTATACTTTTTATCCATTGAATCCAAAAGCAAACAGGTGATTTGACCTTTAAGAAAAAAAAACCAAGCAAGAAGTTTAATACAAGGAAGCCACACCACCAAAAAAAAAGAATGGAAGCAGAAAGAATAGCAACATGTGAGTTTTACTATCAAACTAGAGAAGTATATTTATATATATTTATATATATATAAACGCAGGCAAATTGAAATTTCTGATCAATTTTCTCAATTATTCTTTCAAATTCTAAAGAGTACATGATTTTTAAATTTGTATTAATATCTGGGAAAGCTGGGGTGAAGAGGTCAGAAGGCAAGAAGGAACCCTATAAATCTAACAAATAGAAGTATGCCTCTAATTCAAATACGTGTCTAAAGAGGTAGATCAACAAAACGGAGCGTGAGGGGAGGATAATGTGTCACTTGTGCCCTTAAATAAAGCGCAATGTCAGAAAGGAGGGGGGGGGGGGGGGGGATCACATGAGCAAGTGCTCGCTGCAGCGCCCATGCATAGAGAAGTCATCCCGGGGACTGAGGTATGGTGGCGCGGGTTGGCGCCAGGCGGGGGTATGGTGGGCGCGTGCAGCCTACCACACCCCCCTCAGCTGAGGTAGAAGCGTTCTACTGTGGAAGCATGGATACACTCGAGCACTTCCTCTCTGACCACAATCGACTTATTTACATTCTAGAAGAACACAATTTTTTTTTTTTTTTTTTTTTTTTAAGAACTTAGTAGAATTCTTGAATTTCATTCGTTCTTTTATTCTAAACAAGATTTAATTCTGTATTTTATTTTTTTGAGAGCCTTTTGGCTTTGTGTGAATTACAAATTCTTCACGTCAAGGTATACAGCTGCTGTTGCTGCTCATGGTTAGGCAAATGCGGCAAATTATCCTCATTTCCCATCGCAAAAAAACTCAACCTAAAGCATCCATCAGTGTGACTCCCTCGATCCTCACCATGCAGTGAATGACACCAAACATTGACCTGGTGGCGACACACCTACGCAGACCACCACACCAGGCAAAGCTTGCTCTATGAAAGAAAAAGAAAACTTAAACAGGTCTGGCTGGAGAGCACTTTGACCTCTGTCTGAAACTGATGCCACATGGAGACGGGTTCCAAGTTCTAAGCAGGCGAAATGGACACGGAAGGTCACTGCCTTGTGTTTCTGTTTTTACAGCAGTAGGGCGCAAAAGAGCAAAGCTAGGACCATACTCTCCATCCTACTACAAAGGCTAAATGAGGGAAAAAAAATTGAAATGAAATGTACCGTCAAGTTAGTATGTCCCAATCAGCTGCAGCTGCAGTACGTACGATTGGCATTATTCAACGTTCTCTAAAGATAGTTGTTGTAATGGATTTCAAAAGATGATGGATTCCTCAGGAAAGATGAGGCCATTTTTTATCTTGATAACTCCTGTCAGCCACCTGCAGAGGGGCAACAACTCCAGTCCGGGCTCATTAGTACAGACAGACGCTATGTACAGGATCGTCTTGATCACCGTTGGCGCACAAACATATGTCGTCTTCACGCCGCTGTGCCCACACCGCGCCACGCCCAGAGGAATAGAGTTGAAGGCAGGTCAGTTGGCAGCCGACCAAATTTTAAATTTTCTTAAAAAAATAAAAATGTTCAAGAACTATTAGCTTTATAAAGTATACAAAATACCACAAAGCAAAAAAGAAAAAAAAAAACAAGCACAAAAAAAGAATATTTTTTTTCATATATATATATAATCATTTTTCTGAGGTACTAGATCCTGAGGTAGTTCGGTAAAATGCATATTAAATTGGTTTCCTGTCCAACACCGTTGCAACACATCCGTTGGGTATCAACGACGGTGCTGTCCTCGCCCCTCTAAATATATATATATATATATATATGGGTATATCTATAAAATGCATCCGAATTTATAAAATGCCACTATTGATACAGGGACAGGATTCCACGTATTCATATCCCCGCTGGCGGGTCCTGTCCCAAACACAAGAGTATCACCCCCTCCCCCCAAACCCTTCTAGTCCTACCAGGACTCGAAGCAATGCATTTCCAAAAAAAGAAAACAAAATATCAAAGCTTCAACCAATTACACAAACACTCCATTCAGGCCAGAAGGAAATAAAAAGTCAAATGAAATGTCTGTCGACATGTGAGGCTGAGTACCACACCAGGGAGGTGATTAGATGGGCTCGTTTCTTCCCGTGTTTCCTAACGTCCCCCCCTAAAAATAAAATAAAAACAAGAATCGGAAAACACCCATGGGAAAAGGGCAAGGGAGAGATGGGGCGAGGTGTGTTGTGTGTGTGTGTGTGTGTGTGTGTGTGTTTGGGGTGGGGGTGACGTGGATCTTAACCCTCAGAAGTACATTCTCACAGAGATGCAGAGGTGAGGGGTGCAGGGCGGGATTGGGGGGGGGGGGGTCATATCCACCCAGGTGTCAGTCCAGGAGAGAGGGGGGTCGGGGTTTATACAGAAGGGCTTCAGCCACCCTTGACCCCTGAGATGAATGTGTCCCGTATCCTGTTCCCCCTCTGGTCTCCATTTCAGCCGCATGCCGTTCCGTGTCCATCTTCGGGCCGCGTTCCGTCACCAGCCACCGCAGTGGGCCCGTCTACTTCCTGCGGGGAGGGGGGGGCTGGGCCCCTGGCGAGGGTTTGGGCTGCTGCTGCCGCCGTACTTGGCACAGGATTTCCTGGATCTTCCTCTGGGCCAGCTGAGATCACACAAGGTCAAAAGGATAGGAGTTCAGTACAAACTCAGGCTGGTAGAGAATCGTGCTCAAGATGGCAGTACAGCTTCAGTACTGGGTTCGGTAGCGCAGGCGCCAGCTATACAGATGTAACAGGCGCCGAGAGTCATCCGACTCATGCAAGGACCATTCATAAATGCCACTTATCTACACCACTGAGGGCTCGGGATAGCTCTGTCTTACACCAACATGGGCTCAGTAGAACAGGCAGGTGGACCACAGTGGTGGACTAGGTCACCCCACACCCACCTGGCTTGCATAGAAGTGTCCAGTGATTTTGACCACCACTTGGTCGTTCTCATCTGGGGTCTGCTCCCGGGGGACCACCACCTCAGCACTGGTCAGGTTCTGGAGCTCGTTCACCTGCCAGAGGGGAGGGGGGCGAACGAGAGAGGACAAAATGAAGCACGAACCCACACCCCAATTTTTTGAAAACGCTTGCACGTTATCGAACACTAGAGCGTGTACCGTTTTCCCTCCCTTGCCGATGACGCGTCCTGCAGCGAAGGATGGCACCTTGATGTGAGCCTCCAGCCGCACCTCCTCTTTGGGCCCAAAGAAGTTCTCCTCCTTCAACTTCCCAAAGATACGCCCCTGAGCCTGAAAAAACACAACGAGTCACTGGATGTCCAGGGAGTCAGGTGGCTGAGCGGGGAGGGAATCGGGTTAGTAATCAGAAGGTTGCCAGTTTGATTCCCGGCTGTGGCAAATGACGTTGTGTCCTTGGGCAAGGCACTTCACCCTACTTGCCTCAGGGGGAATGTCCCTGTACTTACTGTATAAGAGCGTCTGCTAAATGACCAAACGTAAATGTCCATCTCCCGGAGCCTCCACTTAAACAGTAGGTTGCGGGAGGAAGGGAACATACCTTGAACTGGGCTTCTGGCGGTCCCGCAACAATGACCATTCTCTGCTTGGCGTCTGCCCCATCTGCTGGTGCAATCTGAAGGAGAGGGCATTAAACGAGACCAGCATTATACCAATGCAAAACTACACATTCACGCGATCCCTAAATAACCCATCCATCCATTATTCAAGTTGTTTTCCTTCAGCAGTCTCCCTTCGTATTCAAGTCCATACAGCCAACCCAACAAGATCAAAACAAGCCCCCCCCCCCCCTTCCACCCTGTCCATCCCACCCCAGCCCTCACCTTGATTGACGCTCCGGCGAAGCGTGACAGTTGCTTGATGTGTTGACCCTGTTTGCCGATGATGGCGCCCACCGCCAGTGCAGGGATGAACAGGTGCACCGTCTCCGACTCCTGCTGGCCCTGCTGGGAATGACCACACCAGACCACCGTTACACACACGACCCTGCATCCCACACGCCGTGGGATCAACTCCCCAATAAGACCCGACAGGAGAGACTTCAGCGTGAATACGCTAACCAGCTAGTCTGAGCAAGCAGCAGCCTTCAGGTAATAGTGGACGTAGCACACCGGAGAAACTGGGTTTCAATCGGTTAGTTAATAAGCAGTATAAGAACTAGCACAATCCCCAACTGAAACTACCTTTTTAGACGTCACAACTCAACAGTATCCACTGGGAGTAGTAAACTGAACTGAGGACAGGAAACTATGCTCCATTTTAAAAGCAACTGCAATCATGTATGACAAATCACCAAAACAGGGAACCTTTCCAAACAATCTCTCATTGGTTAACTCCAAGCAGGCATTGCGTAGATCAGTTGAACGTGCAGAGGTCTTGCCCTGGCTCTCAAGCATAGCACCATCCATCCATCCATCAATGTTAGAACACATTAAAAAGGTATTAAAGATGGTATCTTGCAAGAGGTTGATGAGGAGGGGGGGGGGGCATCTTCATCCTTGAGGAAGGACAGGACCGATGGTTCTGAACCAAATGCCATCCTTGACGATAACCATTTGCACCCACAACCCAGGAACCCAAAGCCAACTTATCCAGCAGAATGACACCGTGACCTCGACTGGCCTACGAGCTCCCACACTGGCTGGTTAGCGAACGCACACCGGTAAGAGTTAGGAGATACAGGCCCCCCCCGCCCTGCCCACTCAGGTTACTGGGAGGGAGGGGGCCCAGACACTGCCAAGCTCTGCCCCAGCATCCCCAAACCCTCAGCAGGCATCCAGAAGCCGTGCAAAGCCCTGCAGGAAGGGGAGACTTACAATGGAGAGGGGCTGGCTGCTCGCCGACAGCATAGACGCCCAAAATGGCGCTTCGCCCCCAAAGGGACTGCTCTATAGGAGATAGAGGGGTGGGTAAATACGACTGAAACACCACTGAACGCAGAGTGGCTGTTTGTTAAGACAGGAACACATTTTAGGATCGTGGTCTCTCTCGTCTGGTTTCTCTCCCCCCCCCCAAGCATTGGAATGCCTGTTTAGATGGCGACGGTCACACCCTCTGTAGCAAAGCGGTCTATGTAACTGTCAGGGAGAAAGAGCATGGTGATTATGGAGGGGGGGGGGACGTGGACACAAACTTACCCCAAATGAGTAACCTCCTGCCTGGGCTCCAGGAGGGGGGGCGTTGGCCATGGAAGGGGGCATACCGGGAGCCCCGCCCGGAAACAAACCCAGAGCATTCAGATTCAACCCAGGGATCAGGTTAGACTGCAGCTGGAGAGAGGAGAAGCAGGGGGAAATTATTGAAATAAATCACATCCGCAATCAGAAAAGAGGACACATGCACGTACTGTGGAGGGAGTTCCATTTTGGAAGGAAATGCAAAAGCCTCTTTCCACACCACAGCCTCGGTGACGAAGGGGTGGACCTACGTTCATGGCGGCGCAGTCGTTCTCGTACGACTCCCTGACCTTCTTCATCACCTCCTCTTCGGCGCGGGAGCAAGCCTCGATGGAGCCCTTCACTGTGATGGTCCTCTCGGGGTTGTACAGGGTCAGATCCTGCAGGCTGGACGGGCACGATAAGGACCACGATGTCAATAGTCAGTGTTCTTACGGCGGTAGCAATTCTCTGTTTTGACATTGAGGAAAAAATTTAAAAAAGGTCTGGCGAGAGCTGGTCTTACGGAGAGATGGTGATCTTCGTCTCTGTGTCCTGTTCAATCTTTTTCAGGTTTCGTCCTTCCTTCCCGATGAGTCGACCCACAAAGTTATTGTGCGCCAGGATCTTCAGCGGGATCTCCTCCGTGCTGCGAAAGGAGGCAGGGAAGAACACGGGGTGAGCCTCGGGCGGTTGCATGCGTCGAGCGGTTGTAGGCTTGATCCACCCCACCCCACCCCATCCCCCCCCCCCGGCCGGTCTGGTGTCCCTCGACCGGGTGCTGAACTCACAACTTGGTGTCCACGGCCTCCTTCTGCATGATCTCCATGATGGTCCTGCAGGCGTTGGAGCAGCCCTCCGGGGTGGAGTGGACTGTGATGGGCTTCTCTGCGGCTCCTGCGTTCTCTTTCCTGTGGATGTCAATCCTGGAGAGGAAGGGATAAGCGGAAGGGTGAGGAAGATGGGTTGGTCAATTGCATGTCAAGTTACAAAGACATTACAGACCAAAAAAAAAACACACCAGATAATCACCCTTAAACGTGTATATTCATTTGAACTGAGTGCATGTGCTTGTGTGCACATTTAGTATAGTCCAAGATGTGTCAGCGGCCTACTTTAAAGTATGTGTACATTGACATACGCGTGTGTGGTTCCTACTTTGAGTGGGTCTGTTTGGTGATGTTGCGGATGGTGGCCCCCTCCTTGCCGATGATGGCCCCTACGAACTGGGTGGGCACCAGCATGCGGAGGGGAACGTCCGACTGTAGCTTGGGCCGCGCCCCCAGGCCCGGGGAGCCCGACCGGGAGGAGCCTCTGGGGGCAAAGCCCCGCCTGGGGGGGGCAGCGTCGGGGGCAGCGTTTTCGTCTGGTATGTATGACACCTTCAAGGCGTAGTTCTCCATAAGGAAGCCGTTCAACTTCTCCATCGCCCTGGCAACGACAGTCACCCGTTAGTCACACAAGGGGGGGGGGGGGGGGCAAGGCAAACACTTGAGCTCTGTGAATGGAGAGCTTCTATTCAGGAGGTATAAAGGTGGAGGAGTAGAGGATTTCAAGTATTTGAAGTTGAGTTGAGCTTGCAGGTGAGAGCACCAATTAAATGTTTGCTTCTACTCAAGGCTCTAATGATCTTGGCCAAGGTACAACAAAGGCATGCTACAGGGTGCGCAAGGAAGGTTTCTTTTCTAAACCTGGGCTTGAGGATTCCCTTTGCATTGAAACATGAACTTCTAGTGCTTGGGTGTCCAAAACCCATTGGCGCAGATGCCCCATAGCAGTGCAGGTTACCAACAACAGAGGGCAGCAAAGAGACAATTTCCCCCCACTAGGTCACTGCATGTCGAAATAAAACATGACTGGTCACTGTGAAAAGAAAAATCAGGTGCACTACACAAGAAAAGAGAATGGGCCTTTCTCAAAAAAACACTTTTGAAAGTGGTATCAAGCAGAGTGAGAAACCAATACAAGAGCACTCTACAGCCATGAAATTGGGTGCGTTTATGCATGAGGAGAGAAAGAAAGACAACGTTGGTTACTCACAGCCTGGCCTGGTCTTTAGCTGCATATCTGACATTGACAACGGCAGTCTCTGTGTCTGTGTTCACTGTGGGAGAGGGGCGGGGGGGGGGGGGCGGGGACACAAAAAAGAAGTGTCAAGTCAACTCGCACAGTATTCAGACTAGGACCATGTGTCCCAGATTAGGTTTTGTCCTCAAAACATGCCAAATAGAGGATTGTCACACAGTAATGAAACAGAAATAATTCTGTAGAACACAGCCCTACTATGTTGTACAACAATTGAAGAGCACTGAACGAGCAACTCATTTCTCATATTTTTTTCCATTAATGCAGGTCAATGAAGACTTAAAGATGTCCATGTTGACTAGCAACCAGTCACCCAGAAAATAATTAAATTTTTGTATAATTAAATTAAAATGTTTATTAAAAGTTACTGTCATGAGACACCTATTCAGAGAAGACATCCTTTCCTGATTGACGGCATACTGTCAAGGCTGCCTTGAAGATGTGCCCTACGCAGTGGCAGATCTAAGGGGTGGCAAGGGGTGGTAGCTGCCACCCCGATAAAGAAATACTACCACCCCAATCTTCCCATGGATTTTTTTGTTGTTGTACATGACAGAACATTTTTATAAATAATATTAATGTTACTGTTTGATTTTAAATATAATGTTATAGCTTAATCACTGTACCCCCCTACTTTGGGTTTTGATTCGCCTCCAGGAGGCCACCCAACAACTTACTTCTTCCACCCCATTGCCACCCCGAATGAAAATCTCTATATCCGCCTCTGGCCCTACGTCCTTTCAGAACACAAACAAGAGAGTTTTGGAGTGACTGTGACGTCTAAAAAGCCCACTGAGACTCACACGATGCAGGTGGCAAGAAGGGAAGGAGAATATGGTGCATGTACCTTGTTCACAGTTCTCCACAGCACCATATTGAGCGAGTAGGCCGTCCAGGACCTGAGAGGAAGAGAGGGTCTGATTACAGAGAGACCAGATGAGAGTTAGAGAGACAAGATCAACCCACTGGATGACAAATTAGCTGGACAACATGATTGTTTTGACTGGTTTATTAGTATTTGTCTGTGCAAATGTAATGGTAAATGTACATTTTATATTTAGCATTTATTTAATTGTGCAAATTATTCATAGACAAAACAAGAAATCCAAATCGATTCATGTGAGTACAACTGCTCAATGTGAAAGCCAAAACTGGCAACCCGCCCATATCTGTCAGCCACAGGATTTGAATGAACAGATTGGCTCTGCCCTCTCAGTCCATTGGTGAATGAGCTAGGCGTTCGTACTTTGTGCACAGTTTGAGGTGTTTGGCCTGTAGGCAGTCAAACTAACAGCACGCCCCCAACAGCTCAACCCCCTTTCTAGCCAACCATACCATCCGTCAGCCTCCCACTTCGATCAAGCCAGCCAATCACACTGCCTCCCGCCCACTGCCATCTCTAATCATTGCCATTGGCTGCTCCACTACCGATAGGACAGGCCCCTACAGCGAGAACATTTCTGCGTCTCACAGGCTACTCTGGCCTGCCCGTCTTCCAAGGCTGACCAATAGGAATCGAGGCCATTCAGGAAAGGGTGGGGTGCATTCCAGAAGGAAGCGTTGGTTGGGGGAGGGGCGGGAGTAATGCTACACATTCTGTGAATCCTGCAGCACATGGAGCGAGGAGAGACCAGGGCCACCCAGCTACTTTCTGCCAGCGAACATACGCATATCCCCGCTCCCACCCCGAGTCTATAGCAAGGTTCGCCTTAACACACAAGGGCTCCTTTACGTCTACGAACCCATCCATTTTACTTCCCCCCCCCCCTCCCCCGTCACATACAACTAACATGGCTGGGTGGGCAGAACTGCAACACATTGAAACGTTTGAGCAAGACAAACCCACCATTACAATGCCTAAACTAGCACAGCCAAAGCCATCAGAGCAAAGATGGCCTGATCCACAATAGAAACTACGCTTATTTTTTAGGGAATGGAAAGGAAAAAAAGTCCTCGATTAAATGGCAACTGTATTTTACCATTGTAATAAAATCAAGCAGGCCGAGTAGCCACTGAAACATTATCTTGTGCTTTGAGGTTGATCCAGTCGTAGGCCTTTCCTCCTGAGTTACAGGGTCAGTATTTAGGAAGCGTTGTTAGATGGAACTTAACATTTCCAAAAAGGTCTACTAGCTGATCCAACAGCAGGTTTGTCACGCTAGCTAACATGTCTTCCATTGCCACGGGCAGCGCAGCAGGTAGGCATGCAGCCAGTGCCAAATAGATTACACAATGATGGTTGGGATCCACAGAGGGAAGGCACACTATGACTGCTTGATTGATACTTGTTTTAAAATCAAGAAACGCCATCTGACCTGAATGCAGATTGACTGTCTACTGAGAGGCTGTTACATCTCGATTCTTCTTCTTCTTCTTTAACTATACATTAACCCGCTGTGCATCACACCCACAGTGAAAACCTACTAAAGGGAATCTTTTTCTGCCAATGCTGTGTTAATATAGGACCCCCGTGGCCACCCCAGAGCCCCGCACATGCGCCGCTTGACACTCACCTCCCACTGCATGTGAGGCGGGATGTTCCTGATCTGCAGTTTACAGCTCCTGGGGAGAGAGGAAGGGAGGGAGGGGGTGAGAGGGCAAAACGGAAGACAGTCAGCACCAGTGATCTGTTCAGAAAGATGACAAACTGACCCATTCAATCCCATACCCCTCCCCCCCCCCCTTCAACCTCAGTGGTGAGGTGGACAAACTGGACATAGCTCACCGATTATATACCACCCCCCCCCCCCCCCAAATCAGAGCGGCAGGCACCAACCATGGAACTGCCGGCTGGATGGAGCAACGTTGGGTTAGAGGGTAGGAAATCAACAGGAAAAACGAGGGACAAGGAAGGAGACAAGGAAGGAGAGCGAGAGGGAGGAGAGGAAGACAGAAGGGAGAGGGAGGAGAGGCACAAGCTGAGAGAAGAAAGACATGGGGAAGTGAGAAGGATGCGGAGAAGAGAGCGTACCCTTGGAGACTAGAGGACAGACAGCTAAAGGGGGGGGAGACGGGGGTGAACGAGAGAGAGGCACACACACCGCCCCTCCCCGCGGACTCCTGAGCACAAGATGGGCGTAGACAAGCTGATAGCACAGGGCATATCGACTAGATCCCCCCCACTCCCCACTCCATCAGCAATCACATTCAATCAATAAAGAAGCACACTTTTACTGGAGGGGGACCCAGAGAGAGCTAAAGGGTGGCAAGGCGCGGGAGAGAAAGGACGAGCGGGGGGGGGGGGGGGGGGGGGTTGTAAAACGAAGGGAACCTCCACTGGCCGCGTCACAGCAGATGAGGCTCGGGAACAGAGCAAGCTCATTGGAGAACGCACTCGGCCAACCGCACTGTGTACAGTAAGCGCAGGGTAGAGGGCGGCTAATTGAAGCGCGGCTCCACATCCCCATTAGAGAGAGCAATTTAGCACTGTTGACAGCAACATTTGCAAGCGCGCGTTCCACATTTTCATTCAGTTTATGATCCATTAAGTAACAGCAAGACCCAGTGCCTGCCTTGTGAATACATAGTTGCAGAACTGACTGAATGTACCCATTCTACACGCTACCCTCCAGTTTCAGAAAGGTGTCCCAGAGATTACAGTCAAGTGTGTAATGTGTCTAGGCAACACCAAAGTCCACAACCTGTTTACACACAGACCAACCTAAAGGAACACAATGTACATCCTGCTGGGATTTCTAGCTCCAAATGTGACCTGTGTACACACTAACAAACACACCTCAAAGCACTGCACAGGCTACAACCCTGACACACACATTTTGCACAGACCATAAACATAACCCACAACCCCCCCCCCCCCCCCCACCCAATGTAGACAAAGCAGAACTTACTGAATTGATATCCCATGCAAGTTCTGCCTTCAAACTGTTGAATGGCCGACACAGCCCTAATAAGCAACACATCACTGAGTTTACCTTGTCCAGTCAATGAACAGTCGTGTCCCCCAAAGCCAAGCAGCCAAGTTACAGACCAATCACCTACATAGTACGACATGGCTTCTCACTCACTAGGTATGTGGAAGACCACACTGAAAGCATCAATGGCAATTCTAGCCATGTACACACTAACACTCCAAAAATATGACATCTGCAGATCTGAAGGTGTGTTCTGCAGGGCAGCACGGGACCCAATTGGAGGGTCATTAGGAAGGAAGTTAATTTACAATTCCGCTCATCAAATCTACGAGACCCTTCAGCATGATTTACTGGCTTTGCCTTAATTCTCAAGTCAATCATTAGAATGTGAATTCTATTAATGTGTTTCAAAACAGCCAAATTTGTTTGTTTTTTTTCCAAAAACATACATTTAATAATAAATTTAAACATTCCCAACCAGCTCCAGAGGAATTCCAGCCCCTTCCAGGCCTCTGTGCCATTCCTAGCTTATGCGGCCCCTTTTCCCCCCAACCGTGTGCTCTGCATTGCGGTGGGAATGCCGTGCGAAATGTGAAAATGCACCAAGCACTTTCCAGCCGGATTAACCTATAGCTCCACACACTGAGGAAGTCAGGCGGGGGAGGGAGCGCAGAGGAGGACGGGGGTGCATTCCCCAGTCCCCAGCCTTTGATTTGGAAAAGGGAGGGGTTGGGGGGGGACGGACGGACGAGAAGCCCTGTTTCAGGGAAGGGCAACAAGGGCCCTCTCTGCCCTGTGGGGGTGGGGCCCCGTTGCCATGGACACAGACAAGTCCACTGACAGAAACATGTAGGTTGGGGGTTTGTCATGTGACGACACCAATGGAGGCAGGGCTCCTTATTTACTTTTAAATTCAACGAACATTCTACACATTCAACATCCCCCGCCCCCTTTCCACAGCCCAGCTGTGATCTACGAGGCCTCTGCACTATAGAGTGTGTGTGCAAACCCACAGACGAAATCCTACGAAAAGCAACATTGTACTGCGCCACATCCATATTCATTTCAATTGTATCTCCATTCATCATCTGCATAGCCTATACTACAGCTCATGCAGTCCAACAGAAATGACCATCCACACTGCAAACCTCAGCCATGTTGGAACACACACACACACTGCTCCTTGCTTGTGCCTTCATTGACTATTCAGAATGCAAGGTTCTGAATGGCTTCACACTGTTTGGTTTCCACTGCCCTCTTGAAGTCTCAACTACACTCCCCCGCCATAGTGTGTTTTAAAGTTACAAAAAATGCTTATTTTCACAGATTTTTTTAAAACATGGACAGTGGCTCCTTTAAAAGGGTGCACCCACACAAACCCACCGAGTTGGTCATCAGTGTGCAGAGGGAGATCTGAAGCACCTCTGCCCTGCTAGTAGAATGACAAGGAGCCACATTCAGAACTTTAGACACCCCAGTGCTTCCCTCGCTTATTTACAGGTGGGGCCCCACCATGACCCTTTGACCCCAAATTCTTTAATAAGAGCCAGGAGCTACTTTACAAACATGAGCCACGATGACACAAGGTGAAATCTGTACAAAGGTTAGCTTGTAATCACTTTTTTTTGTTTTGTTTAAATCATAGCCATGTATATCTAGATTTTAAAACAGAACAAGCTCAACCACAAAAGCCAACATGGGTCCGACTTACACCTAGCATTAACAACTTATTTAATTCCTTCACAGCTCAGACACACACACACACACTAGATTATTCCAATGGTCACGGGTCTCTCTGAAGCAACACAGCCACTTGTTAAATTATAGTCTGGCTCACTTAAGGACAGCCTCACATATGATATAAAATTTCATTTTTCCAGATATCCTCCCTCCCCCCCCCCCATGCAGGAGATTGGATCTTAAGGACACTTCTAAACAACCCTCCATTAACCACCTAAACCATGGGTTTTAGAGCAAACTCATGGGTCAAATTGTGACCTGGAATAATTCGTGCACTTTAGTCACGAGAGGTTTATGGGCAATAATAGTTTAATACAATTTTCAGGAGAAAATTAATGATTTTTTTTTTTTAATGATCGAATAATTAATGGCTAAGGTGGACCTACAAAACATATCAAAAAGCAATTTTCCTCCAGCCCCTTTTGCCATCCAAAATCCCTTTCATGATAACATTAAAAAATGAATGAAATCTGAGATGCTAGTGCCACACCTGTAAGGTAATGGCATGCAGAAAAGAAGAAAAAAAAAACAAGTTCACAATAATAGTTTTTGTCTCCTTTACTACCTTGCAGCACATCCTCAGTCCCATTATACTACCTTGGCCTGTTCACACTTCCGTTCCCCTTCCTGAAGGTTCAAAGGTTAAGCCATGGTGATTGGCTGAGCCTCCAGCTGATAGACTGGAACCAGAAAGTGCTCATTCGGGCCCTGTGTGTCCATGGCTTCAATTGTTCCTATTCACTTTAACCTTATCATTTGCAAAAATATGGGTATTTAATCATTATTTTAAAATGGTAGATTTGTCTTTGATTTGTGCACCAAGACAGTCATCAGTAGAATACCTTTTTGAAGATCACTTTACCCATTATTTGAATGGATTTAAATTACTTGAAAGAATTTAAATTATGCTACTTAAATCTATAACTGATTTAACCAAAATATGCTCAGAGGGAGGAGACTGATACGTGTCATCTCGTTCAGTTAAATCTATTTACAGCCGCAGAAATAGGCCTACATTTCATGACTTATCCGCGTTTTAATTACGTGTAAATAATATGATAACCAACGACTATTTTAAGTCTGTATGAAGCACATTATAATGTTAATTGTCTTAATAAAAACGTGAAGTTCCCCGAGCCTGATCCGTCTTGTATTAATGTCTGCCAATTAATCTACTATATTCAGTTTTAATAAAAATCCTAAACTGTATTATTAAAGATTCTAACGTCTTATTTAAGATATATTGCGTAGCCCATTTACACTACTCCAAATTAACATTTGGCGTAATGACGATAAACTAATAGATCTATTGAAACGACTCGTTATATTAAGTTTGTACAGAGACAACACGGTGCTTCAGGGTCTTGTGTAAACCTAGGCTTTTCCGGCCCCAAACCGCCCATTCCAATCGCGTTTGGGAGTCCATCTCGTGCACCACCACAATGTGAGTGAGGAGGGCGGAAGCGTGGGGCAGGCAGGGAGAATGACGGGCAGATCCTTCTCAAATGGACGCCTTCTGAGGCCTACGCCTAAATTTAAGCCTTCATACATGCCTACATTCACTGTACCACATACTTAACACTAGTAATGAGAGAATGATGGCAAATGTATAATATGGATTTAGTAGGCCTATACGTGATACGAGTCATTAGGCAACAGATGACACCAGTGAAAAAAATAAAGGAGCTATGAACTGAGTGGAGAATGATTTTTTTTTTGTGCGTGTGTCGCTATAGATGTGATTTGGAAGGTACCACAAACCCTTATTTAAATACATAAAAACCCATACAAGATCTTAATATTCAGTTGCTTAACGCGACAACGTTTTATAAATCCCCAGCTAGGTCAAAAAGTATCTAATATGGTTACTGAGGTAACATTATCAGACCTGTGCATACAGGCTACGGAACGACCTCATAGCATCCATTTTTATTGCAGTTTTTTTTTTAAGAAGATTCTAGGAGGCCCCTTCCATATCCATAGCTACGCAATTGCAGACGGTTGGTCATAATTTACCTTTGGCGTTTAGGGACCGAATGCTCCACCTCTAGAAGTTTCCCATGAAGTTCAACTTTACCTATTGGAAAGAATAAATACGATATTAGGCCAACTAGACGACTAATTGTATCCCAACAGTTTATAACCAATAGTAGGCAAATGGACCGTTGATACTGTTGGTAAAAAAAAAAAAAAAAAAAAAAAACTAAGACAGACCTATAGCTTACCCTAGGCCTCTATTGGTCAAATTAAATGAGATCAACGGGGTAGCGACTCGAGAAATATGAGGGTGTGTTACTGCAATATTTCCACAAGTTTTAGTAAACAAGAAAATGGTTACTGGCATGTTACAATAGCTCAAAGCTAACATGTACAAGGTCTCAAGTCGTTGGTATAGACTACACTATTAACCACCTGGTGTGTCTGAATGGGCACACGTCGGCTACTGATAAGTTGGGGCACTAGGATGGACCCGTGTTGTACTCCAAACTCGGTTGCAGGTTCATGTGGTTACAAAGTAGCCTAGCACCACAAGTTATTTTGATGCTCGTTACACGCCACTGCTTTCGAGTTCCACAGACTGCGCCCAATTACTAAAGAGTAGCGTTACAAGTAGGCTAGTCCAACTCTTTATCCTTAATGGGTGAATACTGTCGCATATTCTGACAAATGTAAACCTATTGCACATTACCATGTACACCTAGATGAGACGTGTGCAACCACGGTGTCAGAGGCCAAGTAAAGGTTGTGAGAGTGAAAGAAGAAATGCCTGGATACACCCCCACCCTACAGGGCCATATGCATTTACGAAAAGGGTACGGTAAAACACTAACAAGCTCTAGAATTACATATTGCTTAAGCAGTGGTTGTTACCCATGATCTCACCTGAAAGAATATCAATGGCCTTCATTGCAACCTTTTCGTCTGGGCAATCCACGAACGCATAACCAGTTTTTATAAGAAATGGACCACTGTGCGGAATCTTCCACTGCTCAAAGATAGTTTCCAAGTCTTCCGCGCTCGCCTCTTCACTCACGTTACCAATGTATAGCTTATTCATGTTCTACGCTGAAATGGACAATCTTTACGCAAGAGGAAACCGTTATTCGCTCTCTCGGGTGTACAAGGTTCGGAATTGCCTGCATAAATCGCTTTACTATCAAACGGAGTGACTGTGGCGTGGTTCCCCTGTCGTTCAAGCCACAGATATACTTGACGGGCAACCTCGTCGCGTTTGCGCTCCCTCGCCCCTTTTATCGCGCAAAAAAATATAAATTTGAATTATTAATTCCTCTCTCCACACGATGACGGGCTGGGTGAAAAAAAGGGGCAAAGTACTTTTTGTTTTACACCAAAGCCCTTAGCAAAGAGAAGGATAACGTCACAGACGGTAAGACTCTCTCGCCCGCCTCAATAAAACCAAGAAGAAGGGGAAGCAAAAAAAAAAAACCTTTGCTATTCCGGCTTTTCTGAATGAGCCACGTGTTCAAACTACAAATCAACCCCGCACGTGAGGAATCCCAGTTGCTCAATTAAGTGATTGGGAAAATGGAACGGGAATCTGGGGTGGGGACTGAGGTGGAGAGTCGAGAAAAAAAGGAGCGGAAGAGTGGATTGGTGTTAGGGAAAAACCTGGCTAGCTTTGCGCGTAAAGGGATGCCGTGAGAACCAAGTGTATCTTTTACTAGAATCACATTCGTGTGTCTTTCTTTGCAAAGCGTCGATTCTCATTGGTCACTGAAGAAATAGTAAAACGGAAGCGCGCTCACGCACATCCACAGCAGGGGGACAGTAAGCGGGGGCTTGCGCGCACGTGAATTTGTGGCGGATGAGTGTATGGATCAGTATAGAGAAAGAACAGGGGGTGGGGCCATTCATAAATTATATCACACCGTTGCAGTTTATCATTGTAATTGTATGTTTATGTTCATTTAGAGGAATTGGGATATAGGAGGGAGAGTTATACGTCTGTTTTAGGCCCACGGTCTACATGGTGATAACACGAAATTCATCCACATGGCGGCATCCATCTTCTCCAGCAAGATAGAAGTTCCTCCCTCCCGGATCCACACACATTACAAAGTCCATGAACACGCGGAACAGCTAAGAAGGGCAGAGAGTGCCATGGTGCGATATAGATCCTGTTCCGTAGTACGGCATACATATTGTAATAATTCGGCCTTGAATTGGGCCTGCCATGTTGCACGCTGACTAGTGATATGGCGAATGAATCACTCTTGTGTCTCCGGCGTGGGGAGGCAATGCGTATGAATGCAGAGAAGGTGGGAGCCTGGCACTGCGGATACTTTGCATTATAACTAGCAAGTTTAAAATTTTAATTATTGCACCAATAGCCTAATAGATAAACTCTACTGCCAATATTGTAAAGTCAGAAGGCACTACCCGGATGCCGTTCTAAAATCTAGATTTTAAAAACTTCAATTGGTGCATATTAGACAGGAAGCTTAGACACTATGTAGGTAGTTTGTCTCTTGTGATCAGGTAACTGTTGATTTCTGGGAGGCCTTACCCAATAGCTATGTGTTTTGGCGTAAATTCACTGTGTAAGATACGTCAACTGAAGTCCAAGATTAAAACATTCTTAAGACTCCGTTTAAAAAGTGTCAAGTTTGAGTACAATAGGCTTACAGCTGTCCATGTGATGGCAAGAAATGTCCACCAAGCATTTAAATAATGTATTATAATAATTCAAATTTAGGCATTACACAACCACAATGGCTTCACTGTTTTTATTGAGTAATTTATTACAACTTAATAACAAGTTCACAATTTTCCCAAAGTGGTTAAGGGATTTTGGTTATACATTTGTCGCATGCATTAAAATAGGTATACAATATGATTTAGTCACAGCCAAATACAAACCTTCATGCACTGCCACTTTTCTGGGAAAACACAGAGAAGCATACTCTCATTGGTTTAGCAAAGTATCCAATTAGATTGCTTCGTCTTTCTACGTCCTGTTTCTGCTGGCTCTGCTTCAGCGTGTTCATTCATTGGCTCTCTTGCGCCGCTATACTTTATGAAACAGCGCGCGAAGAAACCTTCTATATTATATGGGTAAATAAATCCCTGCAGTCAATCAACATATAAAATTGCAGCTGGATCCATTAATATGTTCGAAATAACATGTTTTTGTGAAGTTGTATAGTCTTGGATTACGTTAAAAGTTGTCAATTGTATGTTATAATCGCCTGATAATGGTCTAAATCTCAAGGGAATAGCATATCTATAAAACGTGTCTATAGGCTATTTTAAATAATTTAGTGAAAGGTTTATTTACAATTAGCGGTCAGAATGAATTCTGTCTACGCGACCACACATGGTCAATATCAGAACAGTTCCCTGTCTTGTATTTTACACTATATACATTTTCGTTGTTTGAAAAAAAATGACCCCACTAAGCAAGCAAATAAAATGTTGTCTATTAGATATTTCTTAATCATAAAATACATAGTAACGAAATAGTACAGGCAAATAGTGCTCTTATTTCTAAAGTTATTCACCATTCATACAGTTGCTGTTCGTGAAAAGGTATAGAGTATCGTCCAAATATAGCCTTGTTTGTTATTTAAAATAATCTAAGTATAAAGTATAGCGGCTATGTGTAGCCTACTATCCGAATTCTCTTCACCCATTCCAAGTTTGTTGCTTACAAATTGACCAAATACCTTGAGAGTAGCGAGAAATCGCTGGGGAATGTACAGAAATTGTCTCCGCCCCCATTCTTATAGGACGAATAGACTGGTTTGGCCACATTCCATATAGGGGGTAAACTGACTTAAATAAAGTTTCATTCCGACGAAACGATGTATTTATATCTGTGGGTCTAATGTAAAGAAAATAGATAGCCTGACATCGTTGAGATTCGTTTGTTATCTGTGATTTAAAATCTAGAACTTTTAATGCATAGGCTATAGTTGATGTAACTTTGTCCAGTCGTTATCTTTGGAAGGAAACTTAACTTTATTTGTTTGGGCCGTTCAACGAATCAAGAAAAAACAATTATGTTCGGGTGAGATACCCTTATGTCTTTCTTTCTACTAGCCTAAATTCAAACATTTCGCCTCGTCTCATTCTTCCGAGGTTTTGTGTACATTTCATTGGCTTAGAGCTGCGGGCTAGTTAAAATGTATGGAACATTTCGTTGTGCACGCCATGTTGAGGATAATGTTGTTTGTAAGCTATACACAAGATAAAGATTAAACGAAACTATATTGAATTTAATAACTACCGTTTAACTATATAACAACATAGGCTACACATTGAGTCTAACAGATATCAGTATACATTTAGGTTGACTTATTTTCAAAAGTAGGCAAATTGGAAAACATTTTTGCTACTTATTTCTCCTATAGACGCTCCAGTCTCCTTATATCAGAAAATGGCGGTATTCTACTTCAGACCAGATAACATGTATTTTTCATAGAATGTATATTTATTATACTCGTTGAAGCAACTCCCCCCCCCCCCAAAACATTTTTTTCAAAGTTAGTAAAATGAGTCATGTTTGGTACATTACTGCATTAATGTTCATGTGAAAGTATCTTGTTTTGTTTCTTTTCGAGGAGAAAACGTTTAATGTGAGCAGGATTTGCTGACTGGATGAAAAGGTATTTGATAATAATGTTTAGCATTTAGATTTATAGCATATGCAAACAGTTAAGGGAGCATTAATGAATGAAAAAGTATTCAGTATGATCACTTATTACTAATTTACACCCCCCCCCCCCACACACACACACACACCAATAGCTGAGTGTCTGTTGATTACATTATCTGGGCTGTATTTAATGAAAATAAATAGCTCCACCAAAGTAAGTTGTCAAATCAAGATTCAGTGTTGTAAAAATAGGAAGGATCTTTCCAATGTGATGTTGGCTATCATTCATAAGAATACATTTAAATGGAATGACATGTCTTTAATATGTTATGTCAAACCACTACTATAGCTCCAGTCATATATTTCTTGGAATTTTTTCAAATGGAATTTGTCTGATGTGTTTCTGATATCTGCAGAGGGATTGGGAATTGGTAATAGCATGAAATTAATCTTTAAACAATAATTTAGTGCACCAAAAAGATTATTCACCATGATTCTAAATAAAGTTATTGCTCTGCATGTAATATATTATTGTGAAGTAACAGGAATGTGCACATATTAAGCACTTTAATGCCCAATGGCAGTCATGTGTACGTTCTGGTTGATTGTTTAGCCACACATCAGAAGTATTTTCAGTTGGGTGCAGCCGTACAGTTACTTATGATGGAGCAGCATTATGCATCCCTTTATATCACAGTTTACCACTTCAGTTAACAGTTTACTGTCCAGCGGTGTAGGTACAAAAATGTCATGCCAACCTTTTTGTAATCGCTAGACTACCAATACTTTCTGTAACAAAGTCCATTTAACCATACTGGTTTTATCAGTATTAAAGTTTATAGGAACGATGACATCTGTGTTTTGGCTCTGTGTTTCTTCAGCCTGGAATTTTAAACAGTCAAATATCTGCCATGCCGACTATCAGACGAAAACTGAGGGTCATCTAAAGCATCTTTGTTTTTCTCCTTACATCGTTTTTTTGTAGTCTGCTCCATTTGAAGTTGCTAAATAGACACATTTACAGTTTATTCCTTGAGGTAGCCATGTTTAGTACATTTGTGATCTTTACTGTTAACAACCTGCGGTCTGCCATGCGTTGATGCTACCAAAGGCTAGGGTTCTTCCCAAGTGATGCCCTGCCGTTTGACTTTGACTTCACCACTTTAATCCAGATTTTAGAGGCTTTTGATCTTTTAAATTGAAGTTAGACCCTCAGTGAGGTGAGCCAGTTACACTGGTAGCCTATATGTCTGCATCTTGTCATACATCTTCGCCATGTTAAGATCAGAGTACCCATGGCATCACTAGTAGTCCCATGTTTTTCTAACACCTATTTCCAATACTCATCTTTATATTCATTATCTATGACACTGTGTGTCAGGCTGTATTAGGCACTTTAACTGGATGTTCCAGTGGTTCATATGTTTGTTGATTCTTGTATTCTATATCCTCTAAAGTTCCACTGGAGTTTTTTTCTGTGTTTTAAATGTATATTATATTTCAACACCTGCATCTTGGATTGTTTCTGGGATAAAATACACACACAATTATTCATTGTCTGATCATGTGATTTTGTTCCTAAATTCCCACTGGTCAACTTTTCATGAAAAAACTACAGTACATCTCAAAACTGTTTCTACAAGGCCATTTTGGAGAAGGCGTCTATGTCTAACCAAGATGTTACCCAGGTTAGAAGACTTAAACAAGATGTCGTGGAGACTGTCATGACTAAAATGTGCAGCCTCACTGTTTCTTTCTCAAAATGTTTAGCTCATTTCTCTTCCAGGATGGTATTTGTCTCACAAAGTCAGATTAGTAACAAACAGAAAGCATGTGACTATAGAATGCTCTGCTGATAGACCATGCGTTAACCCTTGTCCCTTGTCGTTAACGGTTCCTAAGGAATCTGTAGAACCATCTGGCATGTGAATGTGCCACTCTTCTGTCTTTCAACATCAGGACTTTGAGCACACCCATTACCTTGTCTGGTACTGAAGTGTTATTTTAAGGACTATAATCTCTTTGTTTGATAAATGTCATTCTTTTGGTCAGCCAGGCAGCTTGAGGTGCCAGCCTCTTTATATGCATCTCACCTCTGCCATGCTAATCAGTATAGTTAGTGGAATGTGAATCTTTGCATATGATCACATTACAACCGTCCCGGGAAATGCATTGTTAGTGAGTTATCTGGAACTAGGAATGCTGGGATTAAATGGAGACAGTGGAAGGTCAGCTGTAGATAAAGGTTGACAGTCTTGTCTTAAAAAGCACTGCTCAGTCAAATGTATCCAAGTGTATTTCAAGAGTGCAATCCATTTATAAAAACAATACACATCGGAGATTTTCTTTTTATTGTCAAAAACAAACAGAAAATACATAAAAAATTCTCCGGAAGTATTCAAATTATACTCCCAAGACTCAGGGGTTTGAATGAAGACCCAAATACCATTTCATATCAACTATAGGCCTACTGTTTTAATCGCAACCCCAACCTCCCCCCAAACAAAAATCCACAAAATCACACTGAGATGCATCCTCTACAGAATCACTTATGCTGGGTTGGTGGTGGAGGTAGGTGACCTACACACCCTCACCTGGCCAGTCAATAACAAATCGATGAAAAAATAAAATAATCAGTAGGGTCAGCCAACGCAAAGATCAGCAGAAGGGAGCATTTATGTTTCAGAACAGGGCCTGGAAGTTCAATCCACACAGGGATGCATCCAAATATTTAGAAATTAAGACATCTACAGCACAAACAAAAGTCATATTATATAAACTCAAGTCATATTTTACACAAAGTCATAGAAGAGTTCAGGCTATTGTTGATACACACTTGCGTTAGCTTGACAATGTGTCCCCTCTCTCCCGCCTCGAGATAGTCCCTTACGATCCAACCTCCATGAAGAGATGACGAGATGTTGATATGAGCTTCTCAGTATCGTCCTACAAGAACACAAGAGTTTGCAGTGAGTAAGAATGACACTGTAGTGGGTGGAAAGAATGAGAGCTCAGTGTAAGTGTGTGTACTTACTTGGGCTATAGGACCGGGACCTAGAACGAGACCTGTATCGGCTGTAGTATGGTGAAGGAGAGCGCCTGCGACTGGTGAAGGAGAGCGACAGGCCCAAGGTCACCGTTTACATTTCCTCATCCACAGACTTGCCCATGATAAACAGAGATTGGGTAAACGTTCAACTCACCTGTATTTGGTATCGTACTCATCATATCGGTCGTAGCCGCGGTCGTAGCCGCGGTCATAGCCTCGGTCATAGCCGCGGTCGTTGCCGCGGTCGTAGCTGCGGTCGTAGCCGCGGTCGTAGCCGCGGTCGTAGTCCCGACCCCCCCTTCTGCCTCCACTGCTGCTACCGCCGCTCCCGCCACCTCCACCACCACCACCACCACCTCCATTACTGAAGACACAGTATAAAAATGTTGGTGAACAACTACCTGTATTTCTAGGGGCACATAAACCATGCCAAAAGTGCTTTTTTCTAGCCTATCAAAAAGGTTGTTGAACCGATTGGATACATGCAAACATCTACAACATTAATCTTGCTGGTCTTACTATGTGGGTCGTCCCATGTAAATGCCTGGCGTAGGGGTATGGGCGCGTTTGGTAATGGAATAGTCCACTCTGATGCGCCTCCCATCCAGTTCCATTCCATTGGCACGCTCCATTGCCTTCAAGGCACAAAAGTTCAAAATCAGTCATAAGTACATAAAATTATATCTGTAGCTTATCTATATAAAACCAGTAAGCTCAATTTTGCATCATTCTACTTGTCAACTACTTAAAAAGGACAAAGTTGAGACACAGGATTCTAAGTGCTTGGAAAGACTGACACCTTGTGGTGATAGAGGGTAAACACACAAAATGAATACATAAGTGTTTCACTTTCATTTGTCCTTGCTAATCAAGACAAAGATGTAATCATCACGTGCAGAGTCTAACACAGGCCAATGAAATTCTTTGTTTACCTCCTTGGAATCATCAATTCTCTCAAAGTAGACGAAAGCGAAGCCTCTGGAGCGGCCTGTGCGTTGATCGTACACCACGTTGACCCCCGCCAGTGGCCCGTAGCGTGAGAACACCTCCCTGATGTCCCGCTCTGTGGTGTACAAGCTCAGGCCAAATACCCCCAGGCATGTGTTGGGGTCAGGGTTAGCCTGGGGACGTGATGGTCGCCGTTAGCGACCGTGTGGTGTAAGCACAGGTTTCAGATCCCCACTAACAGCTAACTGGCCACAACGTACGCATCCATGCCGCCCCACTCCTGGAGCATTTCCTGCAAATCCTTTCACAATACAATTCTTCTAATGTATCCTATGGGTAACTGTATGACAGTTTTTAATAACCCCTTCTTGTGCAGGTTTTCAAAGAACGTCAGAGGGACACTATTTAGTCTACAATGTTTGCACATACAGTTTTGAAACTAAACTTCTCAAGGACCTCTTACTCCTTCCATTCAAAAAGCTTAAAGGCTTCGCACACAGAGTACCCAGCTTAGTTTGGCCCTATTTCACATAGATACTCTCTTGATTGTTGTAGGTAAGAAGGTCCACATACCCTGGCTTCACCCCCATCACTTGCATCATGACTGAATGTTTCTTTTTTGAAGTCATGGCTCTGTTGGCGTAATGAGAGGGAGGGGAGGAAGGTTCATAAGAGGGGTTAATAAAAACGTCATCATGATCATCACCACCACCAAGTGGCTTACCTACATTTGAGCTGGTACGAAGAACACAGGGAATTACACTGTAAAAAAGAAATCAAGCTACCCAGTCTCTGTACTCTATAATGATCTATACATTCAATGATCTATACATGATACAGTGCCAGTCAAAAGTATGGAAACACCTAGTCTTTTCGTTTGAAAGACAAGCATGTTTCCATTGTTTATATGCAACAAGATTTACTTTGACCAAAATGTACAGATATTGATACAAAAAGTTTAATGTTCATCAAACTGTCACAGGCAGTATTTGGTGCCAATGTGCCAACTCTTTAAATACATGAATGTGACATGCCCTACAGACCGTGATTGAGTGACTGTTTACAATGCATAAATTCAATGACAAACAGGTGGAGCACGAGTCTCTCAAAACGTGCAATCTTATCATATAATCTATATTGGCGTCTATGGTGTTTTCCTACAGGGTTTGAACTCCTAAACCCGCAATGTTTGGGGCCATCTTGTTGTTTAGGATCACTGACCTACGCACTTTTTGTAAAGCTCCGTTTTGGAAGTCGCTTTGGATAAAAGCGTCTGCTAAATATCATGTAAACGTAAACCCAGACTCACTCTGCTGCCGGTGTTGCGACGGCGGCTGGACATGGGCGAGGTGCTCTCGCTCTTTTTCCGGCGGTACTCCGGGCTGAAGGAGCGAGAGCGGGACTTCTTCTGGTCAGACGGGGAGCGAGACCGGGAACGGCTGTACCGGCGGTTGGAGTGCCTCCGAGAGGGAGACCTGAAGTAGGTGGAGATGTTGCCCATGAATACACGCAGAAAATGATACATGTCAATAAATGAGTGTGTGGGTATGGTTGGAAACGGCAACTGAGGTGTTCAGCGAACCTGGACTTTGAGCGTGAACGGGATCGAGACTCTGAGTGTTTGGAAGCTCGGGATAGGCTGGGTGAGTGGGAAGGGCTTTCAGACTTGACTCCAACCGGACTGCCACGGTCCGATTTGGATGGGGAGCGCGAGTCCTAGTAGCATAGAAGCTTGTCAGTGAGGTTCTCACACCACAACACAGTTCATAACACGCACACACCCACATACATATTGCAGGTAACACAAACGCAACTTAAGTAAACAAATCCTCATACAACACCTCATCAAAACAGCTCAAACTGTGGAGGAAATAGTTAGTGCTCAAATTGCGCAAACATAGAGAACAAAATAACAATGTATGGCCTACGGTGGTATTCTTAACATTCAGAACCCCTGTGTTATTCAACATGTCTCTCCTGTCCCCCAACTGGACCACCAAGGAAACAATCTGCAGTTAACATGCACATACAGAGAAAGAGAGCATAGCAGTATAAAGATACGTTTGGAACATAAACCGTACATTTACTTAACCTATGGATACATTCATTCTTCCAGATTCTGTTTACGCTACTCCCTTCTCTCAGGAATTCTACTGTTCTTCGTTCTTCTTTTTTCAGTTTTTCATTTTCTGATTCCGGGTTTTTTTCTCTCTTCCCCAAATTCAAACCAGTTCTGATTTTTAGCCATAACAATGCAAGTGCTTCTATATCTGACCCATCTTCCGTTCTTTTTCTCCCTTCCCACTTCTATGTTCTGCTCTGTAAATGTTTTCATTAGCCTTCTTTAATCTTGGATAGTTTCTTCCACATTCTTGGATAAAACTCTTCAAATCCTTCACGATCAATAACCTTAATGAAAAAAGAACATTCAAAATAATTAAGATCATGGGTTTAAAAAAAATATAATGTGAAATTAACTATTTCTACAGGTGAACAATTACAATGGTTGACTGACAAAGGGGTTACTTACTGAATTAAAGTTATAATTACTCAAATGAGAAACATTTATCTACTGTGGCTTTGTATAAAGCAGGATAAAGCTGCACTGAGTGTTACATAGTTTCAGAGCATGACAGAGCTTTGGAAGCAGGAAAGGAAGAGCAGTTTAAAAGAAAATTAAACATAACTTCCCTACTACACTGGCTCGCGTTACCCATGTTCGAACAAGAAGATAGTGGACTTTTTGACCTATCAATTGCATCTATTTCTACTCTCTACTATTTACCAGAATGGCCTTGCAGTATAAAAAGGGGAGATCCAAACTAATACAATCGTTCATTCAATGTGATGTGACTTTATGTCGCTAATAGTAGGTCACAGTAACATTTGGTAGTAACAGTAGTTAGTGTAGCTCTAGCCTAAATGTACGTTAGACGAGGTACATTGTACCAGCTGGGTAATTCGAATCCCAATTGGATCCACGTTTCAAGAAACATTTACATAGCATAACAGGATATCGAATAAAACGTAGCATACGTTTAATGGCATTCAAGCTCATTAAAATGGAGCTATCAATCTTTTGTTTAGCTAGGTGGACGCATGAACGACGCAATTATAGTACCACTTACAGGCCGGTATAAATAACGTTTAAAATGGCCTTCGTATGGATTAGGTTTCGCCATGAAGTTTTGACTCAGCTCTCTTGCAAATTGAGTTTATTAGCTCTAGCTAACATTTATACTAGGCAAACACTTGTGAACAACGAGCTATCCTTATTTGCATTAGTAGGTGAAGCCTAGTAATAGGCTAGCTACGTACTGTGCTTGTAGCCTCCTTAGTTAAACGTTTGTGTCGCCCGTTAACAATTGATTAATGTTAACGAATAACAAGCTAGCTACCCATGTACCCATCTGAAACATATGTTGATATGTTATATGGACACGTTACTGACGCTGGACAGGCCAATCTCGGACAGTTGGAGCTAGCTACAATAAAGTTCTAGCGAGAATGTGTTAGTGCTAGCTGGCTAGGCTACCTTAGTACCTACCAACACATAGGCTAGATAATCGAGCTAGCTCTAAGGTAACGTTTCTTGTTAGCAAGGACTCGGGAGGATAGAAATGGAAAGACGATTTAGCTAGCTAGCTAGATAGCTAAATTAGCTAATACCATCAATACTTACTGGTCCGTCAAAGTTTCCATCCTCAATGTCACTCATTTTGTATTGCGATTTTGGTACGTAGTACTACCAAGATAACAACGGCTCTCTGAAGTAACGATATTTGCTGGCAGGCAGCAGCTGTTTCTCTGCCTTCTTTTGTGCTGGCCAAGGCAAGTGCGGTAGTTCTGGCAAGATGGCGGATGAGGCAAGGCAGAAGTTGTCGCTGCAGTTTCTGTAGACGTCATCTGTGAACGCGACCGGATACGTTATTCCACGCTCTGTCTCTTAAACCAAAACATGTCGCAGGTACAGGTAAATAACAAAAATATTAATAAAGTCGCATCGAATCAATCACATAGCAGTTAATAAAGCATTAGACAAGGCACAATACAAGTTCCGATAGACCAGTGTATTAGATGTACAGGGCCCAATGGAGACACAGTATGCGATAAAAATTATTGTATTTTTTTGTTGGTGGGGTCGGATGACCATATGAGACACACAATGGTCATCACAAATCACTAGCTACATTTCAATTGCCTTTCTAAATTCATCTCCAATGTATATCCACGAACTGTACATATAATCAGTCTGACTTTACATACACTTCCCTGACATTGCATCAATCAGTGTGTCTAAAATATGAAATAACCTTCGACCAACCAACGTTTCTTGATGTAATGGCTGACCAGTAGGCTCGAGTACAAACGACTAACTACCACTCAAGTGATAATAATGTACATTTTGGCAAGGGATAATAGGACCCTACTAATCAATTTGTGATGTAAACCATGACAGAAAAGGTGCAAGTGACCAATTGGGTTCAACTCAAGACATTCAAACTCAGAAACTGCAAGGATGATCAACAGCGTTCAACCCAAGGTAAGGTCATGAGAGATCAATCTAGAATTGAGCCATGGCAATGACATACAGCACCCCCCACACGTTATTTAGTCCTCTTAAAATAATCTTTCAGAAAAATAAGATTTGTCAAGCTTTCAAAGAGAGTGCAAATATAATTCTTTGGATTATCTCTATCTAAAGTCTACAGCTTAATTGCTCTCTTATATTATACAGAACGCGCTTCCCCTTATGTAAGCACCGGAGCTGCAGAAAACCGAGGCTACATGACACAATTTCCAATCTACCATGACTGCATGAATTAGTTCAGAATTTTGATATGGCAAAGCAGTATTGCAAATTCATAGGCCCACGTTGGCTGTCTCGTCAGAGGTAAATCCTATTGAATGGAGTTTTAGTTTGTCCATTTTATTTGTTGTCAAAACGTTATAGATTCCAAAGCACTCAGCTAGAATAGAAGCCTTAAAGAGTCAATGATGGAAAATATAAAAATGTGCAGAAATGTCCTCATAAAAAAATAGACCTAAACTACTTTACTAGGGAGGAGCAGGTAGTCTTTTGCACTATACCCCTCGGTGGGCTCTATTAGGTGTATGTGCAGGCAGCTCTGGTGTTTCCAGGTGACTGTCAGGTGTCCCCTGTTTGGTGGCTTTATGTAAGGCAGCAGGAGCAGAGGAAAGGGCACCCCCTGCAGGATGGGAGGTGTTAGTGGAGGAGGAGTTCGCTACCAGATCGACCTTCCCCTCCAATTTAACCAGCCGTGTCATAATATCATCCAGCAACACAGCAATGGTCCTCTTCAGATCAGCTAGAGGTGAGCAAGAAACAGAAAGAGACAAGTAGGGAGGGAAGTTAACAAGACTGAACAAACAATTAAGATAGAAAAGCGACTGCGAGTCGCTCTGGATAAGAGTGTCAACTAAATGATTAAATGTAAATGCAACTCAATGGAGCCCTTACCATATCCTGCCATAGAGGTGCCCTGTGGGCCACCAGGTGCATTCTGGTTCTCTTCGGTGAGCACTTTGACGTAGCGTCGGCTTAGCTCAAGAATCTGCTGCCTAAGTTCGGCACTGCTCTGGTGCTGTGGTTGCTGCACTGTGTAGCGCAACAACATTAGTCCCCACACCAGCCCAAATACCAGCAATAGCATGCTCAGCTTCTGGGACATGTTCCTCCGCAGCAGTGCACCCAGCATGGTACAGGGACTGCGGCTGGAGGTCTGGGAGTGTGAGGAAAGGATGGAGAAGGACTCAAGTCTCAGGCAGGAGGTGAGCAAGCTTGCTAAGGTTGTATGTAAAGAGGTGGAAAGCGAGTCGGTCTGAGGCGGGAAGCTGAGAGTCTGTTGGTTTGGCCTGGAGGTGGCTTCGGGCCTTGTTCTGAGAAGCCTTGTGAACTGGGAACGTCTTTACGGCACACAGAGTTAAGGGGTAACGGGTAAGGGCTGGAGCACGAGAAGCTGAAGGTGCAGGAAGCCTGGCATCAAACCACAGGAACACATCCCTTATCTAACATCCTTTATTCAGGATGTCAGATAAGACCTGGAGACAAACACAAACACAGTACACCAACAGCTGAGTTTAAGTCAAAGAATCATCCAATATGGCTTCAGGAAACAAATACTTATAGAATGCTTTATCTGCTCAGTACAGACACATAATTAGCTACCAGGGGTGTAACAATACACATTTCACAATACAAATCACGATACAGGGTGTATGATAAAATATGTATCACAATATTTTGAACAACATTTTAAATTAAACAAATTAAATTAACATATTTATTTCCAAAACATTAAACATTTTCAAATATGTATTTGTTGTACATACAATTTAGTTAACTCTGCGATTAAGCGATTTCTGTGAATGCAATGAATGCATGCATGCATGCGTGACGCAGGTGCAGAGTAGGTTGCACGGTGGTCTCTCAACCAATAGGATGAAATGGACGTCATATTATAAAAATATTGCCATAACTCTACGATAGATATTGTTAAAATGTTGTATTGCAATATATTGTTACAACCTTATTAGCTACCAATTCAAATAGCACAGAACAACATAGGCTAGGTTGTTGATGTACCAGCATGAACCTGCGCCTTAATCGTATAACATGATACAATTGAATCTAGACTAGATAAAAACTGTACAATGCCGAGGCTCACGGAATATATTATTGCTTTCGTCAGTCTGTCATTGGGTTCTTTCTCTGCAGCCCTATGGGTGTGGGCACATCTTATGGAGGTCAGATAAGGGACAATGACTGAGGGAAATCAATTATGAAAAGAAGAGTAACAAAATCCAGACGGATGCATCCCCACCTCTTCTGTACGCGCGCACACACTTACTGTGACCTCTCACTACTTTGCTGCTACTGAACAATAAACAAGGCAAACAACTGGATAGGAAAAAGAGTGGTGTAAGAGAGTGAAAACAGTTGATCAGATGTTGCTTCCTGAAAGTTTTCAACAGTTGCCTCACTCTCTTGCAACATAGTGTCTTCTTCCAAACAGTTGTCTAGTTCTTTTAATACTTTTTTGGGGGTCATTTTGTTGTCTGAGAACCAAAGTAGCATGTCAATGTTACAAATTGAACTGGTAGTGTAAGAAGCACATGCATGTCTAAAAGACTTTGGAGTGCCAACAATATGTTCAACTCAGGGGCAATGTAAATAATCAGCAGCATGAAATGACTCACACACTAAAACTCCACTGTCAACAAACCTGCATGAGCATATGTGGAGTGAGCATGACTCAAATTGGTGTCATTAAAAAAAGAAGAGGGTGTATATAGCAGATTGATGCGATATCCATTGATATCCTTGCAGTGTATCTCCACACCACAGCTGTTAGTCACGAATTGAAAACCACACAGTCAAACATCTATCTAACTCAGTAATCTGGCCAGTGTTGCTTTAGCTAAAACACTGATGGACAGATTGCGTGTTAACATCCTGACCCTGCATTTACAACACAGGAATGATAAAACAAGACGTTTGAGATCATGTTAACTATTCAACCTCACTAGAGCTAGAAGAGACTTGTTTCTGAACGATAGTCATAACAAATGTACTTCTTGGAACACCACAACTAGCTATCATTCCTAGCTTGCAGCACAGCATGAATCGTTCTCAGCGGTATTCGGGAGCTAGCATTGCTAGCGAGCTAGCGTTAGCTAACAAGTTTTCAAGACAGCTGCTAACGGTCGTTAAATACCTCTCGTGATACAAACGTTGAAAAAGCGTCTTTCACCTGAAAAAGTTTTAAATATTTGGATTAAAGGGAAACCCCTCCTTAAAACGTACCTTTGTTACTTTGTGTCCGTGGTGTTTCAGATGTCAGACTGGTTTCCCATTCCAAATAAGATGGAGCTGTACGCGTGCAAAAACTAGAGAGCTCAACCGATGAGGGTCGTGGTGTATAAACACCATCACCACACCACCATGCTAGTGCTAGCCCGCTGCCAGATGTTGCTTACAAAACAAGTTAACGTTACTAGTAGCTGCAATTATATTGCATGCTAACTTGTCAGGTTGACATTCACAAAAAGCACACACTGTCGTTTTCTTTGCTCAGAGTATTTTTGAAAAACAGCCTTCCCCAAGAACTCAGTCGCGACCTGTCAAAAGTCGATAGTAAATGATATGTACTGCGTCATCATGCTTCGGACTGCGCGGCTTCTGGGAAATGTATTTTGGCCAGTCTGACCTTGCAATGCAATGCATACTTATGTGAATCCATTAGAAATGATTCAGACTGTCCTTACACAAACACATATGAAACACATACACATTCACATATGAAATGTTCACACACATTCAACTACTGAAAACTCACATCCACCACATGTGTAATATCCTCGCATAGACACGAAACGCATTAACAGAATGTAAAATGTTCATGCACGGCACGCATTACATGTCTAATGTTCACACACGCATATACAACTGAACATTTACATAGCCTACATAAGAAATGCTCGCATGGGAAGCAAATTCACACACATGAAACGCTGAAGTCTTACACGGATGAGTAAGCAGCTTTGAGAAGAGTGTAAGAACATCACACTTTGCAATGATTTTTGTGCATTTTTATTTATTTAAATTCGTGACCAATCGAAACTTTTCCGCCACATACACAGTGAAGAGGAGAGAGGAGTAGGGAGACGAGAACAGAGAAGTCTATAACAGAACGGGCATATTCATCAATATGGCGGAGGGGAAAGCGTTGGGGTTTCCTGGCCCATCACTTAGCAACGTGAACACTGGCCCGAGGGAGTAGCTTTAATTCGATAGTAGTAGTTGTTTCTATTTGATACGAGGGTTTTATTATGGAAAGACTGTGTTTCGATAAGACTGCTTTAACAGCAGTAGATGACTATCTGGAATACAGAAGGTTTGACTTAGGGTTGACTGTTTTCAGGGTAAAATTAGCCGAAGCTTTAAAAATAAAATAACTAGCTAACTAATAGTCTAGCTAGGGAGTGTAGCCTAGCCAAAGTTCGCTGATAACACGACCCATACTGCTAACTCAATAAAGTATTGTGACAGGTTCAGAGTTTCTAAGCAACTGGATGTAATCCGTTGTTGTAGCTAATAATATGGAATTATTTTATGTCAGTTGACCATTACAGTAGTAGGTAACGTTTCGCAAAAACTGTTCCTTACACATTAGGCACTACTTTAGCCGTATCCCATTTCTATGTTTCTCTCCAAGAATTGTTGGTGAGTACGATGGAGGCAGGCTATTTTCCCCAGAAGAATATGAAGAGTACAAGAAGAAGGTCCTCCCTCAGAGATTCAAGAACAGGCTGTATGTGAGCTTTGGAGTGCCATTGGGTAAAGACTGCAAGCTCATAGGCCCAGAGACAGCATGTTTCTGCAGACACAGGTACAGTACAGTCAACTATGCTGTAATTTGGCAACCTTGAGTTGTTATTCTGTAAATAGGCCTACACTGTAACTGTTACCCATAGAGGAAGAAAACAGAACTTTGGTTTACATTAAGTGCTCGGCTCGGTTCTATATGGCTTATATATCACAGCTGTTTTGTGTTCAATTCTCCAGGTACAAGCAGCACCAGACAGACTTTGAGGTTGTTCCTTCTGAGCGGCCTCTAGCTCTCCAATGTCTGGTCCCAGGATGTCCATGTGCCGCTTATGAGTACGTTCCTCTGAACGGGTCGCAGCCTATCCGCTGCAGGTGCAAACACTCTGCCCACGATCACAATGCAGCCTCCAAACACCAGTGTAGGAAATGTGAGTCTGGCTGAAATCCCCAATAAGAGGTGGCGAGGTGTACCAAAGAACTCTCATCCATGTGTGTTTTTTTTTCTTCCATTTTGAACTTCCTGTCTCTTGTTCCTCAGGTACATCCTGTACTGGGTTCCGGAGCCCCTTCACCTGTGGGTGTGGTGAGCCTTGCTCAGCCCACCAGACTCAAGTGAGATTCAGGTCAAAGTTTCAGTCTGAACTAGCCAAGGATTCAGCAGTAGCCGATAGAAACCTGATATTGAGCATCACTGTCTAGTGCATCACTGTCTAGTACATCACTGTCTAGTGCATCACTGTCTAGTACATCACTGTCTAGTGCATCACTGTTTAGTACATCACTGTCTAGTGCATCACTGTCTAGTGCATCACTGTCTAGTGCATCACTGTCTTGTACATCACTGTCTAGTGCATCACTGTCTAGTACATCACTGTCTAGTACATCCCTGTCTAGTGCATCACTGTCTAGTGCATCACTGTCTTGTACATCACTGTCTAGTGCATCACTGTCTAGTGCATCACTGTTTAGTACATCACTGTCTAGTGCATCACTGTCTAGTGCATCACTGTCTAGTGCATCACTGTCTAGTGCATCACTGTCTTGTACATCACTGTCTAGTGCATCACTGTCTAGTGCATCACTGTTTAGTACATCACTGTCTAGTGCATCACTGTCTAGTGCATCACTGTCTAGTACATCACTGTTTAGTGCATCACTGTCTAGTGCATCACTGTCTATTACATCACTGTGTAGTACATCACTGTCTATTACATCACTGTCTAGTACATCACTGTCTAGTGCATCACTGTCTATTACATCACTGTGTAGTACATCACTGTGTAGTACATCACTGTCTAGTACATCACTGTCTAGTGCATCACTGTCTATTACATCACTGTGTAGTACATCACTGTCTATTACATCACTGTCTTGTACATCACTGTTTAGTACATCACTGTCTATTGCATCACTGTCTAGTGCATCACTGTCTATTACATCACTGTGTAGTACATCACTGTCTATTACATCACTGTCTAGTACATCATTGTCTAGTACATCACTGTCTATTGCATTACTGTCTAGTACATCACTGTCTATTACATCATTGTCTAGTACATCACTGTCTATTGCATCACTGTCTAGTGCATCACTGTCTATTACATCACTGTGTAGTACATCACTGTCTATTACATCACTGTCTAGTACATCATTGTCTAGTACATCACTGTCTAGTACATCATTGTCTAGTACATCACTGTCTATTGCATTACTGTCTAGTACATCACTGTCTATTACATCATTGTCTAGTACATCACTGTCTATTGCATCACTGTCTAGTGCATCACTGTCTATTACATCACTGTGTAGTACATCACTGTCTATTACATCACTGTCTAGTACATCATTGTCTAGTACATCACTGTCTATTACATCATTGTCTAGTACATCACTGTCCTTCTGCAGGTTGAGACGAGACAGGAACGGGAGGCCCGGGGACGCCCTGTTGGTCTGTGTGTTCCCTATGCTGCAATGGGAGGACTCACTGGGTTCAGCTCTTTGGCTGAGGGGTACCTGAGACTGGATGACAGCGGTGTAGGTGAGACATCTCTACAGATGTTTTCCATGTGGATTCCAATGAAATGTTCCAACGATATGTGTTTGTATGTGTAGGTGCTCCTCCCCTTGACACCTTGACCTCTGGGCCATCAGGGGCGTTACAGCATGTGTTTGAGAAGGCCTATGGTCCAACTTCCAAACCTACAGGTCAGAACATAGGATGGGTTTATCTCTGGACCTACAGGGCAGAACAGAGTGGGCTGTAAGGTGCCCTTCATTTCTCTTCTTAGAATTTAGCTGGGGGCACTGTATGGTGAACTGAATAAACAATACCCTTCAACATCTTTGAGGAACTCATGTTAGCATCAAGACAATACATTTATTATTTTCTGATATGTACAGCTGAGTCGTCAGTGACCCAGGCGTTGTCGAACTTGACGATGAAGGAGGAGGAAGATATGGCGTACTTTGAGAGGCGCTACCAGGAGAGGGTGAGGAATATTCAGTGGCACTAGAGGGCAGTGCAGAGCAATCGACCGCTGTTCAGTTACGCACAGACAGGCATACAGCGGAACTCTTACAGTTGGTCAAATGCAGGAATCGGCAGAGGACTAGAGTGCCAACGGCTTTACAATCATGACAAAACAGTTTCTACATGAAAAGATTTTACTGCTGTTCTATTGTGTTTTTATAGCATCTAAAATGTTCAAGGCATGAGTGATTCCTAAAGCGGCAGCATCATTCATAGATAAATAGTGTAATTATCCATTGTTTCAGCTGAAGGTGGAGAGACTGGCTGCCAGAGAGATGTCGTCAACAAGAGGTAGCACATCATCATTGTCCACTAAACCACCTGCTACTGCACCCAACAAGCGCCTTCCCAAATAACCCTGCAAGCAACTATCTCAATAGCTACAAGTCAAAGACACTTGGAAAGTTTCCCACTCAAAGAGTCCAAATGTAATATAATCCAAAAATGAAATACCGTCATTGAATAGAATAATGCTCACTCGTTTTGAAAAGTTAGCCTTTTTGTAACTTCTTGATTTTATTTAAATGCAATCTACTTTAATATCAAATTGGGCCTCTTATTGAACAGCAATATAGACTTTTCTGCATGTTATTGTGATTGACATCAAATAACTGGCCCAGTACAATACAATGTATCTATACTAACAGGGACTTGCCTATGTGGACAACCAATGTGACCTCAATGTAATCAACAACCAAGGAATACTTGAAGAGGCCAGTCAACCTTTAGCCAATCAGTGACTTAGTCCAATCAGCAAAAAGCCAACGACGAACACACAGCAAGCAGAACTGCAGGCTGCACTTGAGAACTGTAGTAGGTTGGGTACAGCATACATCGAAGGAAGAGCCATTTATAGTGACCTGCCATTATATTGTCCACTAGGCAGTATTGTGAGCTTCCCTTTATTTTCTTGGGAAATTATTTGACAATCTCAACCATTAATCACAAATCATTCATAATATTCCTTTTTTTCATGTGAATGCCTAGTGGGGCTTTTGGCCAAGTGGTTGTCCAACTAAAACAATTTAGTACAGGAACTAGCTTGTTTACATCCTTGATATTTTTATTGCACTTCTTTCGAATTGCTTCTAGAATTACCCAATGCATTTAATTAATCTGTGTGACACACTATGGAGGAGAAGAACCTGGTACCATATACCAAGCAGCTTCAGTGAGTTGGATTGTGGAAACCAAAGTAAACTAGATAATGAGAAGTGGGGAAATGTATATAGATTGTTTGTTTGATCTCCAAAGGGATAAGCTACATAAAAGATGAAAGCATGTATCTTATATGCATGGTGTGTCTCAACAGATGTATGTTGTTTACCAAATATGGTACCACGGATTACATGATGATAAAGAAAAATCTGAACGTTTCAATATGGAGATCAGGGTACTGTCTGGATTGATTAATCCAATTCTTCACGGCAGATCACTGTTGATGAGAACTGTGTTAATCCTCAGGAATGGAACCAAAAAGAATAGAACATGCAATGTTCTTTCTTGGGCAGTACACTTTTAAGTTTCTTAAATGAATCATAGTAGACAGGATGTAAACATAAACTCCCACACAAATGTTCCCCACATGTCAGGTCACAGTGGATTATCCTCACGCTGTAGGCACTGCATCAGTGAACATGCCGTAGTCCCATCACCTGTGTCGTCACACAGCGGACACCTGGGGAACCGTTTTTGATCTTGTGAGTGTGTGCTGAACAGGTGGTCTAAAGGGGGAGAGACAGGAGATGGGCTGCAGAGGTGGGAAGCGTGCAGCTGCGTCCCTCCAGCCGAGGGTCGGAGAGGGAAGCCAGTGGAATGGATCTTGTCTGAAGGCTGACACTTCACATTCAGTGTGTGTGTGATGACGGGAATAACTGCCACTATGGCATCAACACTCGCATGTACACAGTACTACACACTGAGCGACGAGAGACTCTTCTAGAGCCAAGCATCCAGATATGAGGACATTTGTAACCTCTATGTGTCTACTTGTTGATTTAATATTGTGTAAAGTTCTACAATTTGAGCTCAGACACATCAGTCTCAGAGACAGGGATAAGAGAAAAAGTCGTTCTGTAAGAAAAGACCAGAGAAAATAGTCTGGCACCATTGGCTTGTTGTGCATAATTGCTTCACCATAGCAACCCAGTTTTGGCCTGAAATGTAATTAACTTTGGGAATCTGATCAAGAAAATTACTACCTCAATTGCAGCATTGCCATGGGAACCACACCCATCTTTTTTGACAGGGTGCTTCACCGAGAATGAGAGAAGAACAAAGATTAGTAGGGCAATTATGTTGTGCTCAAACACTTCATTACTGTAGTACCTTGTAGTGTGAGGACAGATCAGCTAAATTGAAGGAGAGCACATTTTTTCTAATCTTACTAAAATAGGAGAAAGGAAAAAGGCAAAGAATCAAAGACAGTACTCAGAAAGTAAGTATCTTAAGATATTGGTGCCATAACCATCTTTAAAATATTTAAGATGAAAAACTTGATTTGGTTGCTTATGTTTGAAAAGATTAATAGTGAGTTTTTTTTCTTAAATGGATCTTGGCTGCTGTTCTCCTTGAGTCTCAGTATGATAGAATAGAGGGGAGTAGAGAACAGCCAGTATCCTCTTCCCAACGACATAGATCAATTTGTTTTACTTTCATGCCACAGGCAGAAAATACATCAGAACCACTGGAATCAAAGCCTAAACAAAACAAGATCAAAGCTTTGGGTTTCTTTTGTTTTGTCTTTGTATTTTTATTTTGAATAGTTGGAAATCGAAAATGCTGTGATTTCATGGAGCCCATTTGTTTTTCCACTTCGATGGCCTCCTATGTTACTAGGATCTTTGAAGGATGTTAGGATGGGGGAAGGGACAAGTGAAGGAATGAGGGAAGGAGTATTTTCTTTGTTCTCCAAGCGTTCAAATGGCAAATAGAAGGCAATGTGGTGCAGTTGTGAAAAAATCAATAACAATGCTTGGCTATCAAAGATGATTTTGAGCCCTATTTAAAACTCTTCGCACACAAACACACACACACGCTAGCACACACGCACACAAACTTTCCATCCTACCCAGACAATCAAGAAGATTCAAAGGAAAGCAGAAACCAAAATTGAGAACGGAACTCTCTCCTGATCTCTGATTGTCTTTTCAAAGTGAACTATTTGCAGTCATCGAGGGACCCCTGATTGGGTGAGACACTCAAGGCAAAATCAAAGGATGTGATACTTCATGACGAAACATAACAAGAGGAAAAGTGAGTGATAGACAGAAAGATGCAGGCAGCCTGGCAGAACAGAAAAGAAAACAAACGATTTGACTGAAGAAGATAGACAAAGACTTACATAAAGGGTAAAAAAGTATGGGTGAGCAAGAGAGAGTGAGGAGTAACATTTAGAGGTGAAGAAAGGCTGCGATGCCAGAAGTAGAGAGGAAGAAAGGTCAAGAGACATTACTTTTCTTAAGGAGGCGTCTGAGCCTGTTGATAAGGACCCTGTTGATTTGCTGTTATCTCTGTTCGTTCTCTTCCTCATCGCACTTTAAGCTTTCTCTCCCCATAACACCCTCTTAAGACCCCCTGAATCGTGAGAAGAATGGTGAAGGAAATGGAACAAGCAAGACACAGATAGGGACCGGGACTGGCTGAGTTTCTTTTAAAGTCAGAGAGAAAGAGAGAGAGAGACAGGGAGAGAGAGAGAAATTGATAAAGACGTGAGTCAGTGGGTTTTGTGTGCTTGTGTGCAGCGAAGTAGAATAATACCAAGTACTAGATGATTAAAACTGAACGCTGTTCTCTGTGCATGCCTGTGTCTGGGCAGTGTGGGGTGTGCAGGAACTCAACGTAACATCACACAAACATTATAGCTCTAGGACACTCACTTCTACTGATAAAATTATCAAACCCTAATGTTGAAGTAGAAAGAAATGGCTTTAAAAAGCTGCTCATTCTACTGACGGACAACTAAAGCAAAGTGCTTTTTAATGCTTCTGATGGAATCTTAATAAGGGTTGCTTAAATTATGCTTTATTAAGTGCCCAATCCCATGTCAGGCAGCAATTCTCAACCAAGTAGTTGGAACTTCAATAAATTACTTAAAGAAAGTCAAACATAAATGATAGTCTAGGCTAGACTGTTGATAGTGTTCTGTCTGGGATGCACACAGGCACGATACCCACCCAAACTGACTGAGGGACTGTATGAAAGGTGACTTGACAAGATGAACTACCTCACTGTCACACATACAATCATCATACACAGTTCATGTGACAGGGATAGTGAATTGCACTTTGACAGTTTATTGGTTTAACAGTGATTGATTGTGGGTGTTTTTATTGGTTCACACCTTTTATTGGAGGTTTTATAAATGTTCTTTACAGTGCAGGCAGTGAATGCTGACCGGAGGTCACAACTGCACTGGACACATGACACAACTTTGCCGTCATTCTTCAAATCAGTCTGTCAAAGTAGGATGCTTCTTGTATGAATGACACGCAGTCAGACACAGAGTGAGGACGAGACGGCCAACAACATAGACTGACAACATACAGAAGAACTGATGGGTTGACTTGCCTTGGCTGCAGCAGTGACTAACTGCCTCTTAATTAACAGGAGACAAATAACGTGAACCAGAACATAAGGATTTACATTTCCTGCAATCTCCTGAAGGGAAGTTAACATTTTACTGTCACAGATAAATGAAGCTCCTAGAACATTGTCCTCACAGAAACTCTATTTTGGTTGATAATTGGCCTTCACATCTTATTTAATGCACTGCTCATTGAAAGGCAAAATTACATGGAAAACCAGCACCCAACCTTAATGTTACCTTCAATTATTTATTTTAATCTAGGTATAGATATAGAACATTACTTATTTTGAGTGTTAGGGTTAGTTGTCAGTGCTGATCTGCAGGTAACTGTGAAACCCTTTAGTGACATTGCTTACTTGATTTTATTGAGTTATTGGTTTTGTCTTCTTTTGGTTAGACTGCCTGTACTGGTGGTGAGGTAACAATGATGGTGGTGCTGGGGTTGTTTTCTATGCAGATGCGTTGAGTTACTATCTAAACTTAAAACACCAACATTTGTCTTCTCAGCTTGAACCACAGCATGAAAAACAATGTGTTTAGCTTGTAGTACAGCATGCCATCTAAAGACAATAGTATGAGTAAAAGCAGTAATTTAAATGCCATTTGTATTAAATATATGCTTTAGGCAACTGGAATATGTTGAGTTTTTCTTCCTAGTAAGCATTTAAAGACACAAGAAAAGAGGAGCTATAATACAGCTGCCAGACAGTCGCAGCCTTTTCTTGTTACATTTGCAGGGACCAAATAGGAACAACTTGCCGAATGCACAGTTAGATAAAAGCCATTTCAGCTCTTCTAAGAAATGTAGTGCAATCAATAACAACAATACATCTTGAAGTGAGGATACAAGCTTTCAAAAATGAAAGGTCGAGCGCCAAGGGGAATAACATTTGCATTATAACCAGCTTGAGCTGGCTAATACACAATACTTTAATTCTGGTATTAAGGAAAAGGATTTCAGATTTCTCTATGAATATGTAATCATTGGTGAAAGGCTTACTGTATGCAGTATCAGGATACCAGATACTGCACAACTGTATAGCACTTAGTAAACAGACAGCATGATTTGTTTTCTTGTATGATAAATAATAAGAATGTTTAATTTGTATTTGTTTTATTACATCTTGAGAAACCCTTTCCATCCACTCTGATGGACCACTGTCAAGCTTCTAAAAGTAAAGCTCAATCTCCCTCTCTCTGTATGAATCACTGCATCTACAAAAAATATGGAGTGGGTCGATGGAGACTAATGCCTATGGCCCTATAGGTTAGCCAGAGTTGTGATCTTGGACTGCCACTGACGGCCCTCCCTGAGGCCATCTACTGCAGCCCAGTACAGGCATGTTGTTTACTGTGTTGGGCTCGTTCCCTCTGGGCACAGGGGTGCCATCTGTAGCCTGTGTGTCACCATGTGAGGACTGTGTAACATATGTGACTTTGTGCTACTCTGTGTCGTGATCCAGTCTGAGTTTACTTGTACCCTCATACAACTAACTCCTGCCACTGCACTAAAGTAAAATGCCAATTATAAATACTATATATCATCACAAATTAAATGAACAACACCCTGCAAACCTCAGAATGACAGGGAAAACAGAAATTTGAATAGGTAGAGGAATCCGGTCACACTTCTTGCTCCACTTACTGTAGTGGGAACTGCTGTGCCACATCCGTTGCTGCAATCTCACTTCATACAAGCACTTTAAAACATCTTGGTTGAAAACGTTAAGACAAGCCCGCTGAATACCAATTCCAGAGATTATTCACCAGCTCTCAAAGAGTGAGAGATGAAGGTATTATGAATAGATTTTGAATGAAGTGCTTGGTACGTCAAAGAAAATTCCCATTCAGTGATTTTGAAGGAGATATTTAAAGGTTTGTCTGTATTGGTTATCTGGATGCCCTGAGTGGATACATATCCTGGGTGGATATTTGGGTGACATCTAGCTATCACATTAAACTTTTGGTATTTTGAGTGGCCCAAGTGATCCATGCCTATTGGACCCGATTAGTGCTGCGATTGATTCATCAAATCTCAAACGCATCCAGTGCATTTTTGACTTTCAAATGAATGTGATTATAAGGTCTATGTTGGCCTTAGGCGGGCTTTCATTGCAAGTTTGATTAAATTCATCCGAATGTTATTTCAACACGCGTAGATAAAGTCATCAGTAACCATTAAGAGAAGATGATTAACTATTGTCTTGCATTTCTAAACCGCCTTCTCTTCTCCACACTTGTCATTACTGTTCATTGTTTCACTATCAGGCAGCGCTATTAAACATTCATGCATCTGGTAGAAAAACGACCAATTAACTGTGAAATACACACTCATATACGCACAGACACACACCTACACACATAAACACTCACGTCTGAGGGAGAAACAGAGGGTTACATGACAATGGACAACTCTTTTAATAGATCATGATTACAGCTGCTATTGTTTATTTCCAGCATTAGATTTTCATTTGAGGTAAAAAGTAAATCTGAAGAAAAAAAATATATATTTATATATATATATACACAATAGTCTAAAAGTCGTCGTTCAAAATAGGGCGATGACAGCTCCACAAGTGACGCGTAACTTCCTCAGCCAAAGAGACTTGCGCTCAATGGTGCGCGTCTGTGACGCCTTCTCCATCTGCGACCCCGATATATAAATTGCACCCCACTATTGAACAGTCAGGAGCCGAGAACCATCCAAGAACAGCAGTCGAACTATCCTTCTCAAATGTAAGTAACACTTAAAAACATACTTTGCAATGAATGCCAGATGCTTGGTTTCCAGATTTCGGATAATCTAAGGTAGGCTATCACTTGTTGTGATATTAAAGTAACTAAATCAATATTTATGTGTGGTTGCCAATTGAGTTCAGAAAAACATGTAACTTAAACTAAGCTAGTAGCATTAATATCATATATTAATTGTTATTTTAATACAATTTAGTTGCATTTAAGACATTACTTGTTTTGTCTTTGTGCGCCATGGACTGCCATTAAATCTCCTGTTTTAAGGTTCGAAAAAGTTGATGTTAAGAATAAACGTGAGATGGAAGTAATGTAAGTAGTTTTTTTTCTGTCTTACTTATGTAGTAGTGAAGATGCAGCACAATTTTGGAACCTGGCTGGGTGCTCTGGCGTTAATCATGTGGGCTCTCCTATGCATCGGGACGTTGACGGACGGGTACCCAGTCAAACCTGAAAACCCGGGAGAGGATGCACCAGCGGACGAACTTGCCAAATATTACTCCGCCCTTAGACATTACATTAACCTCATTACACGACAGAGGTAAATGGTAGCCTACGGATGTACTTTGGCACTGAAACCCCACGACGGATCGGAAAAATAGAAACGTCTTGTAAACCATATTGTGTTCCATCTTACAGGCTATTTTGTAGGAGAATGTTTATTTGCATTTATTATGTGTGCTAAATAGAGATTCTTATTGCTTAATTAAAATATTATCAGTATACACAGTGCTTAAATGAATTATCTGTTTGTATTGGTCGGCTAAATGATTCGTACAACTCCAAACAGATCAAATATGCTGTTTTAAAAATATTTATATTATGGGCCATTTTAAATGTAGGGTTAATCCCAGTGGAACATCCCGGTGATGTTCACTAACAACGTCCCACACCGCGCTTCACAGATTTCATTATTCTCCCCGCGCTTGCTCACGCTCTTTAGAAAACCAACTGATACATCAGCGGCAAGTGCATTTAGCTTTTAGTGTTTCTCTTCAATAATTGATTTTGTTGACTTGGAAATGTTGACTGTGCCAAAACCGTAGGACACGGCTATAAAAAATAGGTACGCCTACAGTAGAACATACGAAGAAAAGCATAATGTAAAACAGGCGCACCAGTATTTTACCTCAGGTCTTTAGCCGTATTCTGCATGTGCATTGAATTTTCTGAGGTTTGACAGATGTCTTCAAGGGTCTCTCACCCACGCTCTCTCCCTGTTATTCTCAGGTATGGCAAGAGATCCAGTCCTGACACGCTGGACACTCTGATCTCAGAATTGCTGATGAAGGACAGCACGGATACCCTCCCACAATCCAGGTGTGTGTGTGTGTGTGTGTGTGTGTGTGCGCATTGGCCTCTTTCAGTGGGTGCATAGGCTGTATGCTATCTTTCACTGATAAATATCCTTTGTCACAGCATCTTCTTGTTTCCCATCTAACCAGATACAATGATCCGTCGAACTGGTGATGTCAACATCCTGATCCACCTGACCTTATTGCCCTGATGGTAGTAAGACCTCAACAACATCATCTCCGAGTCCTCTAACCCTTAACACCCCCCTCCCCCCCTGTCTTTAATGGTTTGAGTAGTACGTGTACTAACCCTAACCCCAACCTCTATGTTAAGATGACTCATTGAAATGTACATAGTTTATTTAAGATTGGTATCCGTGTATAGTCATCTCAAGAGAGAGTCATATTGATTGTATTGTAAATCTGTGCTATTAAAGATTCATTATCTAAAAGGGAGCCTAACAACTCATCGGTTTTTCTTATTCTGGCGAATCTGACTGAACTGAGACTTGTATGAGTAGGCTAGACAAAATAGGATTGGCGCATATGACAACATTGTATATAATTGCACGAACATGTGAAAGCGAGGAGTGTCATTCAATTTGCTGGACAATGTATCGATATACTTGGCAAACCAGAAGTGCAGCATTTGACTTGAACATTTAACCAAGCACTGACCCTAGGTCATTCTCAGTGCGGTTTCGTGACTGCACCAATATGTTGGGCGAGGGCGCTCTCTGCTGGTGGTTAAGTGTACACTGACCACAAATCATTATGGTCAGAGGATTGTAAATCTGGGTAGACTCATGCTCTGCTCCCTTTACGGTGTTTTTCTTTTCTTTAATGTTATTATTCTGATGTATTTTGGTTTGATATTTGTGTTTAATTCTGCGTGTCCCTCTACTGTACCCTGTATTCGTCGTCCTGTGTGATAAGGACTCACTACGTCAAAAAAGTAGAGACCGATCTGAAAGACCCCCCATGAATTGATAGGACTAAATAATGCAAAGTTAATATGCTTGACACAAAATTTCTGACTGGAAAATGACTTTAAAACCAAGCAAAATCGCTGTTAATCTCCAAATTAATAATTTTATACCAACTGAATTTTATTAGGCTAACCAAGCACGCATTTGACGACACACTAACGCATTTTACTGTAGGCTACGTAAAACTCAAAGTCCCTTCTCACGAGGGCATGACAATTATAGTATAACATATTATTTAGATTTGAAATACATTCAGAGTAAAACACTGGAATCGTCCTTGTTTGCTGGGAAACGGCTATCATTCGTCTATTCAGACCTTTGTCATCATTGTAGGCGTGGTTTGTTCGTGTGATTGGCATAGTATATTCACTGGTAGTTAGCTGCGGGACCACGACTGCTGAGCCGAGGGGTTTGAATATCAACCGGGACAGCAAGTGAGACTGCGAATTTATTCCAACGGGTAAGTCATCACTAAACAATACTATGTAGGCTGAGGACATCAAGTTTATGAACAAACTAATCTGTTCGCGAAATAAAAAACAACACTTTTTGGTTTTTGAAATGCAAGACTTTGCACAGCCCCTTCGATTTTCTGAGTAGGCTATGGGAGCTTTATTTGGAAAGGCTTAACGCAGGTCCAATGGAGCCTTGCTCGTGCGTGATTATTCTAGTATCGGATGCAATTCCTTTCCTCTAGGATGACGCGGTAAACAATACAATAGTTGGATTATATCCTACAGTCTCCCCAAAGTGTGTAGACTACAATGCCTTGGATGGGTAACAAAAATGGCCGCACGTGTGACGAGATCACTGTAATTTACGCGCAACTGATGGCTAAATCGGTTAAACAGTGTGACACACGCGTAGACCCCACGCGCTGTCCAGAATATCGATCTATAGGATGAGCAGGAACGGGATCGGTTGCGTTTAGTCTTGAGCCTCTAGGACTGGTGCAAGGAAGTGGTTTCAGCACCACCATGTCCCATAACAATGCAGCGCATCAATACAGAAAGAGCAGTTGCAAAAAAACGAGCGCGCCGAGCAGTGTCGCACGCCGCGATTATATGAACCGTGTGTCTGAAAAATAAGTTTTTTTGTTTGTGTTTCTGTCTAAACACGCTCATAAAACAACTTAAAATACATGAATGGATGTGGGTGGATCGGTGTCTGGGGACTGGGCAGAGGCTGTCTATCCCGAGTCCGCCAAGAGCCAGAAGGCAGACGCAGTTATTGATTATTTCTGATACATCTGAGCGTTCTGTCGAAACTTGCTATCACATTACCCATACACATATCGATACCCTCTCAGATGACGTCTAAATAGTGAACATAAAGTAATTAAGTTGTACAAAATGCTTTTTGGCATGGACTCAGTCTGCTGTCGTTGCGCACACGAGTCTCGAGTAGTCTTACATCTTATTATGGCAATTCGTTTGGTGCACGTAAATGGGGAACCCTTAAGATGGGACACTTCCTTGGGGATCCTCCTGAGTAGCCAGTGGAGGCTCCAAAATGGGCAATAGACTCCCACAATGTCCAGAAGACAATACATCTCTCCTTACTGTCTTCCCTGAAGCAGTCATATCCGACTGAATTCGATTTGTGAAAGTTAATTAAGGCAAGGGACGGTCAAGCCTCAGAGCAGGTTCAGACTCCAGAACCTTCAGAATGTTGGAAGCACAGTTCTTGTCGATGTCGACAGGATATTTCAGTTGGCTTTGAGTTGTGCTGGCCTACATACTCCTCAACAAAGGAACATATTTTCTTAACTTGGTATTTGCTGATTGATGATGTCCATACAGGTAAAGCACATAATTCCAGACAAAGATACTTTTAACAGTGTGGTGATGTGGTCATCCTCAATCCAGATAAGGATATCAAATCAAGTTGGTTGTCCCTATCACTTGTTACACTCAAACACAAACGGAAGAATTATCTAGCATCACCGACTCCTGGCTGTCATCCTACAGATAACCAACAAATGCATCATACCCCTATGATGCATTTGTTGATTATCTGTAGGATGACAGCCAGGAGTCGGTGATGCTAGATAATTCTTCCGTTTGTCTGGAGACATTGTTTGGACAATGTCTGGAGACATTGTTTCTGTCATTTTAGAACTGGTTCCAGAACCACCTTTACTGTGGACTACCAGACAAATTTAGAGTTGGCCTCATGTCCGATTGTGGAAACGCACATCCTAGTCCGCGCACCCAGTCAGCAAGGTTTTACTGTATGGAACTGTGAGATCATCAGACGTCACCAGCACAGCTCTTATCCTGGCAATCAAAGGGAGTGAAGTGGTTCACTCCAACCCAGTACGGATTCACAGTGGCACGGGAACCAACCAAATAATGGAGATGAGCAGGAGCCGTCAAATTCCTCTTGTTCAACACCACATCCTTGCATAACACTCCTCCCATCTCTCAATCTCTTTCCTTGTCCAATGTTCTTTCTCCCATCCCCTCGCATCTCTGTAAGTCTGCAAAGACAGTGGGAGGAGCCTAGGAGGGGAGACACCGAGGACAGGCAGAGGGTTGGTCATGTGACGTGATGAGTTATGTCACAGGATGCTCGTTAAGATGGCTTCTCGTTAGGTACCGGGTGGCTTCGATGTGCTGTGGTCACCGAATGTAATCAAATGTAATTGGCCAATTGAAACGAGCATCTCCAAAATAAATTATTTGATAAAAGGAAGAATATAATATTTCAAATAGTTAAGAAATAAGAATCTAAGAAGTAGGTTTCTTTTGTATTGATCATTTTGATTATTACTTGTATTATTTTAATGTCGTAAAATGAAGTTGGTCTTGGCAGTGTAATCCTCTTATATGGAGGCACGTGTACACATAGAGTGACCTACATATGTTATGACTGGGGGTAGGGGGCTGCTTCAGTAAGTGTGCATGTGTGTGTGTGTGTGTGTGTGAGTGACCAGGGGTTGGGTGGGGGGATGGGGGGGGCAGTACGCAATCTCTGTGTGTGTTTGTGTGAAGGGGGATTTGCCTGTAGAAAAGCTTACCCCCGCTGTCCCTCAGAGTCACTCACGGCATGGTCATCAAGAGTGCTTCCGCAAACTTCGCTAATTGCTACTTGCTCCTACGAGAGCTTCAGCCGGACAGCAGAGGCTCAGGAGGACATGGCGGCTCAAAGGCAATCTGGGTTGCTGACCTTGCTGTTGTAAATGGTATTGACTGAGAGAAACCCAGCGTGTCGGCTCAGTTCTCTTATTCCACTCAGGCCTCCCTGCCTCCGGCGCTGTGGAGAAGGAGCTGGAGAATAAGGACACTCGCATGTGTGTTTGTGTGCCTGTCCACTAAGGTTTATGTGTGTGTGTGTTTCTGGTTGACTTTTGAATGTGTTTTTGTGTTTATTCACCACCATCCATCCCTGTACTGGACCTTCACACACACTTACAGACGTAAGCTACTTTTTCAAACAACTGACAAATGCTTAGGGCGCTCTTTTCAACCGCACTATCTTTGCTGTATCTTGCAAACGCTCAGACGCCAAACACACACACACAAGGTCTCTCGCAAGTGTAAGACAGATGATATGTTGCTGCGTTTTGCACAAAAAAACTGAGAGACTGATCCGTAGTAATCCCTCTTTCACAACCTGTCTGTCATCTGGCTGCTTGGCAACCAGGAACATGGGGAGGGCATTGGTTGGTTCATCCCCATCCCCTGCTGGCCAATGGCAGCATGGTATTTCATTATTCAACTTTTTGTCTAGTCTCCATAACTGAAGTATTTTTGTATGTAGTGCGTGCTTCTCTTGTCTCTCTATGACTACATATCTCCCTTGAACTCCTCTTTTGAAGACTTGAGTTTGACTTGAGGCTTGTGTGCAGCCTTTCTGTTCTCCGTGAAGACCTTGCTGTTTCTTAAGTGCAAGTTTTCTCTCGTCCCTTCTCTTGTTAGCCTCCCTCCCTCCCTCCCTCCCTCCCTCCCTCCCTCCCTCCCTCCCTCCCTCCCTCCCTCCCTCCCTCCCTCCCTCCCTCCCTCCCTCCCTCCCTCCCTCCCTCCCTCCCTCCCTCCCTCCCTCCCTCCCTCCCTCCCTCCCTCCCTCCCTCCCTCCCTCCCTCCCTCCCTCCCTCCCGTCCGTCACTTATCCTTACCTTCTTTTTATCAACCACAGCGTGCGCTCTCCGCGGCCCGAGTGTCCTCTGCCCCATCTTCCTCGTCTCCTCCATTACTATGTCGACAGAGAGGCCCTTCGGGGGCCCTGGGTCCTCCATTGATTTGGCATGATGGGAGGAGGAATTGTGCAAGTGGCTTTTTGGTCATTAACATTCTTCCAGGGATATCTATCACTTCCAATGAGTGTTCGCGCAGTGATGGTAATCTGCATTGCGTAATGAAACTGGGCACTAAGCTTCTCGCTGCCGTAATGGACCAATTAGCACGAATGTGACTGATGGGCAACAAATGAGAGCTCCTGATAGAGAGATGTTGAAGGAGGAAAGGGTGGCCTGGAATAATGCGTGCTGTCTAAACCAGCGGTCTCCTGCACTGGTTATAATGGTCTTGTGGATGTTTCTGAATGATGGAGGTATGGGTACGTGGAAGCTGGGTTTAAGCCTCAGAGAAAAGCTGAGGTTCAGGGGGATAAGAGGACAGCAGTGCCTTCATATGCCACATTAGGGGAGAGATTCAACACCAAGAACTGGGTTAACTTAAGTGTGTATGATCACTCCTTTGCAATTACTGGATAAGGATTTCCTTATCACAGACATATTAATGTCCAAATTACACAACTATTTTCAGTTGTGAAATTATTCAGAAAAAAAGAGAGAGGTAAAGAGGAGGGGATTATCCATGCCAGAGTTTGTTTAGTAGTAATAAAAACAGTTCATTTTTAGATGTATTTTCCCCATGGTCCATTTCATTATGGTGTATAGCTGGCGTAGGAAGGCCCAATGCTGTCAAACTTTGACTTTATTACAAAAGCCTTTACAACAGTTTACTATCAATAGAAGAGTAGATGATGGAGGGAGGGACTACGCAGTGTGTGCTTTGTGTGTGTGTGGGAGAGAGAAATATATTGAAAGTTTGTGTGTATGTAAAACGAAGGATAGAAATCTTCACGTGGTTTTATTGTTTAGTGCTGTGTCATTTTAAGTAGGATGACATGGCCATGCCGCAACATGATGATGTCATCACCTCTGAATGGATGTTAACACAATGGTCCTCGCTGTCCCTCAGAGATGAACAATGGCCGCTGTCTGTGACATAGGTCCACAGCGTGCTGGGGACAGGAACGAGACAAAACTGTGAAGGAGAAAGTTTGTGGCACGTGTCAAAGTGAAGAAATGTCAAAGAATGTCTTGTGCGGTTTGTGTGTGTGTTCCCTGATATAAGCTGGATGTCGTCTCCATCTTTCTCCTCAGACTTCTGTTGCGTTGACGGATGAACTGGCTGTAAGAAACAACAGGGAGCATTGGGGGCACACCGTCTGGCAAAGGTAAACAAAACGAGCGCACCTGCCTTCTACTCACTACACACTTTGTTTTTGTGAGTCTACATCTTTAGAATGCTGGAGGGGAGAATTGTGCGCTTGCCACTCATCCTCTGGGAGAGAGTGCACTTAACATGAGCGTTAGTGTGTGTCTGAAAAGAATGAGATGAGACGGGTATTCTAAGCACTCCTTGGTCGTTGCCTAGTAAGGCAGCGTGCTCCAAAAATTACTACTATGTTGACTTGAGTCGTTTGGGTTCACTGACAGTGATTATTATCTTCACAGCTCAACCCTGACTCACACACAACCATGATCACAGGTTAGAAGATAAGATTATGTCTGTGCACAGCTTTACTCAAATCTAACATGGCAGGCTATGTTTTGAAACTACAGCTAAAGTATTGACTACTTAACACAACAACATCAAATCTAGATACCACTCTGATATAAAGCAATTGTACTGTTTTGCTTCTGGGTCATGGTAATCTACAGTAAGATACCTCGTCTTTCCTACTCTAATATCATTAGATTTGCTAATGAATAATCCACTATGTTTAGGGTCTGCCCTTTAGTCAAATTATTTTGTTGTTGAAACTGTGGTGGGAAGAAAGAAAGAGACAGACTTGGAGAGGAAGAAAAAGAGAAAGAGAGACAGAGAGAGGGAAAAAGAGAGAGAGACAGAGAGGGAGAGAGAAAAAAAGAGAGAGACAGAGAGGGAGAGAGAAAAAGAGAGAGAGACAGAGAGAGGGAGAAAGAGAGAGAGACAGAGAGAGGGAGAAAAAGAGAGAGACAGAGCAAAAAAAGAGAGGATATGGGAAGCAGTGAGAATCCAGAGTAGATTCCGTAATCCTGGGTTTTTAGCGACCGGATGATAATCCTGCTCTGTGTGCTGCAGGGGGCTGAGTGGGGGAGGGGTATAGATGATGGGGTAGGCTGTGGGGTGGGCAGGGGGGAGCAGATTAGAGCGTGGCAGATCATCTATCTATCCTCTTACAGTGCAGCTGTGACATAGTGGGAGGGACTTGATGTGCAGAGAGAGAGAGAGAGAGAGAGACAGAGAGAGAGAGAGACAGAGACAGAGAGAGCGAGAGAGAGAGAGAGAGAGAGAGAGAGAGAGAGAGAGAAAGAGAAAGAGAAAGAGAGAGAGGGAGGCATGGTGTCCTGGGGTCAGTTCAACTGTGGCAGCTTTCATAGAGCACTTAGAGATATAGAGTATTGAAGTGGTGAGTCATGCTGACACTTGCTGTGGGTCTTAGCATGTGGCAGAGGGGGGTTCAACAACAATTTAGGAGAAGGCTGAGGCTGGCAGGCTGCACTGTTGATACCCAGATGTGTTGACTGGCGAGTGCTTTGAGGTCCTTTTTACTCAAAGTGTTCTGTCTAGCCCCAGAGAAGGAATGACGACCCCCCCCCCCCCCCCCACCCTGCTGTTTCTCCTCAAGAATGGGAAGAGGGAAATGAAAGGGGGGCAGGGGTCTTGTTTGCAAGGTAGGGGGTAAGGAAGAAGGGCCCAGTTGGAATTTAAGGTCAGGCCTATCCCTTTGCACTTACGTAAGATGACTTATGTAATAACAGTGTGAGATGTGTGTGTGTGTGGTGTGTTTGTGTGTGTGTGTGTGTATGTGAGGAAGGCATGGCTTGCTTTTGGAGGGGGGAAAGGATGGTTGAGTGTGTGTGTGTCTGTGTGTATGGGGTGGGCTGTAAGGGTAGCATGAGAAGGGGTACTCACACAAACCTGCAACGGCAGGAGAGAATCGTGGGATTAAATGTGTGTGTCTGTTGTGTTCAGGGTGGAGAGTGGGAGGGGGCCAAGGGGGCGGTATTAAAGGCAATAGGGAGGGGATTGAGAGTGACTGAATGTGTCCACATCTGTGTACGTCAGTTATTGGTCGCCATCTCTCTATCTCTCAATTCCCTTTCCATTGTGTCTGCTTCTTTTCACCGCTCCCTCAATCGTTTGACCCATTCCTTTGTTTCCCATCCCTCCTTTCCTTCCTGTTAGTTGTCTTAAAAGTCCAGTATCTTTGTGTCTGTCTTCCTGCTGTCCTCTGACCCCTACTTCCCTCTCTCTCAAGACCTCTCACTCTTCTCTCTTTCTTTATTTTATCTTTAACTTTAGAGGCTATCGCTCGCGCTGTTCGGTTCCGTAGCAGAGCAGTCAGTGGCAGGCAAACTGGTCGGCGGTTGACTTGCTGTCGACTAGCGGTTAGCCTAGCATACCTGTGGTCCAGCAGCATTGTGCAGGCCGGCGTTGTGCTCGGAGATGGTCCTAGCCATGGAAGACGCCTGTCCCAACGGGGTGGAGGTGGAGCCCCCCCCAGACGGGCCGGCAGAGGCAGCGGCAGCAGCCGGAGAGGAGGGGGTCGAGGAGCCCGCGCTGGGGGCCGACGCACCAGGAGGTGAGAGACCAGGTTGCCAGATTTTTTTCAATGAGAATTGAAGACGCAGCACTTTCTCCAGCTGTTTCTCCACCTTCAGGCTGTCTCTTAGTTCATTGTGTGGATAGAACATGCGTTGCCAGATAATTTCAAGGGAACATACCTTCGATGTATCGTTTGTTATTGGGGCCAGCTATCACAGTCATGATTCGGAGACGTGCTACTCCACAAATGTTTTGGAGTAGTTTTGGGTTGCCAGAATAGTTAACGGCATCCCTGGGTGGCAGACTGTGAGGTATTGGAGGGGGTAACAGGCTGCAAAGTTCTGATGATTATTAGATTACTCCTGTGATCCTTTCTAAGTCTTGGAATGGGGGGGGATAGTTTCCCAGTACAGGAGAAAATCCACATGATGCATGGTTTTATAGGAGGGAGAGAGGGCGAGTGTGGAAGAGATAGAAAATAAAATGATTCTGCTTCCGAATTTAATTGAAGGAGTGAATGAAATAGAACAAAATGTCATTCCCCTTTCAGATGATTTGCTTATTGAGAAGGCTCCTTTTTCATTTGCTGCAGAGTGCTTTCGTGTGTGTGTGTGGTTGCAGTGAATGTGAGTGTTCGCTTGAACAGTCAATGTGAGTGTATGTGCATGTCAAGCTAGGATTAGAATGGATCTAGTTTTAATAAGGCTTAAATTCATCCCTCTTTCTCACCACACAATGGCATATTTTGACAATTCCATGGTTGATAAAAATAGTCAACACACAAACGTGGCAGCGGCTTGTAAACTGTGGCTGATGAGGTGTACAAACCTCTTCTGCGATCTTTAAGTAGAGGACAGAATGACACAACAACTCGACCCAGAGTGCAACGGTCACCTCAGAGATGATCTATAGGGCTTGTTGTACCTCGGTCAGTCTGGTTCTGCTCTACAACAGTTTCAATGGAAATCCCTGGTGGACAGGATGCCGGACTTGTTTGGCCAGTCTCCCTATCAAAACTCGCCTGTTACAGTAGCTTTGCTAGGGATACCTCAGGCTTACGTTGTTGTGTTTTTATGATCGATAAAACAGCTTTGAGGGAACTGCTGATTGGGTACTTATCTGGCGTAGACAAAAGGTTTCATGAAGTCTGAACAAAGCACACACACACACAATCTCATGCACACGCACACTGTTTATTTGTTTGTCTCTGTGTCTCTGTGTCACTCTCTCTGTCTCTCTTACACACACACTCAAACACACACACACACACCATAGAAACACACAAGAACCAGAAACCCACATGTCTGTGTGAAGTCACACTTTTCCTCTGTGGAATTTGGGAGCACGAGATCGTTTTGGGGCCTCAACATATTTTCCTTTGGCATGTCTATGTGTATGTGAGTCATCATTTCAGTCACATGCACTTTCATGTGTGTGTGTGTGTTGCCTCTGTATAGCAGAGTTTATAAGCAAGATGACTTTACCCAGTGTATGAGTGACTGAACTGTAATCAAAGGGGTGATTTAATGGTTGTTTTTGTGTTCATGTATAGATGTGTGGGTGTATATGCTGTAATTACAAAGTGTGTTTCTTGGAGGTGGATTGTGAGTGTATTTTTGTTTAATTATATATGCCCTGAGTTAGACTCCAAAGATGTTTATAGTTCTTCCTAAATGTATTGACTTGCAGAGGCCTGAAATGTATGTTCACAAACCAATTTTGTTTGTGTGTGTGTGTGTGTGTATCTTAGTGTAAGTGTGTGTGTGTGTGTGTGTGTGTATCTTGGTGTAAGTGTGTGTGTGTGTATCTTGGTGTAAGTGTGTGTGTGTGTATCTTGGTGTAAGTGTGTGTGGGTGTGTGTGTATCTTGGTGTAAGTGTGTGTGTGTGTGTGTGTGTATCTTGGTGTAAGTGTGTGTGTGTGTGTGTATCTTGGTGTAAGTGTGTGTGGGTGTGTGTGTATCTTGGTGTAAGTGTGTGTGTGTATCTTGGTGTAAGTGTGTGTGTGTGTGCGTGTATCTTGGTGTAAGTGTGTGTGTGTGTGTGTGTATCTTGGTGTAAGTGTGTGTGTGTGTGTGTATCTTGGTGTAAGTGTGTGTGTGTGTGTGTATCTTAGTGTAAGTGTGTGTGTGTGTGTATCTTGGTGTAAGTGTGTGTGTGTGTGTATCTTGGTGTAAGTGTGTGTGTGTGTGTGTGTGTGTATTTTGGTGTTAGTGTGTGTGTGTGTGTATCTTGGTGTAAGTGTGTGTGTGTGTGTGTATCTTGGTGTAAGTGTGTGTGTGTGTGTGTGTATCTTGGTGTAAGCGTGTGTGTGTGTGTATCTTGGTGTAAGTGTGTGTGTGTGTGTGTGTGTATTTTGGTGTAAGTGTGTGTGTGTGTGTATCTTGGTGTAAGTGTGTGTGTGTGTGTGTATCTTGGTGTAAGTGTGTGTGTGTGTGTGTGTATCTTGGTGTAAGCGTGTGTGTGTGTGTATCTTGGTGTAAGTGTGTGTGTGTGTGTGTGTGTGTATCTTAGTGTAAGTGTGTGTGTGTGTGTGTGTGTGTATCTTGGTGTAAGTGTGTGTGTGTGTGTTTGCCTGTGTGTCCCGCTCAGCTTTTGAAAAGTCACCTTCCCCTGCTACACTTCTAGCTGCCAGTCACCTGACTATATAAGCTTCTGAAGTCCCAGCTCAGCAGTACTGTATGTGTGTGTGTGTGTGAGACAGAGAGAGTTAGCTTTAGACAGGTGAAAGTGACAAAGAAGAGAATGCAAATAAATCCTACGGAAGAAGGAAGAACCAGATGATGGCGAACGCACACATACATTACACATGCCCACACACACACGCACACACACTCACACTAACACACATGGATAGTTTGTTCCCATGCAGATCTGTAAGTGTATTACAGGGATTTACAGGGGCTTTGAGACCCTGGCTTTAAGGTGTTAGCGTGCGTATACCTCCAGTCCACCGTCTTTCTCTCACGCTGTCACACACACTAACATACACGCTCTGAGGACAGTCCACACGCCAGGACAGAGACACTCACAGGAGTCTGCAGCGGTGGAAACAAAGATCATCCGACACAACCGTTCATAAACGGAACTCCTTCTCCTCTGGATAACCCTTCGCATCGAATTGGATCAGATACCGGGTCCAAAGCACTACATCTGGAAACACAGACAGAACTACAATCATGGCTGCCGGTCTCGGAACTCAAATCTCTCACTGCCTGTCATACCGTTGAATTACAGTAGGCTGTGTCTGAGGATGACACAAATGGGTCTGTGTCTGTGAGACTAACTCCGTCAAACACACTGTCTGTCTGTAACCCCTAAGCTATTTGACTGTGTGCATGTGTGGGTGTCAAAGTGCAGCTGAGCCGAGCTATCACCTCCTTATAGTTTCCTGGCTGAGCAGGTATTGTACTTAACTCTGAGCTCTCCTTCTCTGTCCCACTCTCCCTGCGTCTCCGTAGCGATGCAGCAGGTGTTGGATAACCTGGGCGAGTTGCCCAACTCGACGGGGGCCAAGGACATCGACCTCATCTTCCTGCGAGGCATCATGGAGAGTCCTATTGTACGCTCACTCGCCAAGGTAGCACACACACATAGAGGAGAACACACACAGAGACTAACACACAGACAGCACAGAGCCACGGCTGTAGGCGCTTGCTAAGGTCGACTCCGCTCAAGGTAACACGCACACAAGCGCACACACATGACGTGAATGGGACCCATCGATGTGGAGGGTCACACATATTGCAGACACTCACACACACACACACACACACACACACAGAACATCTGCAGCCACTAGTGAGGTCAGCGTGTCCTCGTCAGCCCAGGGGCTTGGGTCTCGGCTAGACATGGGGACGATGTCACCATGAGTTAGTCAGGAGCCCAGTGGAGCTGACCATCCAGCCATGGGCCTGGAAGTGACAGTCACAGCCCAGAGAGGGCAGGGCGGCGGCAGGGGTGACTGCTGACCCTGGAGGTGACGAACCCTCGACGGTGACAGAGCCCAAGATGACCTCTGTCACACTCAACCATGTCTTGCTAGCTGCCATTTTGCAGTCGAGAAGAGTTCCCTCTGCACTGAATAGAAAGACAAAGAGCAATAAAAGCATAGTTGTAGTTCTGCTTGAAGCTGAATGCTGGCGCTGCGTTGAGACATTAGTGCTAGCATCTTTGAAAGCAACCTCAACACACATGCCTCATAGAATGCCCCAGTGCCTCACACTCCAAGATAATACAACTCTACTCTACTAAATGGCAATATGGCAAAGATAAACATAACAATATCACGTAGCTACACTTTAGAATCAACATCTCCTCTTTCTGGGTGTGAAACCGACTTCTTTTTAACCTTGAAAACCCTGTGACCCCGCCAACTCTTTCCAGGCTCACGAGCGATTGGAGGATGTGAAGTTAGAGGCGGTCCAGGACAACAACGTGGAGCTGGTCACCGAGATCCTGGGAGACATCAGCAGCCTCAGCGTCCGTGACGACAGCGCCGCAGAACTTTCCAGAATCCTTCAGGAACCCCACTTCCAGGTACCATCTTTCTCTCACTCACTCATATTATATATGCCACCCATGTCTCCTCATGAAAGGAGAGGGGGATTTTCTCTCAGCTCTCAGCTGAAGGCTAAAGATCCCTTGACCTACTAAAGAGAGAGGAAGAAAGGACCAGTTGCGTCATACGGCGATTGCTAGAGTGCATCGCAAACGGCACTATCTTTAACCTTCTATGTTTGTTCTTGTGTTTGTCCCCCCCCTGCTTGTCCCTCTCTCCTGATCTCTCGGCTGTCCTCTATCAGTCGCTTCTGGAGGCCCATGATATGGTGGCGTCAAAGGGTTACGAGGCCCCTGCCCCAACCGATATGACGAATGACGCGTTGGTGAACAGTGCCCTAATGCAGGCTGACGCTGTGCGCATGATCGGCATCCGCAAGAAGGCCGGCGAACCGCTGGTGGGTTTGTGTGCCTGTGTGCATATGTGTGAACTACCCGTTTAACGCTTCCGATAGTATGGGCCTCCTGTTGTGAAGTGAAATACAACACTTTTGCCGGTGATTTACTTTGCAATAACAGACGGTACAGCGCATGGAATATGCAGCTCAGTGATGCGTATCTCATTGAATCTTGTCATGGTTCTATCGATCTATGTCTTATCGCGGCGTGGCGTCCTTCTCTCACAGGGTGTGACGTTCCGCGTGGAGAAGGACGACCTGGTCATCGCCAGGATCCTGCATGGCGCCATGATTGACAGACAGGGGCTGCTGCACGTCGGTGACATCATCAAGGAAGTGAATGGGCGGGACGTGGGGAACAACCCCACTGAGCTGCAGGAGATGCTGAAGGACTGCAGTGGAGGAATCACCCTTAAGATCTTGCCCAGCTACAGAGATGCCCCAGCCCCTCCGCAGGTACACGCACATGCACAGAAAAACAGCTGCCTGTTTGGTGTTGGTGTGATACTGGTGAAATGTCCTTGGGCTATCCCAGAATGCCGAGCACTGGAATTCGAACTCTAGAACCCTATTAATAACACTCCACAAGGTATCTGGGACAGGCCCACGCACACACACACACACACACACACACATACTTACTATAATCACTATGAGCACATTGACTGTGTTTTTCTTCAGACATTTGTACAGGATTATACTTTGATGCCATAAACAGTATGGAATCAAGAATTTAAGAATGCGATGTGTACCTTTTTCCTCGCTGGATGGAAATAGAATGAACTGACTTGGTCTTTTGTTGATTGTGTGTCGAGTTTCAGAAGCTTGTTTTTTTGTTTATCTCTGACCGCCTGCTTATGTAAGCTTACACAAACCCAGACCAGTCACCCTCTTGGCATGTGATGAAAAAAGCATGCGTATGTGTCTTTGACCTTTACCTTTTTAAATATGCCCTTCAGCATGTGTGTACTGTCTAAACAGTCGATGTATATGTTATGGTATTTAAACCCAAAACATCTACTTTATCTCCAACCCTCAAGTCAGACTTTGTTGTCTTGTTCATACATCTTTGGCTGAGTAAGCAGTATTTGTGAAGCGAGTGCATCTCTGTTCTCAGGTGTACGTGCAGCCTCACTTTGACTACAACCCGGCCAATGACAGCCTGATCCCCTGCCAGGAGGCGGGGCTTGCCTTCAAGCGTGGGGATGTTCTTCAGATTGTCAACAGAGAGGACCCCAACTGGTGGCAGGTGAGCAGCCCTGCAGTGTCTCTACTGGACACATCTCCTCTACTTCCTCTTTTTATATATATTTTAGACATAGGTTTTATAGATAGTGTATATACCAACTTATTTATGTAAGCACATCACTACACTATCTTGAGCCTATTGAAACAAAATGTTGTTCTTTTTTTACTGTAAAATGAAAGTGAATGACAATAAAGATGAATACTACTACTACTTGTTTCTTTCTAGAAGGTTACAGAAGAGGTCAAAGGTCATGGAAGGATGCATATGTGTTTGTGTGCTTATCTTGCCTTGTTAAAGGTGTTAAAGGTGGCAGTGTGCTGAAAGGGTTAGCAGTTTGTGACTGTGTGATGGTTGGACGGTGGTTTGCTGTGTTCAGGACTGTGTTGTGTGCTCCTCCAGGCGTGTCATCTGGTTGAGGGGGCAACAGGACTGATTCCCAGTCAGTTCCTGGAGGAGAAGAGGAAAGCCTTCGTCCCGCGAGACTTTGACGGCTCAGGTACGTCCTCACACATCCGATCAATTTCATAGGGCGTCTTTTCTTTATGTTGCACGCAGGAAGTGTGAGAGGATGAGCCCGTCCTGTTGATAGGGATAAGGTGAACAAGTCATGGACAGACCCCCTACAGTGGGTTAGGTATTCCCTCTTGTGGCCATCTGTTGTAATTGCTCCAGAGGGCTACTATTATACACAGATTGTATTATGTACATTAATTTCCTTTGTTGTGTGTTACAGGGATCCTTTGCGGGACTATTGCTGCAAAGAAGAAGAAGAAAATGATGTACTTAACAGCCAAGAACGCAGGTGAACTTTTACATCTAATTAAAGTAATTTGCCCTTCTTTTGTGATTGGCAGCTCAGCTCTTGGAATTATTTTCTCTGATTGACAAATGCCAAATGTCTGTGATTGGTTGAGAGCAGAGTTTGACAGGCACGAGCTGCAGATCTACGAGGAAGTGGCAAAGATGCCACCCTTCCAGAGGAAGACGCTCGTTCTGATTGGTGCTCAGGGAGTGGGCCGCCGCAGCCTGAAGAACCGATTGGTGGTACTCAACCCCACCCGCTTCGGCGCCACTATACCCTGTGAGAGCACAGTACCCTTCCTGTGTAGCTCCATCATGCTTTCTCTCTTTCTCAATAATCTATTTATCTCTCTCACACACACACACACACACACAACCTGTTTCCCTCATCTCTCTCTACCTCTTTCTTCCCCTTCCCTAGGTATCGTAATGATAATACATTTTGTTATGATTCATTTAGTACATCCTAAAAGATGGCTCACAATCTCGACTTCATCCCATATCTCGTCGCAGTCACCTCACGGCGTCCCCGTGACGACGAGCTGGACGGCAACTCGTACAGCTTCGTGGGTCGATCGGAGATGGAGGCGGACGTGAGGGCGGGCCGTTTCCTGGAGCATGGCGAGTACGACGGAAACCTCTACGGCACGAAGATAGATTCCATCCATGAGGTGGTGGACACAGGACGCACCTGCATCCTGGATGTCAACCCACAGGTCAGACAATGAAGCGATTCATCAATTCAAAATTGAGTTAAACCTAGATAGATAGATCCGTATTTGTTGAAGACAAATTACTTCTCAAAACAAAGTTAAAAACATACTAGAAAACAAATCACTTGGGGTTATTAATATAGCTTTAAAGTGCTTCAATTCTTCCGTGAAATCAAACCCTACTAATCTAGAATTTACATTGGGACAGTTTAAATATAATTTCAGTATGAAGCATCTAGGGTTGAGTTTCTGACTGTGTTTCCTGCTAAATTGTCCAGCTCACTGTTCTCCTTCCCTGTCTGTCTGTCTGTTTCTCTGTCCATCTGTGTGTGTGTGTGTGTGTGTGTGTGTGTTCGTAATTCTTGTGTGCAGGCCCTGAAAGTCCTGAAAACAGCAGAGTTTATGCCATACGTTGTATTCATCGCTGCGCCGGAGTTTGAGACTCTCAAGTCCATGCACAAAGCTGTGGTGGACGCTGGAATCACCTCCAAACAGCTCACAGTAAGCACATGACCCCCTCTCCATGTACTAACAATGACAAAAATGAACCTAACTAACAACTGACACAGCATAAGAATAGGGAATGTCCTTATTTATTGCAATATGTCATGCTGACACACTTCGATGGCAGGATCTTGTTGTACTGTGAGTCATACACACTCCCCCCCCCCCCTTCCCTGTCGTGTGTGACAGGACGTGGACTTGAGAAAGACGGTGGATGAGAGCGCACGGATTCAGAGGGCGTACAGCCACTACTTTGACCTCACCATCGTCAACGACAACTTGGACCATGCCTTTGAGATACTACAGGCCGCCGTGGATAAGCTCTGCTCTGAACCGCAGTGGGTTCCAGTCAACTGGGTCTACTGACCTGGTGGGTTGCAGTGACTGGGTCTACTGACCTGGTGGGTTGCAGTGACTGTTCGTGATTGTGTGTGTTTCCAAACACCGTGGCAGAGGGATCAGAGAAGTTACTTCTGCAAAACAAAAATACAAGTGTGCTGTTACTGCAAAAACAACTTCCGTGTCCTTTTCCCACCCTTTACCAGGCACACGATGCAACTTTTTACACCTCAAAGGGAAAGAGTGTTTATTTATTTTAGTATTTGTAACTTTTTACGGAATAATAATATTTCTATTTGTACCAATGTGGAATTCACATAAAAAGAAACATCAGGCCAAATATTTTGGCCATATTTTTTAATTTATTGACATGTTATAATACTTGATTTTATACAGTGGTTGTTCCCATTCCCTAAGAGCCTGTGCATACTGGTTTGGGGACTGAATACTATCATCACAGAGAAGATAAGACACTGTGTAAAGTTCCAGAACTCTGAGCAGTGCTGCCAAGGAGATGGCTTCATGGCACTGTGTCATTGCCATGACAACTACTGTCATATAACTCAACCAAAACCCACTCTTGTAAGTTCCTTAGCTTCCCTGATTCCACGCACCCTCCAAAGAAAGACCCTTTTTCTCCTTCCTTCTTCTAAAGAAGAACCCTTTCCTCATTCTTGTCTTGAGCTGAATTTGTTGTTAAAATACCCTAATATATTCTTCCTCAAGTCAAGAGCTTTACACTGTTTTATTTAATATCAAGATCATACACTGTATCCATGTTTAATCAAAGCTTTTCAAGACATGTCTAGTTTTGTTTTACTACTGTAGGATTTAATGTATTTTGTTTGTGATTTTCTTTTAGCTGCATTTTGTCACCAATGATCCTTTACTTTTTGTGTTTAAAAAAGCCAACAATAAACCCGTCACCACACATTTGATGTCTTTCTAAAGCATGGCCATAAAAACATATTTTCCCATCTCTGTTCTCCACTAGACCAAGATTTAAGTTGTTCATATCTGGAAATGTGCCACAAAACTACATTTCCCATGATCCTCTTGTTAAGTGTCTCAATATGCACTAACTCCCTTTACACCATATATGTTCCTGTCGTTCTTCTGAAGTTTAAAATATCCTGACCTGATGACAGCCAAGAGTGAAAGTTACATTATGAACTGAGACTTTACTAAGATATTTCACTGTAGATGTACTTTGAGCACATGCTTTAAACTCTAGAAGACAACCACCCCCTTCAGCTATCCAGTGTGTATTGATGAGTTTTTAAACCAATGTCCAAAAGACTTGTGTTGTAGGAGCACATTGCTATTAGCAAACCATTGTTACAATAAATACATGTAAATCTTTCAAAAGCTTGTTTCTTGTCTGTCAAGAATTCCGTTTGAGTGAGAAAAAAAGGGAAAAAAGGAGTAGAGAGAGCAAGATTTAGGGAGAGGTTAAATGGGTGCATTTAAATACCACACAGACAAATTACATGTCATTAGTGAATGATTTTATTTTGTATGAATAACACTGTCTGTCTGTTCTAAGACACCTTCTACAAATACATTTTAACATGGTTAAAATACAACAAAAGAAAATTTCTGAGAAAAAGATAACATACATGTTGTTGATCTAGCCAGATGCTTGTTTTGCAGGTCAGAATTGCTGCCAGAGGCCATAAGAATATGTAATTCTTGACTTTCTTAAAAAGACAGTACACATTTAACAAGTGCATAAAATATGAAATCATCCCAACGATATATAAAAAAAACTACTCAATAAGATGTTAAATTAAAAGTAATGAGTCACATAATGATGCAAAATGCTCACTTATTAAGGAACAGAAAAAAAGGTCAAACTGAATATGCAGTTATTGCAACTGATCTTCACTGCACAAACCTTTAATAATAACCCCCTGGAATATAATTACTGTAATAACATAATCAAATACAAAAAGGCACTGGCATGCACATTGTTTTTGAAATGGGGGGGGGACACTTGGTGGACATTTGGCAACACACTTATGGTCTTTGTTAAGACTATTCTGGCCTGTTCTATGCAGCCTTGACCTCCACACTTATTATACCTAACTATCCAAGAAAGTGAGCCCTTGAACTGCAATGCACAGGACCAATAGCAGCCCGCCTGGTTGGATTCCTGTCTCAAGAAACAGGTTTCCATCATCATGTAGATTTTTACTGGCTGAGCAGAGCAGTTGTGTAGCCCAGTTATATTCCCCGCCGTCTTGCAGCTTGGGGGGCAGTGTCTCAGGAGGCAGGAAGTTGCTGTGATTGGTCTTCAGCTCCACCACCTGGGACAGATGGCAGAGGGAAAGTAGACGACATGTACAAACACATGGTTGTTATGGGTTAATTGGCCAAAGTACAGAGCAAGGGAAATGTTAAGAATACCAAAGAAACTGAACTAGATGTACAATATTATACTGTTCAATTCTAATATGAATGCTAATTACACAATACATTTGTCATTCAACATGCCAGGTTGATGTACAAAAACAGTGGACATATATGACTTGTCTACCAGCCAAATTCTACTGTAAAGTTAATAGGAAATTTAGATAGACTAACCAGTTTGTTGAAAGCTTGAAGTTCACTGGAACTGCAGTTGGCCAACATATTTAAAGCCCCATTTGGCAAAGCTGGAACGACACACACATGCGTGCGTATGGACACAAAAAACACACAATGAAAATTGCAGACATATTTTTGTAAATTCATGTACATTTGGAAAATAAGGAAATGTGTAGTGGTATGAAATAATAAAGGACAATGGATAAAAGTTGAGATTGTCTGATGTTATATAGTATCTCACCATCTAAGACTCTGATCAGTGACTCTATGACAACACGAGAACTTTCTAGGGGTTTTGTAGGAAGTTTGTCCAAAAGGGTGCAGACGGAATTAGTCCAGTCCTCACCCTGAAGGCAGGAGTAAGCAGACCAGTGTAGGTAGAGGGAGGGGGTAGCAGGGAGGGAGGGGGTCGGAGGGAGGGGGAGGGAGAGAGATAGAGATAAGGGAAAGGTTACAATGGGGACATTGAATAACAAACAATTGGCATGCCTTCAGTGAATGATGATATTTTGTCTAAGCAACATTGTCTCTGACCCTGTCATCTAGGAACCTTTGAAAGGTTGGTCTGTCTTTTAGAAGTCCGCGAAGCTCCCCGAACAGAGATGATTTGGTCTGCTTTGGAAGACTAGCCAAGGGCTGGAGAAGCTTCACATATTCTTCTAATTCTGAAATGTAAATAGAGAGAAGAGTTAATTACATTACACACGTATGAAAACTCAGACGGGAAACAACAAGGAGGTGCAGAGTAGTTATTGTTCGCTATGACACGCACACATGCCAGAGAGAAAGAGACATCGAAGGAGATACAAGTAACATTCACCATCCTGTAAAGCTCAACATACCTTCCAGTACTTTGTCTAGGCAATTAATGGACTCATCGGATATTAATTCCGCAGATAAGGTTCCACCATCCGCCCCTAACTCGTCATCATCGTTGACGTTGAGCTCTGAACCAACAGAGAGAAAAAATGAAAAAATAAAGCAGTCGCAGACATGTCAGTGAGGAAATAAAATGCATACATGAAACTCCAATGCACGCACCTATGAGCTCTTGGACTTTGTAGGCAATGACAGTCTTTTCAGGAAGCTGCATGGATATATTCTCTTTCCTTAAAAGACCCTGACACAACACACAAAATAAGGCTCCAAGATTCATCTTACTTACTAAAGTCAAATGACTCCAAATGAGTAATATGGTGTACATATGAAACAGTTGGAAACTGTCTTACTCACTCCACCTCCTCCCAGATTCCCCGGAGGAATATATACTTTTCCAGTCATGGAGCCGTCCACCTCGTCAGAGCCTTTGATGGAGAAGGGGCCTTGTGTCACTACCCTCGACGTCACAAGAACCAACTTCTCATACTTCCTCAGCCCCGTAATATGTTCACGATTCATTTCCTTCCTAACAAGATCGATAGATAAGCCCATAATTGTCAAGGGTCGGTAAGAATAGGCGACAAGAGAAAGAAAGAACAAAAATAGACACACTGACAGTTAGAGCGTCAGAAAGAAAGAGAAATCTGTATCAAGTATTACAAGGTTCAGAAGAAAAGACGTGCATTTTTTTTTACGGGTCACACGTACTGGCCATAAAAAAGAAGGTTTGACATGAACCATGTTTTTCATACCCTTTAATGTCAGACTTCAAAGCCATTAAATCAATCAGTTCCATTTGGTCTAGTTGACCTAATTCACATTGGAGTTTCATGTAGCCACGCCCAAACGCTTTGCCCAAAAACTCCCATATGCCTCCATCCAAATTCTTTGTCTTTGTCTTCTCAATATCAAGGGAAAAGTTATTCAGAAAGGTTTTTCTTTCAATCTCTGAAAGAAAATAGAAACAGAGAGAGATGGACAAACAGAAGCCATTGGGTTAGGTTTAATTTTAGAATACATCAATGTTCAGCATTAACATACAGGTGTATGGTGTGCATTAAGGTGTAATACAGTTACAATTACAAAGTTCAATTGAAAAAAGGCTTAATCATTTGGACAAGCATTGGATTTAATATTATATGTTGTTTTTTTTACTACTAAAGCCTACCTGCTTTACGTGGTAGATCTCCTAGAAGGTCTTCCAGTTTAAATTCCGAAACACGGTAGTAGGGGTTCCACGAATACCAAGGCTTGATCTTGACAACCAATCTTGTGGGATCCAACAGTTTTTTGGAGTCGTGGAATACAGTGTTGGGAATTAAATCCCCTTTCGCATGATGAACAAACCTTTTGGTTGCCTCAGCAAACGAGTCCATGTCTTCAATAAAATCTGAGTGGTGATAACAGACATAACAATGTTGTTCCTTGTTTTCATATGTATTTCCTGGTGATTTCCTGGCTCAAAATCACACCGAAAGTAGGCTGTACATGTATACATTCACAAGTATAGTTGTGAATACACAATCAATACCTTAATGTCATAATCAATACAAATAAGTACCAATTCTCACATGTAAACACGTTCCCCAAATGTAAATAACGATCCACAAACGTGATTCACTACCCACCGAGGCCGTAGCCATGGAGTCAAGCGTTTGGCTGCCTGTCGTAGCGTAGCACATTTATATTTTTATATCAATATATTGGAGGGGACATTTTTTTACCAGATTTGAATATTGAGGGTGATTTGTGTCCCCCAATATATATTATGATTACGGCCCTGCTACCCACCAAGACATTTTGATTTTCCTTTGTAGGCATTCACAATAATTATGGTGTGATGTTGAGCCCATCATCGTCTATCACGGGCTAACTTCAGCCACGCCCGTAAGCCTGCATGTCAAAAGCTTGGCACGCTAAGGTGCCAAAGTCGCTGTGCCGTCCCCAGGTCTACAGTCTGTAGGCTACATCTTTGTTAGGCTATAGATATTTTACTGTAGATATGGATAAATAATTACGCACATATCAATTTTTGTTTGAGACTTTAACACAATTCCTTATAAAGACTCGCGTATATTCAGAGTAGGACGCGTTCGACTAGCTCTGGACGCTAGTCTGGAAAATGTATAATGAACAGAATAGGCTACAAATAAAAAAAAGTGGGACGACCATGGTTGGTTGGCACACTTTTCACTCTCTGTCGTATTTTTTTAATACTGTAGTACAGTAGCTGAATGATTTACATGGTTTGAAAGAAGTGGCAAATGCAGTTCACGGAAGGAAGTAAGTATAGCCAAAAGTATAGATAAAGAGTGTAGGCAAGTAGGCTAATAGGTGTTACCGACCTTACTGAGATGAACGTCGTTGACACTTGTAAACTGTTAAGAACAAGATAGTATTTTAGTGACACGACGTTTCCGAAAAGTAGGTATTTTTCAGTCTGCGTTATTGTCTATAGGGTACTTAAGTTCCGTTTAACTTCATCAGCTGCAGCGCAAGTAGTGTACCAAGCATAGCCGCCGGAACTTATTTGATCAGAGGGGGGAGGGGGGAGAGGGGAAGGGGGATGGGGGGGGCTCAGGTCTGAAAGTTACCCATGTCTCGTTTCGGAGCTCAACACAAATTACGATAACCAAGTGACTGATGAACATCACTGTCTGCATCAAAGTGTTGGCGTATGAGAGGCCGTATAGGTGTAACAACAGTCTGAAATATGTCCTAAACGAACCATCAGTGGTGCTCTTCTGGACACCGAGGAGAAGTTAGTTTCATATTTGACATTCGACATCCGTCTCACAGTCGGAAGACCCTACTTCGCAGCGTGGCGTTAGGGACCGGGTGAAAACTAACTGTACAATTTAGAAAATGTATGTGTATCACCAATATTTATATGGATATAAAACCTCAAACTGTCACTAGATTATTCTAATAATGTCTGGCCTACATCCACACCCTTTACTTTTTCAATTAAGTTTAAAACAAAATGATAGAAAGTCACTAATCTCTGAAATAGCCATGGAGTCAACATGGGGGGGGGGGGGGGTCATGTCCCCCTTTCTGTTCACTCTGTACTCATCATGGTGTCAGGACAATAACTTCTCTCTCAACTTCAGCAAAACCAAGGATTGTTGACTATAGGAGGCGGCAGGCAGAGGAGCATGCACCCATACTCATCAACGGATCTGAAGTGGAGAAGGTCAGCTGCTTCAAGTTCCTTGGGGAGAACATCAGCAACGACCTCACCTGGTCTGTTCACACGGACAAGGTGGTCAAAGTGGCCCATAAACGCCTCTTCTTCCTGAGGAGACTGAAGAAGTTTGGTATGGACTCAGTCATCCTCACCAACTTTTACAGATGCACTATAGAAAGCATTCTGACTAGTTGCATTACAGTGTGGTATGAGAGCTGCACAGACAGGGATCGCAAGGCCCTCACGAAGTGTGGTCCGTTCTGCTGAGTTCATCATCGGCAGGAAGCTCCCAGCCCTACAGGACACCTACCACACACGTTGCCTCAGGAAAATTGGCAGGATTCTAAGAGACTGTTACCACCCATCCTTCCGTCTCTACCCCGTTGACTTCTGGCAGGCATTACCGCAGCATTCGGTCACGCACACGCAGACTGGACAACAGTTTCTACCCAAGGGCCATCATGCTTCTGAATGGACATTGATATGGACCATGATTCACTTCACATTAGTCACTTTAAACACTGTCACTTTCAGAACTTGAACTACTCCTGAGGCAACTTTGGCTCTTTGGTGCGTGCAGCTCACTACTGCACTCTTTCTACCAACCTGTGGTCAGCAGTGGCCTCTTCTATGTGGTGGTGTGTTGGGGTGCTAGCATCAAGGCAGGCAATGCCAACAGAGTAAACAAACTGGTTGTGGTGAAGCAAAGCAGAGGGTGAGAATGATTACACCACGGTGAAACAAAGAGCACAAGGATCCTTATCAGTAGTCCTTGCTGCCAGAGGCCATAAGAATATGTTATTCTTGACTTTCTTAAAAAGACAGTACACAAGTGCATAAAATATGAAATTATCCCAACGATATATATACAAAAACAACTCAATAAGATGTTATATTAAAAGTAATGAGTCACATAATGATGCAAAATGCTCACTTTGTTAAGGAACAGAAAAAAAGGTCAAACAGAATATGTAGTTATTGCAGCTGATCTTCACTGCACAAACCTTTAATAATAACCCCCTGGAATATAATTACTGTAATAACATAATCAAATACAAAAATACAAAAAGGCACTGGCATGCACACTGTTTTTGAAATGGGGGGGGACACTTGGTGGACATTTGGCAACACACTTATGGTCTTTGTTAAGACTATTCTGGCCTGTTATATGCAGCCTTGACCTCCACACCTATTATACACTAGCTCCTCAAAAATGTGAGCCCTTGAACTGCAATGCACAGGACCAATAGCAGCCCGCCTGGTTGGATTCCTGTCTCAAGAAACAGGTTTCCATCATCATGTAGATTTTTACTGGCTGAGCAGAGCAGTTGTGTAGCCCAGTTATATTCCCCGCCGTCTTGCAGCTTGGGGGGCAGTGTCTCAGGAGGCAGGAAGTTGCTGTGATTGGTCTTCAGCTCCACCACCTGGGACAGATGGCAGAGGGAAAGTAGACGACATGTACAAACACATGGTTGTTACGGGTTAATTGGCCAAAGTACAGAGCAAGGGAAATGTTAATACCAAGGAAGCTGAACTAGATGTACAATATTATACTGTTCAAATAATAATTCTAATATGAATGCTAATTACACAATACATTTGTCATTCAACATGCCAGATTGATGTACAAAAGAGGGAACATATATGACCTTGTCCACCAGCCAAATTCTACAGTACAGTTAATAGGTTTAGATTAACCAGACTAACCAGTTTGTTGAGAGCTTGAAGTTCACTGGAACTGCAGTTTGCCAACATATTCAAAGCCCAAATTGGCAAAGCTGGAAAGACATACCCATGCGTGTATGGACACAAAAAACACACAATGAAAATTGCAGAAACACATTTTTGTAAATGCATTTACATGTGTATAATAAGGAAATGTGTAGGAATATGAAATGATTACAAAGGAGAATTGAGGAGAATTTAAGTTGAGATTGCCAGATGTAGTACAGTAACTAACCATCTAAGACGCTGACCAGCAACTCTGTGGCAACATGAGAACATTCTATGGGTTCCGTTGGAAGATGATCCAAAAGGGTGCTGACTGATTCATCTTGGGTCCCACTCTGCCTCCAGTCCTCAACCTGAAGGCAGGGGTAGGCGGACCCGTAGTGTAGGTAGAAGTAGAGGGAAAGAGAGGGGCAGGAGAGGGGGGAGAGTGGGAGGGAGAGAGATAAAGGAAGGGTTACAATGGGAACATTGCATGCACAGAACAACTGGCATGCCATCAGTGAATGTTGATATTTTGCATAAACAACATTGTCTCTGACCGTGTCTTCTAGAAACCTTTGAAAGGTTGGCCTGTCTTTTAGAATTCCACGAAGCTCCCCGAACAGAGATGATCTGGTCTGCTCTGGAAGATGAGCTAAGGTCTGAAGATCCTCCTCAAAATCTGGTAAGGCTGATATATAGATAGAGAAGAGTTCATTACAATACACACGTGCATAAAAACTCAGAAAGGAAACAACAAGGAGGTGCAGAGTATTCATGCAACGCTATGACAAGCACACATGCCAGAGAGAAAGAGACATTGAAGGAGATACAAATAACATACACCATCCTGTAAAGCTCAACATACCTTCCAGTACTTTGTCTAGGCAATTAATGGACTCATCGGATATTAGTTCCAATGATAAGGTTCCACCATCCGCCTCTAACATGTCTTCATCCTTGACGTTCAGCTCTGAACCAACAAGAGAGAAAAAACAAGTAGTCGCACACTGTAGGGTGAACAGCAATCAATGAGAAGACAATTGGAAAGCCAATGCACGCACCCATGAGCTCTTTGACTTTGTAGGCAAGGACAGTATTTTCAGGAAACTTCATGGATGTAATGTCTTTCCTTAAATGACCCTGACACGAGACACAAAATAAAAGTCATGATCTACAGTTCATGACGTGTGTATGAGTGCATGATAGCAGTACTGCAACAACACTCATTGCTCAACCCAGGCTCTAAGATTCATTTTATTTACTAAACTCAAATTACTCTAAATTAGTAATATACTGCAGATATGAAACAGTTGGAAACACTGTCATACTCACTCCAGCTATAAGCACTTTCAGCCATTGGATATTTACTGTTCCAGTAATCGAGGCGTCCACTTCGTCAGAGCCTTTGATGGAGAAGGTGCCGTTTGTTACAATCCTCTCTTTCACAAGAACCAACTTCTCATTCTTTTTCAGCCCTGGGTCATGAATACGTTTCCTCCTAACAGGATTGGTGGATATAGCCCAGAATTGACATGGGCAGGTAGAAAGAAGAAGTGAGAGAAAGCGAGAACAAAAAAAGACAGACACACAAAGATAAAGCGAAAGAAAAAGAGAAAGAAATATGTATCAAGTATCACGTGCACATTTTAAACGGGACTTCAAATCCGTCACATGTACCAGCTATGAAGAAAAAAAAGGTAACGGTTCACATGAACCATGTTTTTCATACCTTTTAATGGAAGTCTTTAAATCCATGAAATTGGTTAATTCATTTCGGTCTAGTTTACCAAATGTAGTTTGGAGTTTGATGCTCCCTCGCCCCTCCACTTTCCCACCACACTGTGATACGCCTCCACCCACGTTACCTTTCTGGTTCTTCTCCATATCAAGGACATAGTCATGCATAAAGATGCTTGTTTTAATCTCTGATAGACAATAGAAACAGAGAGAGATGGACAAACAGAAGCCAGAGGGGTAGGTTTATTGTTAGAATACATCTATGTTCAGCATTAACATACAGATGTATGGTGTGCGTTAAGGTGTAGTACAGTTAAAATGACAAAGTTCAATATAAAAAGGCTTAATCGAGTTTTTACTGTAGTACCTACCTGCTTGACATGGTAGATCTCCTAGAATGTCTTCCAGGATAAAGTCCGACACACGGTATTTAGGCTTCTGAAATCTAAATCTAGGCTTGGTCTTGACAACCAGTCTAGTGGGATGCAACAGTTTGTTGGAGTCGTGGAATACAGTGTTGGGAATGAAATCCCCTTTCACTTGATGAACAAACCTCTTGGTTGCCTGACCAAACGTATCCATGTCTTTAATAAAATCTGGTGGTGATTACAGACATAACAATGTTGATCCTTGTTTTCATATGCATTTTATGGTGATTAGATTAACCATCTCATGGGCTCAAAATCACACTGAAAGTATAGCGTTACATACATTCACAAGTATACTTGTGAATACACGATCAATACATTAATGTCATGATCAATACAAATAAGTACCAATCCTCACATGTAAACACATTCCACAAATGTAAATCACGATCCACAAACGTGATTCACTACCCACTAACAAAAGCGCTTGTTAACTATGAAGTGTGCTATAGCCTATGCTTAAGAGAGCTTTCTAAAATATGTTAAAGGGTGTAGTAGGCTAATAACGTTACCGACCTTGGAAGGCTACAGAGATGAACGTCGTTGACAATAGTTAACGTTTCCGAGTTAGTCTCTCTAGTTATAAGACTTTTCCGAAGCGTGTCGGGGCTTGTGTCAAAGTACTGTAACCACGTGATTGATGACGTACGACGCATTCTCGACAGTAGTCAATTACTTTAATCATGGATTCCACAACCACAATAACCCAATCTGACAAATATAGGCTACCGTAACAAGTTTTGTAAAGATAAACCTATGCACTAAAAAAAAACATGTACCAAGTTGTGTGATACAATAAGTACCTATTTTATTGTGGAATAGACATATATCATGTGTTATATAAAATGTAGCCAACATGATGAAGTAGCTGGAAACGTGAAAGGCTGACGTAAATACAGTATCCTACCATGTAGCCTACATGCATTAAAGAAACAGGCACTGCTGAGAATGACAATTTAGAGCAGCAAAAGTAAAGAGCAGAGGCTATTCAGGCCTATTCATGTGACGTATAGCGACCTCTTGGTCTACATAGTAAAGTGCTCTAACCGAGCTACACCCTCCTGTATTAGAAATTCTGTACGTTCTTTTTAAATGAGTCTCTTATTCATTCTGTATGCTGTGCCATCATTGTCACATGTAATACTGTAATAACATAGCAGAAGAAGTCCTGTCCATACCAGCGCTCTTGTGAAGACCTATACTATCATGTGTTGTCCTGGGTCATTCTCATGACCAAATCTAGCACCCCAATTCTAATAATTATTAGGATCAGTTAAGTTAAACTGGGTTGATAGCCTACACTAGTTCTTCATCAGAAAAATTGCATGTCATTTTTTTCCAAGGAATCGTTCATAAAAACACTTCATTCTATACATATGTGTGCAACATTGCCACAAACAAACAGATACTCTCTATCCTTCTCTCTCCCTCTACATCCTCCCAGCACACAGAGAAGTAAGTCCATGCACAGAAACACACAGGACCAATGGAAGACTTCCTGGTTGACTCTGTATATCATCCCACAGGCTGTCAATCTCTTTTCTCAGTATCACACATGACGAGCTGAGCTCTTCTGCCCAGTGTTCTTCTCTGTCATTGTGCCGGACGAGGAGCGAGGACTCGTGTGGAAGGGACTGACTGTTCATCTTCAGCCTGGTCACCTATTGAAGATAAAGGTTTCGTACACTAGACATCTTCAATATAAAGACATTGGACACAAAATGAGTGAGGTGTGTGTGGGCTGGGGGGGTGGGGGTGTTAAGTGAGTGAGAATGATGATAACAGTAAGACTGACCAAGGTATTCAGCGCTTCCAAGTCGTCATGGCTACATTCTACCAGAAGACTTAGAGAATCATCAGGCAAAGCTGCAAGAACACACACTAGGTTTGTCTCACATAAAGATGCCACGCTCCACACACGCACACACAATTGTAGATGTCTCACCCTCCAAGGCGCTGACCAGCAGGTGGGCAGCAATCAGGAGAGGGGGCGGGCTCAAAGTGGTATTCGGAGTTTGATAGGCTACACCTTGGCAGAGAAGGTCCACGAGGGCGCAGGCAGACTGGTTCCATCGAACTGGAACCTCATGTATCTCATCTCTACACCAGCCATCCAGCTGAAAGACAAAGAGGGGAAGCATTTGTGCATTTGTGTGTATGTGAGGGGGGGGGGGGAGAGAGAGCAGAGAGAAGGGGATCCGATTAGGGTCTATAATCTGAAGAACAGAAAGAGATCTTGCGATAGTTCCCCTCTGGGGCTGTGTGCTTTACCTAGCATATTATATGGCTCTCTATATACCCCTGGTCTCTTACCAACTGTTCTAGATCTGTGAGTGTAGTTCTGTCCATCATGACCTCACAGAGCCTCTGGTACAGAGCAGACCGAGTGTTCTCTGGTAGCGCCAACAACAGACGCAGATGGACGTCCAACCTCAGTAAGTCTGGAGAGGAGAGAAAGAGGAAACACAGAGAGAGTGAGAGTAAAGGAATGGCCCTCCGTTTGAGCTCAAATAAGGCAACGTTCGCTGTGTGCAATACACTTCATATCACAATGAGAAACCATAAGTCAGAAGGAAAAGAGGAAGAATGACTGGATGTTTCAAAATAGTTTTCAAGCACATATCTTCACACACACCTACACTTACACAAGCAGACGCATACACACATACACTCACAGACACATATACACAGGTAAAAAACCCCAGAATAAGACACCAAAGTGAGGCAGACCTAATCTACAAGGCTTCATTAATTTGTAAAATAACCACTATGGCAAAGCAGCAGCAGTGAATAAGAGCTATTGCCTTTCTGCAGCGAGCTAAGCGCAGCTCTCCCAACAGTCCTGTCCTCCATCCCCTGTCCTCCGTCCACCATGCAGAGAGTATCAATGGAAGCCTGGGACGGAGAGGACCTCGCAGAGTCTGCCTCAAACCCTCCAAGAGTATCTGGCTGTAAACAAAGCTCTGAGAACACACAAACACACAGTGGCATTACATATCTGTAACACGCACACACAATCAGCCAGGTCTACCTCTACACACACACACACACACACACACACTAACCGTAGTGCCCACTCTTCTTGACCTCCAGCTCTATGAGGCTGTAGGCTATGACAGTGTGAGGGGGAATCTCTAATGCAACGTCGCTGTCCACCTGAACATTGCCATTCTCCTTCACACACACCTGTGAGGCACACACACACACGTATATTGCATAATCAGCTAATAAAACAAGGAAGTAAACTTGACAAACGTTAAAACAGGCCACACACACACACACTAAAAACACACACCTCCACAGGGTGGCCCAGCACTTCCAGGATGCCAGCGCAGGAGCTCTGCCCCTGGTGGGTCTCTGTGATACTGCAGGCCGTGGTGGTGAGGATCCTCTCCTTCAGCACCGCAAACACCTCTGCTCTCTTCTCCATCTGCTGCACCAGCACATGCTGCATGTCCAACATCCTGGGGGAAAGGGGGTGGGGGCGGGGCAAATGGCATTGAAAATATATGATTGGGTTCTTCCTGACTATCCTGGATGGGGAAGGTTAGTGAGAGAGAGAGAAGGAGTGTGCTAGTAATGTCTGAGGGTGAAGTCTGTACAGTGATCGGTTGCTCATCCACCTTTCGTTGGAGTCCTGCAGCAGTTTCATAACGTCTACTTCCTGTTTCCTCAGTTTACCGAATGATGATTGGAGCTTAGTGGTGCCCCGGCCCTCCAGGTTCACACTGAGGTTTCCTGCCTTGGCATCCAGCTTGCTGCTTAGCGTGTCCCCAAACTTGCCCTCGTAGGTGAGGAACTCCGACTCCGACACAACTTAGAGACAACGCACACAAAAACTTGGTCAACTGACATTGGCTTTTAAGTCTGTGAGTGTCCGTGTGTGTTTACAAGTGTGTGTTCACCTGGACAGAGGGGTGTGTCTCCTAGCAGCAGGTGACCAAGGGTAAAGTCAGAGGGCCGGTATTTGGGTCTCTGCCAAAACCAGAATCGGTTGCGCTTGACAACCAGCGCCGTGGGAACCAGCTTGTCTGAGTCATTAAGGCGAGAGACATGGATCAGGGTTCCGTCCGGATCAATGTGGCGTACAAAGTTTGCTGTTGCCTTGGCAAACATAACCCAATTATGGAAAGTGGAGCTAATGCCTGTGGAAAAAGAGATGTCAATTAACCCTGGTTATCTGCTGGAATGTTAATATATGTGTATACTGCTCAGTCATTGCAGTCTGACCCCCAGACCAACCTATGTGTAATGTTTTTAAATTCCTTTGTGTTTAAATGTTTTTATGTGAACTTAGAATCCCTCCACGTGTGTACCTAGATTTTTATTTTTCCACTACTGATTAAATGTAATGGGGGGGGGAGGGCTTTCCATGAAACTTCCCCCAGTTTCCCCTCCAAGTCTTCCAGTATGCTAGCTTGCATCTGCTCAGACTAACTCCAGGTATGTGTGGATGTGCTCAGAGCAGTGGATGTGCTCAGAGCAGTGCATGTGCTCAGAGCAGTGGATGACTCACTGAGAATGGGAGAAGTCCCCTGATGTGGCCAGAGCAACCATAGCAACCATAACAGTCTGGGCTGGTAACACACAAGCTCCTCTTCATTTAATCTCTCTCACTCCAAATTCGTGCAGCTCGGTTGTCATGACATAAATATTTAAAGCTATCAAGCAGAGTAATGACGACACTTAATCAGATGAAGAGATGGAGAGGGGGAGCGTGGTATGCAACTGAGGGTGTGGAATGCTATAAGTAAATAGGCGAACAAGAGATTAAACATGTGGAATGAATACAGAGAGAAAGGTAAAGAGCGAAGGGAGAAAAGAAGTTAAAACAATACACAATACACAAAAAGAAATGAGGTTGAGTCAGGATGTAGAAAAGACTGTTAGGGAAGGCACATACAGATAACAAGTACCCAGTGTCAAACTGTTTTAGAGAAAGGAGGGTAGGCCTACACGCTCTACCCCTCCCTTTCCAACTCACCCTCTAAAAGGAAGTGTGCTTTCCCCCTGTATCTCAGTTACAGCCTACCTACAAAAAACAGTATTTGGAAGGAAATGTCAATTGATTTAGATGTCTTTAGATCTCCACTTTCTAACCCAAACAGGATAATATTGTCATCCACAGAGGAAAATGTTACCTCTGTAATTTTTAACAAACCATAAAATGCGGGGTGTAATATTTGTGACAGGTAATGTAATATTCATTATTTCCCGGTAGCCGTTGCCCCCTTTCCGGTGATTGGTTGGCTACTCGAGACCCTGCGTGCTTAAGGCGTAGGTCCTTAAGTGGACTTTGCGCTGCGTATCGACTAACTCATTGCCCCCTAAATACATAAACAAAATCATGAATCTCATGAACAAGCAACTATGTAATACTAGAACACTAGGGATAGTCTTCTTTGAGCTGACACGAAAATGTATTTCATTACAATATTAAAACGAGATAAATAACTGACCTGTGCCAAATAGGCTACACAGGCACTGGCTATAAAGATAGCATTTATATTATGGCAGAGATAAATTACTTAAATTGATCAACTTTTTTGTCACTGTACCTGTCAATAAATCTAGATCAAAGTCATTCGTATTTACAGATCGCGCACTTCGGTTTCCCCTGCATCAAAATGAAGAATCCGCCCGTGTTGTTTTAACACAATAATGTTTTTCAAGAAACCCGTTTATGCTTTAAGACTGGTCTCCACTGCCACTGAAGAATACTAGGTTTAATTTGGACTCTGATGTCAACTTTTATAGTCCAGTGGATATGTTTTTCGCTTAGAAAATCCATTGAAGACACATCCACGAGGCATACATCTGATTGGCTATTTTCCTTTTGTCCAGTAGATCAATTGGTGCAAATAGCTGTCAGTCACATTGGAGGCTGGCTGACTTCGAAAGCGACTGGCTGTCGTCTTTAGTTCCACGCCCCCACACAAGAGCGAGGTAATTACTATCATATGAGTGGGGTGTGTGCGTGTGTGTGTTTATGTTATACATAACAAGAACAGACTTGTCCCTCCATTGATTTCTACATTTAAATTGTATTTACATCATGCGCAGAATAACTAGTCCCATGTAAAAAAAAAAATTACACTAAATTTGAAAAGGTTTCACCAGTCAACACACCTTGTCCATCCCTTGCTCAACATACCCTAGAACTGAACTACTAACTAACCAAAAGTGGTATGTGCCTAATTATCTCATGTCTGCTCTTTCGTACACACAAACACGCATTCAAATATACCCAACAATCAGTTTGATGAACTACACACACGGAAATTAAACGGTTTTACTTTGCATTGCCTATCTTTATTTTAGACACAGTATTATTGCTATATTTTTCTGCGACATTCATAATGACTTATCTCAACAAGGCAGCATACTTCTTAGACGTCTTCGAATCCCGTCACACTGTGGTAAGACTAGGATTAAGACAAACTGGATTGTGACATCATTCACTCAGAACCGTGTGTACTTCCACATGGATTACACAGGAACAGGCTTGACATGACATCATATCATAAAAGTGCCCCAAGGCACTTAAAAATAACAAAAAGTTGTAAAACAACATTTGGAAATAACAGTGTGCTAGCATATTTTGCTACTACTGATTTCTGAGTATTTTTACTGTATATAACAAGGCACATGGGTGTCTGGACTGCATCAGAACATATGATATGACAACATTTCAATCAGAGCCAGCGAAGAAGAAAATGAAAGTACACACTACATACGAACACAAAGAATGTGTTAAAGAATGAAAAAATTTTTTAAGACCCCTGAAAGCTAAGCAACAACATCATGAAAAAGTCTTCCTCTTAGCTTTAAGGGGATCCACTCAACCCTGAAACAGGAAGTAGGTCAATTTTTGGCCTGGGTTACCCTGACACAGGGTAGCCGTGGACCATTGGGTCAGATTGGACAGTAGCAGTCCACAGGCGCAGGCTGGTGTTTTGATCTCTCCCTATGAGAAGCGGTTTAAGGTGGGGCGGTTGTGGTGTGAAGTCACCACAACACAGGGAAGTCCACCTTGGAGAAGCCCGGATCCTTCCGCCTCTCCCAGTACGTGTTGGTGCTCACCCATGTGTCATCCTTGGATTTCCTGTCAAAATAACAAAAACACAATACGTTTAGCACAGACAGTCTCTCACATCGTTCAGTAATACTTGTGCCTGTAGTTAACTGCTATAACCTGCATGTAAGAAGGGTTTATTTGTAGAATCTGTGTGTGCGTTGTAATACACATGCTAAAGTACAAAAAAAAACCCCGAAGAAACCAGCTACAGAAGACAGCCATGCACTGGGCTGCATTGATGTAGCCAGATATTAACATGTGACCCTAACTGTTTGTCATGCACATGACATTATGCTTGTGTGTGAGCCCCTCTCTAAACACACACAATGACTTTCTCTCTCTATCTCTCTTCCTAGTCCCTCCAGCACAAACACACAGACACACAGGCAGGGAGCAGTGACCTACTTGAAGAAGCGTGGCTGATGCAGCATGTTGTTGTCCTGTAACACCTTTCTCCTCTCTCTCTGGAGCTGCTCGATCCTCTGCTTCTGCTCCTCTGCTCCCTCCACATTCCCCTCCTCCAGACACCTGAGAGAGAGAGAGAGAGAGAACATATACATGAGTTCCCCCGTAACAGATGAGTGCAGAGTGAGAGATGGACAGGTGAGACAGACAGACAGACAGAGAGAGAGAGACAGGCAGAGTGAGAGAGAGAGAGAAAGAGAAAGAGAGACAGAGAGACAGACAGACAGACAGACACAGACAGAGAGACAGACAAGGAGAGAGAGACAAGGACAGAGAGACAAGGACAGAGAGACAGACAGACAGAGAGAGACAGGGAGAGAGAAAGACAGAGAGAGACAGACAGGGAGAGAGAGAGACAGAGAGACAGACAAACAAGGACAGAAAGAGACAGACAAGGAGAGAGAGACAGACAGACAGATAGAGACAGGGAGAGAGACAGACAGACAGATAGAGACAGGGAGAGAGAAAGACAGAGAGAGAGACAGACAGGGAGAGAGAGAGACAGGATGTGTGTGTACCTCTGATCGAGGCGGAAGCGTGTATCAGTGGGGGGCAGCACAGCTTTCACAGCAGGTTCCAGCTCATTCAGCTCCACTGCAAACTGGGTGAAGCCATAGTACTGCTCCTGGTTCACTGGCATAGGGTCTACACACACACACACACACACACACACATATATGCACTTCACAGTTATCAACAATGACAATTTGATCTCACATTACCACAACTGTCACATCACTTGGCCTTGGTGCCTTAGTGCGAATGACAATTCCAGGCTGCAATCACTCACTTGCTCTCCAAATGCAGGTTGCAGAAGGAGGGGCCCCTTGGTACACGCCTTCATGCCACTTCCCAAATAAGGTATGGAGGACACGACCCTCTTTGTCCGTGACCACGCCTTCTATCTCGTTTACTGTGGAGTTCCAAGATCTCGCCTTTGAATCGAGGAAACCAACAAATTACTCCAAATTGAAAACATTTATTAAGATCAACATTGAGTTTCCTGAGAGTTACATGACCAACATAGACGGCATCTAACGCCTAGAACCTCCAAGGTTTCTATGCAATTGTTGACATTGAGAAGTTGTGAGGTTTTCCTTGACCTTGTCTAACATTATCACAGGAGAGGTCCATGTCGTTAATATTTATAGATTACACTTAAGCACTCTCATGTAACTATTATTCTTCATGATAGGTATCTTTATTATCAAATACATGTCCATGATCTATTCATAAACAGTCATGCTAACATGTGATTATGTCATGTAGTGAAGTCCCTTACGAACCCTGTTTGCTGTTTCTATGATCAAGAGATTTTCAACGTTTTATAGTGTCTCAACTTTGCCGGTTTCACATCTGTGTTGTTACCTAAGGTTTATTTATTCCAAACACCAATATCTTTCAATTAATTTCCCAGTTTTTGTTTTTCTTTTCTATATTCGTTTTCACCAGAACCAATTCCCTTGGTGAACAGCAGATGGTGCTGGTTGGCTGACTAGTACATCAAGCCCTGACAAAAAGAACTGCAACAGAACAGACACAACATGAAGTGTCCTTTGGGTCTGACTTACCTTGACAAAGGTGATTTTGCACTGGCAAACGTCATTGTCTATGTTTTTGATTGACATCTCTCCGTAGTGTTCGATCCAACGCTGGCCACTCAGGATGTTGTGGATACAGGAAGTCACTTTGTTCCACTCATAGTGGTCCTTGAACCTGAGAACCAAAAACACACTATTCTTTTACCTTTCTAGGTACATGCATGCACAAACGCACGCACAGTATGCCGAACCACAGAAACAGACACAAAAGGACACTTACGCAGGTAAGGTGACATGGGTGGTTCCTATGGGAACAATTTCCATGGACTTTCCCCAGAATTTATTTTTCCATCGGACATCTGAGAAACAAAAGGCAAGCCAGCAAGGTTGAGGCAGGTGTATTATGCAAGCAGGCATGAACACACAACCTCGGAAGAACTGATTGAATCTGACTGCACTGTGAGTCATGCTAGAGTCCAGGCCTGGTTAGCAGCTGCTTATCATAAACATGACATTGCTCAGGTCTCACCTTGCCAGAAGGTGAAGTTCTTAGAATCACAGTGACATGCAGAAACAGGTGGGTGATGGCTCACCTGAGAAGGAGAGGAAGAACGAGAAAGACAGTGATTTACACAGGATTTACCATGACAGAACAATATCCTAGGTTCACTTGTGTAGTCCAGTCCCTCTCCTATGACAAGCTTGTGAATGTTCCAGAGGCTCCTATGACAAGCTTGTGAATGTTGAGGAGGCTCCTATGACATGCTTGTGAATGTTCCGGAGGCGTTTCTAGACCTCTACCTGTTCCGCTATGAACCTGAAGCCCTTGTCTGGTCTGTCACACTCGTACGTCTCCCCGAGGACAGGGTTAAAAGGTTTACTCCCTGCTCTGAAGAAGCTCGACGCGTAGGCAGACACTGCAAACGTTGCCACATAAACCTGCATAGAAGACAGAAAGCCAATGAGACTCTCACTGTGTACGTGTCTGAGTGTGTGTGTGTGTGTTGCTACTCACCATGCGCTGGCAGGGGTCCTCGGTGTGATTGGCCGTGTCCAGAAGCTCACTGTACTCCAGCTCCTCGCACAGCCTCTGCAGGGTGTTGAGGGGCTCGTTCAGCTGAACGGGCATGGCCACCTTGGACAGGTCCTTGCCGATGTTGTTCCTGAGGATGTTCCACAGGCTCACCCCTCCTGTGCTGGGGCTGGGGGCAGGCAGGGTAGAGCGCCGGCGAGGCTGGAGGGGCAGACTAGTACCCCCCGAACCTGGGAAGGAGGGAGAGTGGTTTTTAGAGGGCGTCGAAGCAGGTAGTGGAGATGGAAGGTGGGTTACTTTCTTGTTTTGGGTGTAGACGGGGAAAAAAAAGGGAGAAAATGCTTGCTGTTGTTTTTGTTTAATCCCAGGTTGATACATGTCCTAGATGTGTGTGTGTCAGATGGTACAGTACACTGTAGCTACTTGGTACCCGAATCGTGTCTTTCACTGCCTCCTTCGTTACTGAAGGTATCCATGGAAACACTGTCGCTGACATCGCTGATATATGAGTCGTCATCCGATACCTATAGACAACACACAGACAGCAGCCCGCTGCTTGAGTGCAAGCACAATGTATTTAAAAGACACAAAAACCCACATCCTTCCTTTTCAGCATTTTGAGAAACTAATTTTGTGCCATGGGTGTACTCATGAGCTGATTGGTTGGGGCACAGGAAGAGAGAGGCATCTGACCTCGTTCTCAGAAGAGCTGGAAGAGAGAAGGTGCTCCTGGGCATCAAAAAACTCAGACAAAGATTCAGGGATGGATCCTCTACTGTCATTGGACTCCTGGTGGACAAGAGGGCGGGAACCATCTGGAGAGTCCTTATTGGAGGAATAAACAATTATGAGTGTGATTGTCATGCTCTTGTCCCACAAGACAGAATCAAATATTTAACACCTGTCACACACAGAGCCATACGCATGCTTACTGAGGCGTAGGAGTTTTTCAGGCCCATAACCTGAGCAGGGGGAGGAGCCTGCATGTCCACAGTGTGTCTCAGTTTGTCTTTCTCTGCTGACAGAGAGGAGTAGGCCGACTTCAGGGTGGAGTGAACTACAGACAGAGAAAATGAGTCAGAGAAAAGAAGAGGGATTTAATGAGCACTTTTCCTCGTTAAAAGTGAGAGAAATAAATATGACCCTTGGCACTAGGGGGCTTACTGTTATTGGCGAGCCTGCAGAAGTCCTCCTGGAGGCGGGATGCGTCTGTAGGCGAGTCTGGGGACTCGAGGCAGGCCTCCTGGCTGTGGGGCTCACAGGAGGAGAGGTTGGGGTTGGAGGCATGGAAACGAGGGGAACCTGATGCTGATGAGGAGATGCAGCTGGGGACCTGGGGAGCGGAGGGAGGGCCTAATGAACATCCTTACGGATTCCTGAGATATCCTGTTGACCTCATCACATGACATCAATACGGCAACTGCAGACATCGATACAGTAGCTGTAGATATCAACACGGCGGCGGTTTACATCAAGACCTGACGTTGCTTGGCAACATTACCTGCAGCATGGATTTGCTGTCTTTGGTGTCTTTGCCGTCTTTTCCATAGTTTTTGGAACGCCACCTCCTTGGGCCCCTCTTTTCCTTCTTCGGAATGTCATAAGTGGAGGCCTGGGAAGGGAGACATGTTTATATAGACCAAACAAGTTGTGGTGTGTGAGAAGATACCAGCGACATACACATATATACTGCTGGGGTCTGGGGAAAATGTGTCCAACCTTTGGACTGGTACTGTATATATACACGTACCTGTAGTGCGCTTATAGCTGGAGCAGAGTAAGTTCGATGGAGAACCTCCATGCTCTTCAGCAGTAGGTTAAGCTCCAACAGGTAAGACTCGCACTCCTCAAGATCTGGAGAAAGTGTGGGACGCAAAGAAAGAGTCAATGAGAGAGAGAGATAGAAAAGAGAGAAAGAAGAGAGAGAGAGAGAGAGAGAGAGAGAGAGAGAGAGAAAGAGAGAAAAGAGAAATAAAAGAGAGAGAGAAAAGAAAATGTTTTGCAGAGAAATACACAGATAAAATGTACTCACCCCCCCCCCTCCAGATAGAAAGAAAGGAATGACACAAACAGACAGATGGAAAGATAAATGGATTGAGTCGTTGTCATGGCTACCTCTGCAGCATTTGTCCATGTCTTCTGAGGAATGGAGCCACATGCTGACCTTAGCCTGGTGGAGGGAAGCCTGTTTGGTGAGAGTAAACTTCTAACGGAGAGACAGAGAAAAAAGAAAGGGGAGAGAATAAAAAAAGAGAGATAAACAACCACGTAACCATGACGCTCATAAAAACAACAGAAGCCAACCGACAGGAAAAATCTAAAAATACGGAATCTGAAAGCGTTCTTTACCTTCCTCATGGATGCAGTGTCATGGGGTGAGGAGCCGGGGTGGGAGGGGATGAGGTGTCTCTCGTGCGGGTACATGGCGATCTCGTTCTGACGGAACACGCGATGATGTCGGAGCTTGGACACCCAATCATTAAACAGCTCCTGCGACTTCACCTGTCACATGACAAGAGTGAACCGAGTAAATGCTTCTGTTGCGTGTGTGTGTTTCCATCTAAGTGAGTGCGTCACCATGTGTTACCTTGAGGTGATAGATATTGTCCTCAGTATCCAGATCTATGCACTTGGCTTTCTTCTTGATTGACATAACAGACAGACCCACATCGATACAGCCATGCAACTTTCCCTTCTTGAGCTGAAAAGTAGTCGTCAAAGTTTAGTCTGTGTGTGTGTGTATGTGTGTGTGTGTATGTGTGAAATAAGACAATATACGTACATCTGTCCCCCGCTTCGTGTACGTCAGGATACCTTTCTCCAGAACAAAGTACCTCTGGACAGAGCAGAGAAAACTGTGCTTAATCTAACAGCCCGTCTCTTTCCAACTATTCACCTATCCAAGAACAGGTGTCAACAGTGTGACTTTACATTTCCATGAGGAACCGTGTCATTAAGTGATAAGACAATGTCATTCAAAACATTCCATTGAAATGCAACCCTTAAGTGCTTTATCAGGAGTGTATATAATCACTGTGTAAGCAACAGACAGAAACCCTCTTCTTTCCGTATCTTCCACCAAACACTGTCAGCTCCCTCCAAGACCTTGAGTGGTGGACCGGTATCGACTAACTAACCACTGTGTGGTTATAGCATACCATCAGCTTATTCATGTGTTTCAAGTGGTGATAAGCTACCAAGGTAAGCGTGAGGGTTTGGGGAGGTGAAAAGGAGGGAGGTGAGAAGGAGGGAGGTGAGAAGGAGGGAGGTGATAGGTCTACCTTGTGCCATCCTTTCATGGGCCACTTCCTCCTCTTCAACAGGAGACCTTCCTGTTTGTCGGGTTCCTGCATGCTGGCTGGCACCCCCCTCAGCCCTTCCACAATCTCCCAGCTGTCCTGTACACAGAGACAGAGACAGAGACCGAGAGAGAGAGAGAGAGAGAGTGAGAGAGAGAGAGAGAGAGAGTGTGAGAGAGAGAGAGAGAGAGAGAGAGAGAGAGAGAGAGAGAGAGAGAGTGTGAGAGAGAGAGAGAGAGAGAGAGAGAGAGAGAGAGAGAGAGAGAGAGAGAGAGAGAGAGAGTGTGAGAGAGAGAGAGAGAGAGAGAGAGAGAGAGAGAGAGAGAGAGAGAGAGAGAGAGAGAGAGAGAGAGAGAGAGAGAGAGAGAGAGAGAGAGAGAGAGAGAGAGAGAGAGAGAGAGGGAATAAATGTGCTGCTTACAAGTGCAGGGGCTATACACACACACACACACACACACACACTGATGAATACTTGCACACACACAAACGTGCACATAAGAATACGCACAAACCTGGTTGCTGTCATGTTTGGGGGAGCCGCTGCTATCGCTGTGGGTGGGTGATGATGATGTCATCTTTCTGTGACTCTGAGGTTTAACTTTGTCCAATCTTGTTTCCTTGGAAACTATAGCGACAGAGGTCATGTTGGGATGTCCTGGAGCATCACCTGACTCTGACATCAAGCAGGCATCGCCATAACGATCTGAACTAGAGAGTAAGGGAAAGAGAGAAATGTGTCAAAGAAGAAAGACAGAGGACAGGGCAAACTATTTAGAAGCCATAATCTTCACTGCACCCAGTAAAATGTAAATAAGCCCCATCAATGTCAAGGTCTATACTGCTGACCATGGTTGTAACCATCCAACATTGAGTCAATAACACAGCATTACATAATCAGCTACAGTCTTTCAAACTGCGATAGAGGACTACCGGTCAGCATGAACTAACATCACAGAACTGTGCAGGGACAGTTTCAGTTGGCAATAGCGACCGCAGCTGTGAGACAAGCTTTAGCTAACAACATGAAGACAGACATGACTGCCCACAAACATCTATTACTGTGTCTCTTACACCCCAAAACATTAGGAAACATGCCGTCCTTAATTAAAATGGATTCAGTTCAATAGGATGATCCAGGGGGAACTTATGAAACACTATTGCAATACACAATTAGCACAGAACTTTCAGACAGAAGAGTTTATTCCTGATGAGATGTTGTAACACATAGGTCTACACATTCCTTAGGAGACATGTCTTTACCTGTATGTGTGTGAGAGAGAGAGAGAGATGAACCACTCCCAATAGCAACCACCATAGTACAATGACATGTTGTGAGACGATTTCCCCAGCACACAGTCTCCATTCATGTGGAAACAGTGAGGAGTGGATACATCGGTCTAATCGTGCAGTTGGTCTGTTTCAGTATGCGGGTGTGTTCACTGTCTGGTTACCCTTAAACCTCACTCAGAGTCAGAACCATGCTTAGGACATGAGTCATCAACAGGAAGGAATGTCCCCTGTGTTTAGAAAGTAAAGCAAGACTTTAACACTACATTTTCGCCAGTGTACATAGACAACTTTTTAGCTGCACTAGTAGGCAACAATAACAGTTAACCAGGGACACATTGCTTCTGCCTCCATAACCGCCTAATCCAACACACAACCCAAACTGCTCTCCTGATACCATCTCCTAAGTAAACTCTGCTAGAGAGGGAGGGGGGTAACCACCGCTCTGTCCACTTAGAGAACATATACTCTGTAAACTTTTGCCTTTCACAAGATCATTTGTATTTCACACACCACTCACTTGGAGTGTTTGCAGCTAAAGTTAGAAACTTTAACCGAAAAGCATTTACAATGTTGACAGAAGTCAACATTAACACACCCTCAGCATTTACGCGTGTCGACTTTAGCATGCTAACTGCTAAAATACCTTTGACAGCCATCAGATAACATGTAGAAAAGCCTAGTGAGAGGGTGACCAACTTACCTCAGCGGTTTGTTGAATTTAGTACACCACTTAGGTAGGTCTGTGTTTTAAGTTCTGGGTTGGCCTTCAGGTTTATGTAATATAGTCAATCATTAATACCACTACACCTTGGATCTGACCAGGTGAGCTGGCACAGGATCAGGGCCACTGTCTACATAAACACTAAACAAGGGGTATAAATGTTAAGAGGTCTTTTTGTGGAACATTACTGTCAGAACACCTGTTCCAATCGGTAAATGTCGATTGAACAGTTTGTGAAAATGTGGCCTTCCTCCTTCAAGGCATTCAAGTCTCCTTTCCAAAGGTCAAAGACACATTGCTCATTAGCATTTCTATTAGATGCATAGGCAAGGCAAGCTGCATGAATACAGAATACAGTTTCACACTGGAACAGCCTGAAAGAAATCCCCGAGTGATGAATACTGAAACTAAAATGACTAGGTGACTTCTGAACAGAGTACAGAGGTAAAGTCCCTACTTTTATCCTTCTTAATATTACAACAGAGAGTCTTTATTTATTCAGCTTCTTTAACTAGCACCTCCACGTTCAACCGATGTACTGCTCAACTGTCCGGATAGCAACACAGAACACCGGAACCAATATTACATGTTATCAGGCAAAACATTACGCCTACCAAAGGTAAGACACAAAGCAGAGCAGTGGCTCCCAGTGTCTAGTGTTTTTCTCTGAGAACACCCACTGGCTCGAGTCACAGTGAAATGAAATCGGAGCCTGGCAATCAGTGTGCTTCACCTGATTCTCCTGGTCCAAAGGATCACTGCAGAAGTCAGAACCACAGGCGGATCAGTGACACCTTGTGAGCCACAAGGGCTCCTTCCCTGGACCCGACCAGCACAGAAGAGCTTGGCTACAGTCATCGACACAACTGGTCAAAAGTGATCCGTCTGTGGGCTGAGTAGGCCTTGCCTTGTCAATATTGTTCCCTCAACTTTACCCCACTTTGCAACACTATAGTCGAGCGTATACTATACATAGTGTAAAATGTATGTATATGTATAGCTCATGTGTTAGTTTTTTTTTTAATCAACTTCATTACATAGTGTTTTTCACTATTAAATTGGAATTATATCGACTTGATCAAGCTGCAACCAACTGCCCCATTCGTTTTGTAATTTGATCGGGAGTTTGGCCGAATCAACCAGTGATATCCTCCACCTCGAGAGGTGCACTTGTGCATGACTCCACAGTCATGCAACAGTTTCACTGCAGGGTTTCTACAGTGAGGATGAAAGGCTTGGAGAACAGACAGGCTGGTGTACGAAGCCCATCCGTCTGTGGCTGAAGGATAACTATAACAACCATACAACACACACACACCCTCCGTGACTGCCCGACAGGCAAATGGTTTTTACAGACGGTCCATCTGTGGCTCTGGCTGTCACCAACCTAACAGAATCCTCCAGCACGGCAAAGGAACGCAAAGCTGCATCGTGGAATTAGAGCTTGTAATGCTAAGAGCTGGCGTAAGATGGTCTAACAGACAGATCCAGGATCATCCAGAGGATCATCCCCAAAACTGGACGGAGAGTGTGCGTGGGTGACTTCCTGGTTATACCGTCTGCAACCCTCCTTTGACCCCTAACCCTGTATGGCTGCAATGGCCTTAAGTACTGACCTATTTAGGTACATTTACATTTAGTCATTTAGCAGACGCTCTTATCCAGAGCGACTTACAGTAAGTACAGGGACATTCCCCCCCGAGGCAAGTAGGGTGAAGGACACAACGTCATTTGGCACAGCGGGGAATCGATCCAGCAACCTTCTGATTACTAGCCCGACTCCCTCACCGCTCAGCCATCTGACTCCCCTAGGTAGGGAGTCAGATGTCAGACACTGTGCCAAATGACGCTGTGTCCTTGGGCAAGGCACTTCACCCTACTTGCCTCGGGGGGAATGTCCCTGTACTTACTGTAAGTCGCTCTGGATAAGAGCGTCTGCTAAATGACTAAACGTAAATGTATTTACATGCAGTAGCCTACAGCTTGTGTAATGTTTGAAAGTGATATGTAAGGTAATTGTGCATGAATATTCAGGTATCCAACACACCATGGGTTCCTTCCCAAACTGAAGGACCAGGCTGATATCAGGACCAATGGATTTGTGGACATTAGATTCAGAAGGTCTACTGTATAATAGGAAGCACGATTATATTTTTCAGGCAAACTGAAACAAGAAAAATGTATGCCCGTTCCACAACGAGTTACCATGGAGACAACCGATGGCAAGGGCGGGAATATATTCAGTTTGTTTGGGCTTCAAGGAAAATCTGAGGGCATAAAACATAGTTCTATTTATAGACCACGAGCAGTCACCGACTGAAACGTGTTTTTCTCTCTCGGTGCCGACCCGGCTCGGTTGGAATGTGGGGCATACGCCCCATATAACCCGACAAAACCGTTTTAAGAAATCTAGCGCGGGTATTTTCAGAAACACCACTTTAGCCTATTACTGGGGGAAACAGTAACTACCGGGCTTCCTAAGTCTTTAAATGGGTGTTCACCAAAGAGGGAGTGAGTAAGACACGCCGAGTGAGTCACTGCCATGTTGGACGTTTGAGCACTTGAAATTTCTCAATGCAAATTTCCCATAAGCAGATGACCGCAAGTTCAGATGTACAAGGTGCAACGTCCCCAAAGGCAATTTAAAGGCAATACATGCGCATGTCGAGGTTTGAATGTAGCCTTCTTGAATGGCAAAGAAACTGTAGCGAACCGATTTGCATAGCCTGACTGACACAATAGCGTCTAAATTAAAAAGTTGAATGTATGTTCGATAGTTTAGGCTACTTGAAATTTCGAGGCATCACACTGACATACACAGCTAGACCTGTAAACAGTTATAACGCTAACTGTAATAACAGTGATTACAAAAACTTCCGTATCTTCAGCGTGGAACATGACAGGCAAAGTATTCATTTTTTTAGGTTGCTAGACTAGCCTACTGTAGGCTACACAAGTGAAAGTCGTGGTACCAAAGGTGACGAGACCATTTCCACTCATTCCCAGACAGCAACCTCATTCTAACAACTCCAAGCAGACAAAATGAACAGCTTTTCCATGTAGTCTAAGACGAGACTCGGAACACATATCCATTACACAGTGAAGAATTGACCATTGGAGTCGTCTGACAGCTGACCCCTTTCTTCCTGGCACCGAGTTAGTCCATTAATAATTCTATCGAAAGAGATATTTTGGCAGTGAAATGACAAAGACCAAAACCAAGAGAAATGCGACGAGAACTACTCTGTAGCTGACTCTAACGGATAAACAATCCAATGCAAATACGGAGACATGTAACATATGAGCAACACATCTATGAAAAACAAAGCTTACTTTCTTTAGATGTAAACTATAGTTTATGATGTCCAGAACAGGAAACAGTTGAGTGAAAATCTAGTGCTCCTCCGTAGGTATGGTGAATACAAGCATTGTAAAATGGGAGTGACATACCGGTAGGTTGAAATAACTGAAGTCTATCATAGCCAATAATTCTCGAGTATAAAGTGACACGTCACTCAGCTAAGGTAAGGGGGCGTGTGCTTTTGAAATGGACCATCGACTGACGTGCATACAGTAGCCTACATAAAATTCCAGGTGAAAATGAAGGTAGAGGCAGGTAGTAAGAGGACAAACAACGAATTTCGTTGTTGATATAACAAATATGTTAGGACCTGATACCATATGTTCTGTGTTAATGATAATAAACAAAACAACGCTGTTAATAATGTTTTATATCAATTAAAAATCAAATTTATATCAACAAATCTTTTGTTGTTGCAATTGCACAATTTTATTCGCTTCTCTGTGTGTGTGTGTTGGTGTGCGTGCGTGTTCTGGAGCATGCGTGTTCTTGTTTGGGATTTTAGAACTTTACTCCTGGTTTCATCCGTTCGCAGAATCCCGGTCCAACTATGTCTGAAGGGCCCAGCCTTGTTCACGATTTGTTTACTCAACGAAGCAAATTTCCTTCTTTGCATGGAGAGGGAGCCTTCCTGCCTTTGCTCTGTTGGCATGCCAACAGATCCAGGCAAAACAAAAAGAACCAAAGTTTCTCTTTGAAGCGTGCTTGTCTTGGGTGTGGCTTATGCCAAGACGTCAGTAAGTGCAGATGTATTTAGAATCCTCAAGAAATGTACACTGTCTGTAAGACTATGAAGTGGTATAGCAATACTTTATATAATTATACCTATAATTACATTAAGGGTCGTCAGAATATCGATGTAGGTATCTGTGTGTGTGTGTTTGTGTGTGTTTGTTTAATCAGAGACTTAATTAGATCACACTGCCAGATAAAGCTGAGTGTGCTATGTCACGCCCATCTCACAGACCTTCTCCCACAGCTAACAGACAAGTACTCTGTTTATTTTCCTGTTTCAGACACATAACATGGCTGAATAGAAAAACCTTTGTACCTATGACTTGGTACATTGATTGTGTTTATCTTGAGTATGACGAATTTGAGAAAGCAGTCTGTACGTGATGTGCGTTAATGTTGTTTGTTGTATTGTATGTCCTGTATGCTGTTGTTTTTGACTGTTTGGGGTGAGGCCAAAACCCTTTTGGAACTTTGGTTAAACAACAAAGTTATAGCCTAAACCTTTAAATGGAGTAGGGTCCAAAAGTCTGAGACAACTAGTTAAGATACTTCTATTTTGCATTTGTTTCGAATGTATTGCAAATTATATTCATTACAAAAAATAATAGCAGCTTAACAATTTGAGTGAAAAGTTACATTTTTTACAAATTTACATGGATGTCAGAATATCTTTCTTTGTATTTGCCACGTCCCCTGCTGCAAAAACAAAAAGCTTTAATAACAGCATGTATTGATTCCACAAATTGATGATCTATTTTATCCCAACATAATTCTACTGTATTCCAAAGAGCTTTTTGTGATATAGCACAGAATGCTTGGCTTTCTCTGTTTTCAATTCCCCCATATGGTCTCAGAGTTTTGGACCCTACTGTATATAAAACAGTATGACACAAATTTACTGTTTATTATTATTTATATACTGTCTATTCAGTATATTGTCTATACAATATATTATTTTGAGTCACAATAATGGTGTCAACCAAGAAGGTTAGTCAAAGGGAACGTTTGGTGGTGAAAAGGATTGATGTCTGTGTTGTGTTGCCTACTTTCCCTTCCAAAGACGTTGGGATACAAGTGCCTCCCTGTGGTAGCAGACAGCAGAGAGTGCTGTTGAGCCAGGTCAGTCACTGAGAGACTGAAATCCCCAGCTGCAGTTCAGATGTGTATGGTCGTGTCTCTAACCTACATTACAGTTGGGTTGATGGATGACTAGCACTAAACGTGAGACCAGACGATATCAAATCTGCTTTTTGTTCTCTCCAATTTCTGTTACCAAGAGCTGTACACAACCAATGATGTACGTGCATCCGTGAGACTGGATGTTTGAAATCTAGTACTGTAAAAGTAGTTTTGCGTGTTCATTTTTTATATGGCACATTTGTGTGTGAGTGTGTGTTTGTTATCTCACACAGAAGGCATTGGACTGCACACTTGACAGCGAACACACTGTCACTTTTCCTCTATTGTTTGAATGAGGATGAATAAATTAATCAATCCCAGGAGAAGAATGGCTTGTGTTCCCTTGTTGTTCCTGACCACTCTCTTCTCTCCCTCTCCCTGTGCAAACATGCGCCCCTTTCTTTTTACCACTCCCAATAATTACTCTGTATCTTGCTTTTAGCCTTTGAACAATGAAATTGTACTCTCTTTAATTACTTCCAGATGTCGACCCACCAACTGCCACCCCACTCCAAAAACTTTTAAAACCCTAACCCCACCTGACCCCTCCCCCACCCCTCTATTTCTCTCAATGGCAGAATATAACTCAGAGGGTCAAAGGGAGAGGAATTCCTCCACACCAGACACTGGAGCTGGGTCAATGCATTTACCAAACATTCTTATTCCTCTCACCACTGCCCTGGACAGGATATCAATTTCTAGTGCTCACACTGTTAGGTTGATCTGAGCATTAGAATGGCACATTTATACATGTCCAATGTTGTTCAAAAGTTGTGGAATGTTGTTTGTGTGATGTTGAAACTGATAAGTAGCAGCAGAAGCTAGGGTGTGAAGCCAAGGTCTCGTCTGGGACACAATCCTCCCTCCTTTCCCCCTCTCCTCTCTCTCTTTCTCCCTCTCCCTTTTTCTCCCTGCCTCTGTACCCCTTTCCTTCTCCCTCTCTCCCTCTTTCTTTCTCCATTTACACCCCTATCCCCTTCACTTCCCTCTCCCTGTCTCCATCTCTTAATTTCTCTCTCCCCTCCTTCTCTCTCCCTGTCGCTCTCTCTCTCTCTTTTTCTCCTCTGTCTTCTCCCCTCGATGGGAACCAGCTGGGTTGAGCTGGGGGAGGGACTGGAGGAAGCGGGAATGGTAGGATGGAGGGAGGGAGAGAGAGGGGGGGGGAGGGGGTGCAGACATGTGGCCCAGGTGCTCCCTGCACTCACATAACACAATACTGCTGCAGACAACCACACACACTGACACACACACACACACACAAACTCTCACTGGCAGACACACTTACATGCCTATTCTGTACATTTGCTTGTGCACATACAAGTTGTCCTGTACACTAGCGCAGTCACTTTCACGGATGCTTGGTCTGCACAACCCCCCCACCCCCCGCCACACACAAACACACACACAGAGGCTGATACAGTTAATGCTGTGTGTTGTGTAGATCGTTGATGTCTGGCTCGGGAGCGGATAATCACCTAAACAGCTGCTGCTGCTCAAGTCAACTCTCTACCCCCCTGCCTCCCCAAATTCTCTTTCACCCTTCCATCTCCTCACCTTCATTCTTTGCTCTTTTTCACCTAGCTAGGTGGCTTTCTCTCTCTCTCTCTTCCCCACACACGCAAACAGGATTGTATTAGTGACTATTTGTTGATGAGTCTAACTGTAAAAGATTAATGTAAAACACAAAGCCAGCTGAGCCTTCCCCTCTTCTACTATTTGTCTTGATTGGTATCATGAGCTTTAGATAAAGCTCTCTTTTCATGTGGCGTTCACTTGGCTTTGCCTGGGAGTCTGTTTCACATATTCTTAATCTCTGTTGACTAGCTAGAGGTCCTCCACAAAAGCAGGCTGTTGCAATTGCATGTTTTTTCAGACAATAACCGGCATGTGTTTCAAATAAGGTGACTTCCGTCACTTTGTGTGAAGCTGATCATTACCCCAGAGACCTGCTGTGTTTCAGTGTGTGCGTGCGAGTGTGTGTGTGTAAATTTGTCAGAACCCTTCTCAGCCCTTTGTGGTGAATTATGGCTTTAATTGCATCCCCCTTTGTGCTTGTGCGTTTGCATATTTGAAACGTGCTTGTGTGACTTGATTTGTCATAGAGAGCAAGTCTCCCAGCCTCTGTGATAGGCATCCTATGGTAGGACATATGAACAGTAGAACTGTCAATTTGAGTTCCAGCTGTTTGTTGGCAGTTACCAAATACCTTTTCTTCATGGTAGTGATCATCAGGGATCTAGTCAGCTTACCTTCTACATGCTATAAACAGGAACACATGGGGGGGTTAATGCAACACTGACTTCAGCTCAGTAGCTTCTAGGGGCACCTTCACCCTGTTTGGGTTAGTCTATCTGCATGGTCAGGATGGGGAGTCAGATGGCTGAGCGGTTAGGGAATCGGGCTACTAATCAAAAGGTTGCCGGTTTGATTCCCTGCCGTGCTATTTGATGTTATGTCCTTGGGCAAGGAACTTCACCCTACTTTCGTCGGGGTAATGTCCCTATATTTACTGTAAGTCGCTCTGGATAAGAGCGTCTGCTGAATGTAAATGGTCATGCCACTGCTCAGGCTGGTCATGTATGTTAAGCTCGTCTTGTGGTGTAATTAGGTTTTTTTCTGAAACAATGCTTGGCAACAATGTAGAACTATCTGATGCACAGTGTGATAGTCTGCCGGAGATACATGAGCCCATTCAAGCACACACACTAGAATTCTAACAGAGGAGGGGTTTTAACATCAGAACTCAACAGTACAGAAACCTAACACTCCTCAGATGACCTACATACGGTGCCAACTCTCTCTTTTTCTCTCTCACACACAGACACACTGGAAAAAAAACAGGCGTGCTCAAGTGAAGAGAGATATAACCTTTCGCTCTCTCTCTCTCTCTCTCTCTCTCTCTCTCTCTCTCACTCTCTCTCTCTCTCTCTCTCTCTCTCTCTCTCTCTCTCTCTCTCTCTCTGACAGAATTGGGTCTCTCTTTATGTTAAGGAAGTGTGCTCTGGTGTTGATTGGAACACTCCAACAGTGTGGCGAGGTGAGGGACGATATTAAGACGATGGGAAGATGGTTTTATAAAACCAGACTGGGTCTGTCTTTGTGTTCAGGCACCGTGACAGACAGCTCTGTCTGGGGTCCTCAATGCTTCCCTTTGTAAAAGTCTAAAAGTGGGTCAGCTCCAGAGGTCCCATAACACAATCCTCACAATTTTATCTGCCCATTCAGTTTTCTTTCCCCTCTCCACTTTCTTGCTCTCTCTAGACATGTTCAATGTATGCATGCACATTTTCTCAGTCTGGCTCCCTTTCTCCTTCTCCATCTCTCTCGATCTTTCAGCCCTCCTGTTCTTTTCACTGACAGAGGGAAAAACATTTGTCTCTATAGGTCATGCATGCCTTTTTTTCCTTCATCTCTTCCTCTCCTTTCCTCTCTTCCTGTCACTCACCCGTCCAAATACTTCGGCTAAAATATAACAATACCTCCTTGTATATTCCAGTGGTCAGACAGACACCTGGTTTGGACCTGGTTTGGACCAGGATTTATACTATTCTATTCTGTTGCACAACGGATTGGCTGTTAACTCTGAGATGGAACGACATTGACAACAACAAAAAATCCCTTCTGTCCAACTGAGACCAAATAGGGATAGAGCATGATTGAGATGGCGGGGAAGGGGGAGTGGGGGTGTACCAAAGACCAGAAATTCATGTGAAGGGCTAGACAGGAAATGACCTCGCTGAAACAGAGGGGTTCCCTGGTGGGTCCACATTTCTTTCTCTCTCTCTCTCTCTCTCTCTCTCTCTCTCTCTCTCTCTCTCTCTCTCTCTCTCTCTCTCTCTGTATTTCTCCCTGTCTCTATGTCACATACACAGTCACATAAACAGTCCTATTCCCACTGCTGGGAGGACTAGTTACAGTATGATGTCTATGGATAGACATGCATGAGAACAAAAGCTGGGCCCTTCCTCAGGTCTGGCAACAGCCTTTAGGATCTACAATAGTAATCCAGTAGAACCCTTTGGAAAACACTGCATCACTCACTTTTATTCTCAGAGGTGGTTAAATCACTTTGTGTGTACATAGTTGAGTGTGTTTGTGTGCGCATGTTTGTCTGTGTGTTTGTGAGGGGGGTGCATGTAGCTCTTTATTGACTGGCTGTCCTCCCTATGGTTGACACACATCCCCTGCCATCTCGAAGCTTAGTGTATGACTGGAATTTCAATCAAACGTACTTGATCATGTTTTTTTTTTTTTGGATTTACAATGTCTTGATGACAAAGCTACTTTCAGGTGCCTTGGGCCTCCTTCATTGGCGACCTGTGTTGGTGTAGGTCCAGCAGTGGAGAGGATGAACGTGGGTAAGTGATCTACCTCATGTGCCATAAAGGTCCAGATGTCTTGGCAGAGACCCACTTCCATACAGGGCACACTTTCTCAAAGGGCATCAGACCCACACAAAATCACACTACTTTTCCAGTGAGCTCCACACCGTGTCCTGACATAACGTACATTGTCTACAAGTATTTAATTCCCCTTCTTTCAAGTCTAGATCTAAATCATGATTTGGCACCCTGCCTTTGCAGTCTTAACACACACATAATGATCTGAATTCCACTTGGAGAAATGTGAACCATCTGTGAGCCGTGACTGACTTGTCCCAACTATGCAGGCTTTTTGTTCCATGATAAGGACTGGAGCAAATGACTCTTTCTTAAGCTGTTCAGTGTGTTTCTGTTTAAGGTTGTACCTGTATTAGTTACACCTGGCTACATTCCTCTGGAGTGAAAGCCAGTATGCACTCTTTTACAGTGCCATAGACTAAAGCAAGCATATCACATTATCCCAAAATCTGAAATGGTGTACATCAGTAACATCTCATATCATAATTTCTTAATTATGCCGATAGCCTATGATAATTAAAGTAGTGTGCGCTTTTCTTCATAACTTCTGCGTGTGCAGCGGGGTCGCAGTGGAACCCGCGTGGGAAGGAAAGCCTCCCGTCTGCATTCTCTATATCATCGCCTGTTCCAAGCATGAGACCCCCGGGGGTGCGGGGGCGCGCGAATAACTCGGTCAAAGGGTTCAGACATCTCTCTCTGTTACTCTCCAAAAAGATGAGGATTGGATACTAGATGTGACGTGTGTACATACATCCCAAGCTTTTGATTAGTTACAGCGTGAGTGTGTCTGTGTGTGTGTGTGTGTATAGGCTACGCGCAGCGCGCGCACTACTAAGTCCTGTGCGCCAAGTGCTGTCCACATCTGCTGCTGGTGGGGACTGAGGGGCGGGGAGAGGCGGTGTGTATGAGATTGTGTGTGTTTGTGTATGCGCTCTGCGCCTGAACTATTTTGCGGAGGTCTGTAATTTTCACCAGATGACCACTTGGGGATGGAGGTTTTTAGGGAGGTGAGCGTTTCCTCACACGACATGAGAGCGCAGCGCACAAATTAACTTATTATATGGAGTAGAAATGGATCCAGTCTCGGTATATTAAATATAATTTTCCTATGCACTTCTCAGAGCAACAAGTGAATCATGGAACTATCAGACGTCATTGTGAGATTGGAGAGTTGCATTAGCTGCACTTGATCGACACAAAGGGAATGCCTCAGACGCCTGTGCCAACTGCCATTTGGGAATGGATACCGGTAATTTCATAGCGGTCATCTGCTTTCTGCTTTTTTCGTGCGTCGGGCTACTATCATCCTCACCCGCCAGCGACTTTTGTCCAGAACGCTGTGACTGCCAGCACGCGCAGCACCTCCTGTGCACAAACCGCGGGCTGCGCACGGTGCCCAAAGTCGCCTCAAGGGTCCCCCAGGACGTGCTCATCTTCAGCCTCGGTGGGAACTTCATCGGTAATATCTCCGCTTTTGACTTCACGCGGTACAGTAATCTAATAAGACTGAATCTGCAGTACAATCAAATACATTTTATCCACCCAAAAGCATTCGAGAAACTCCACAAATTAGAGGAGCTGTATTTGGGCCATAATCTATTATCAACCATACCCCTTGGAACTTTACAACACCTGAATAAATTGACTACTTTATATAGTAATAACAATGATATTCAGACAATTTCTCCAGAATTGTTTGGTAATTTGGAGAACCTTGTTAAACTGCGTCTGGATGGGAACGCAATAGAAATATTGCAGGACTCTGTTTTTAAGAGGCTCACAAATCTGCATTATCTCCATCTAGAATCGAACCAGCTACACCACGTCCACAAAAATGCATTCTCGATGCTCACCAAACTCCGCTTTTTAAACTTGTCCCATAACAAGCAGTCAGCTGTGCGTAATGTTTTCACATTTTCCCAGCTCAGGGCTCTGACAACCCTCATAATGTCCGATAATGAAATTCAACACGTCGGTAATCACGTCTTCCAAAATCTAAAAAAACTGTCAAAACTCTCCCTCAGCAACAACAAAATATCTCGTTTGGAAAAGGAGGCTTTGAAGGGTCTCATGAGCGTGAGAGAATTTTTGATTGATGGGAACGAGCTTGAGGAAATCCCAGCGGGAATTCTTGACTCGCTCGTGCGCGTCGAAGAGCTGGATTTAAGTCGCAACCGGATTTCGGCAGTGGATTCAACGGCATTTACACATTTGAAGCAGCTTAGGACATTGAAATTAAAAGACAACCGGCTGACGAGTCTCTCCGGTAATATATTTGCCCTCAACAGTCTCCTGTACGATTTAGATCTCCATGGCAACAACTGGACTTGCGACTGTCGCCTAGGGGAACTGAAGCGGTGGATGACCTCAGCGCATTCTCAAGGCAAGTTGCTGACTGTCTTCGTGCAGTGTCATCACCCTGCGACCCTGAGGGGCAAGTATTTGGACTATGTCAACAACTCCCAGTTGCAACCCCCTGGGAACTGGACCACGTTATGTGAGAGCCAAATTAATCCTGAGGAGAGCAGAGGTGGCGGTGTCTTGGAGAAGGACAGGGGGAGGAGGGGGGGAAATGGAATGATGGAGGACAGGGGAAGAAGAGGAGGACAGGAGAAAAACGTTGGTAGGAGAGGGACAGAACGAGAGGATAGAGAAACAGTAGATGTGGAGAAGAGAGATGGGAGAGAGGGAGAAGAAGAGAAAAAAGAAATGAAAAAAGAGGTCGGCATCCAGGGAGACCAAGGAGGTACAGTGGACAAATCTCCATCAACTGAGAAGAGGAAGAGAAAGAACAAGAAAAATCTGCGTGCTGCAGAGGTTGCTGGGAAGGGTGAGAAAGGTAGACAGGGTTCAACACTGGGCCGCAACACTCCCACGACAGAACCCCAACCCCTCACCACCAGCAGCGCCCCAGAGCCCCACAGCCCGGTCCCAGAGCTGAGCACACCTGCAGTCCAGAGAGAGGAGGCCTTTGACATGCTGAGGGCTGAGAAGGACGAGGTCTTACCCGTGGTCAACGACCCCTGCGTGTTCAACCGTCATTTCATCACCAATGTGACCGTGGATCAAGTCACCTCCAGCACTGCCACGGTCCACTGGACCACCCGTGACCACAACCACCAGACACCGGGACTTGGAACGGGACCGGACGAGGTCCACTACCGGGTTCTGTTTGATCGCTTTGGGACCACCGACCGCTTCCCCCGCTACGTGTACGCCCGTGGCGCCACGCGCTCCATCATGCTGCGGGAGCTCAGCCCAGACGTCACTTACATGGTTTGTGTGGAGGGAGTGGTGGGAGGGGCAGTGTGTCAGGTGGCGCCCCGTGACCATTGCGCCGGATTGGTTACCCTTGTGGAGGGGCGTCGCTCAGGCCAGGGACTGACCTCTGACCTCCAGCTGGTCACCGTGGCAACCTTGGCGGGTAACGGCGTGCTCCTGCTGGTGATTGGCGGAGCGTGGCTGGGGCGGAGCCTGAAGCGTCGGCTGCAGAGGAGGAAGTCGGCCGTACATGTCCGGCACATGTACTCCACCCGGCGACCGTTTCGTTCAGCCATGGCAACGGCGGCCGTGTGTTCAGACTTCACGAGCTTCCAGAGCAGTCGTCCGCCCCGACTGGGACCTCTGGAGGACGGGGACCTCATCGAGTTCCCCTGCGAGCGCTTTCTAGACAGCAGCACCGCCCACAGGGAAGACATGCAGAGGTTCTCCGACTAGAACGTAGAACATTCAAACCCAACACTACCGTGACAGCTTGTCGTGACAGATCCACTCAAATCCCTCCACCCTCCCCCCCCCAGACACACACACATGGACAATGGGCCACTGGGACAAGTTCCTGACCACAGCAGGATCACATGTGATGTTGCTGTTGGCTTTAGGTTACGTTTTGACTAAACAGCTGAGCTCATCAGAGCCCTCTCACTCTACAGGAAGTCCATCCGTCAGACTTCCTGTGCTTCCTAAGGCTTTTGTATCCTCTTTCATTTCCTTGCACCTGTGAGTGTTTATGCACGTTTGTGAGAGCGTGTGTGTGTTCAAGTGTGAATGTGATTTGATTTCGGTGGTGCTGTTATTGAACTTTTGAACAAAATGTCGTTTTATATTATTTTGTACAAGGAATAAATGTAACCTGCTGATTATTGTAGCTGCTGGGTGGCAGAAACAGACTTTGTATAATTTTTTACTCCATTTTGGTGCTTTTATACTTTCATACTGAACATATACTGTATCTTGTAATGTATTGCTATATTTTGAATGAGGATAAGAATAACATTTTCTCACAGTATGACTAATAGGCCTATGGTTCTTTGTGTGGAAATTCAAATGCAAGTGCAATCATGAAAGTTCACTGTTTTTCTTACAATGAAAATAAACAAACCATATGAATGTATTTCTCTGTGTGTGAGTTTCATTAGACATTATTGGATCTGGGTTAGGGTTAGGGTAAGGGTCACCCCACACACAGACTAACAGCTGTAAACAAACACTTGTAATTATTTATTTAAAACAATTATAAATTATAATAGGTTAAAGATTTGTGCATGGAAGTATTATTCCCATATGTCAATACCTTGTGTCTATTGATGTTAGTTCCAAAAATTGTCAGTAGAGGGCAGACTAGACCCTTTCCTCCTTTTATAAATTCATTCTCTAAGAGCAGTTATCAATTACATGCACACTTACAAAACCCATAACACCAAACATCAACGATTGTCCAGTTTTAATAATTCATTTGAACAATTTTGAGTAAAATCATTACAACCTATGTTTGCACACACACCAAAATATGTGTTTTATTATGCACTTGATTTTCTGCGATTGTCAATTTCTGTACAAAAACAAGTTGAAACGAAACAAAACAGACACAAATGGACATAATTTCATAACTATGTTAGTCCAATTCACAAAGATACAAACATACTGTAAAAAATATAAGTGCTGAACAGACGTTCTGAACAATTTGGTACCAAAATGTTCCAGAACAAGAGATTGGATCTACAAGATGCAATTATAGACTAAGGGCATCCTTTTTGCAGGTCTTGGTATACATTTTCTACTTTCTTTTGTATAAAAAAGTTGTTTTCATTCACTTTGTGAATTTCCTGAAGGCTCTGTGTTGCACACCACTCATGAAGTCCCAGCTGCAGATCTTGTTCTCCTGGTGCCAGATTAAGACCTGGCTGCTGAAATCCCCCACATATTCTGAATGAACCTGTTAGCAAATACAAAGTCCTGGGGCATTCATTTCCATTTAGACATACCATGTATGGAAACAGAAATGCTCTAAGACACTCTCACAATCACAAACACACACACACACACACACACACATCATCCAGTTCTCGGGTGACCATCACAGTGCTAAAGAGCCAATGACTCAAGGTTTAGAGAGATATCCTTTCACGTCAGCACCCAGAGACCAGGAGAGGGAGAGACCATGTCGACTTTTGAGATGCATCCGCAGATCCTGAAGGAGCGTTATTGTCTGTGTTAGTGCGCGGGCTTGGTGTCCGTGTGGCTGCGGCGCGCTGCGTTACCCCCGGCTGCCGAGGAGGTGGAGACGCTGTTGTGTTGGATGGCCTGCTGACGAGATGCCGGACACAAAGGGGCGGGACTTCCTCCCGGGCTCCGCCCTGGATCTGGACACAGAGACAGCTGTCAATCACATTCACCTGAAAGCGACTATGTGTGAGGGGGAAGGAGCGGCTATTTGTGTGTCTTTTTTTTGTGTGTGTGTGTGTGCGTGTGTCATAATAACAAGCCCCAAAAAAACAATGAATGAAAACTCGGTGCAGTTCAGATTAAGTAAAATAGCTCTTATTTTATTTGGACATATACATACTGTACATTCAATTCAAAATACAACAAAAATAGAAATATACTGCATAGGAAACACAAATAAGCACATCGTCATATTATGTACTTAACTGATACCACTACATATGAGAAAAAACATGATCTCCAAGGTGCAAAGTAGTTCTCATTCTCAGAAAGACCGACTGAGAGTGTATGATGCTGCTAACCCCTGAGTAGTATGTGTGTGTGTGTGTGTGTGTGTGTGTGTGTGTTATGGGGCAGGGGTCTATACAAGGGTGATGGCTATATAACTAAATATGTCTCAAGAAGGCACAGTATATCACCACTGGGTGTTCTTCTGAGGAGTTGGGTATTTAGGTCAGGGGGTGCGACTGAGATACCCCTGTATTTGGATGTGGGTCTTTTTTAGATGGTGCAGGGGCGCTAAGGAAATCCCTGAGTGTTTCTGGGATGGGGTAGGGGTGTAGGGGGACGTGGGGGTTGTGAAGGATTAGGGGTGTTACTCACTGGGGTACCCCTGAGCTTCTCTCTGCCGGGCGGTGACAGGACAGTCTTTGTGGGTCAGCAGGATCTGTTTCAACTGGCCGACCTCTGACCTGAGAGTAGTCACCTCGTTCTGGAACAACACAGAAAACACACTCAACGTGGCGCCCTATCATCCTATCAACAGAACAGCAAATGTTGGCATAACCTGTGGGTGCTCAGTTGTGAGTGTGTACCTGTGTGTGCGTGTGTGTGCGTGTGTGTGTGTGTGTGTGTGTGTGTGTGGGGCCTGGTCCTACCTGTAGCTGCATGTTGGTGTGTGTTAGCTCCTCAGCCTTCTTCTCCAGCGAGGACACCCAGACCTTCCTCTTCTGTCTGCAGCGCGTGGCCGCCGCTCGGTTCCGCTCCAGAAACTTCTGTCTGCGCTCGTCCGGGTCCTGGTCCATCGACCTCCTACGACGCCCGCCACTGCCTCCCCCCCCGCCCCCGCCACTGCTGCTGCTGCTGCCGCTGGACAGAACTGCATGCTGGGAATGAGACAGCGCAGCTGGAGACAACTGCAGATGCACACACACACAAACACACACAGAAAGAAACACAACGCTTGTCTTTTGAAACACATAGTGATTGTCATGACAACAACATCTATGGAGACTGATGGAGTGGTTTACCTGTCCTGGTATAGAGAGGAGGGGCATGTGAGGGGAGCCCTGGTGGGTGTGGCCAGCCTGCATGTGCGACGGTGGTGATTGGTGGGCCTGAGGGTGTATCGCATTCCCTGGTTGGTGGCCCTGGTGATTGTGGGCGTTCCCCATGTGTTGTAACGGGGCGTGGCAGTGCTGTTGGTAAGGGAGGGGCGGAGCCTGCAGGTGCTGCTGGTGGTGATGCTGCCGCTGTGACATCATCTCCATCATGTGACCCATCGGTGTCATGTTGTTGCTGTTGGCGACTGCTGGGTGGTGATGGGGGTGATGGTGGCCCATGGTTGGCTTAGACCTCTGCCGAGAGCGACTGATTGGTTAACAATAAATCCTGCTAACATATTATCATCTGAATGTGAACAATATTTAAAGATTAAACGATGGTCAGATTATTATTCTAGCATTACACACAGTCAACGAGAACCTGTTTCCACAATCCTCTTTTCGCTCGCAAAGCTTCACAATTCATCATGCCTGTGGTCGAGTACAGCTGTGAAAATACTCACATATATGGAGGTGTCAAAAACCATGCTAATCCACCGTGGAAAGTTAATATTTTAACAGTGAATACCTAGAGTGCGTCAGTGTAAGACATAAGACTAGATTGAAAGCATAAGCCCAAAGTGAGAGAGCTAAATAAAAACTCTCCGGCACATTCTCCACCGTCCACATACTTCTCTGCAACTACCTCTCTCTTCCTCCACACTCAGCAAGAGCAGAGAGAGGCTGGACCCTTTCTGGGGCATGACATCATAGCACTCCCCGCATTACTATCGCTCCCGGTTACGCAATATTTCTTTAAGAGAAGTAGTTTATTTTTTTCCACTCCATTCACCAATGAAAAAAGGGAGTACATTTAGAAGGTGCCAAGAATGAGGTCATGGAGCTGTCTGTGCCAGTCCAGCCAGCCAGCCAGCTACACACACCACACTGAGAAATGGAGGGAGAGACTCTCTCTCACACACACACACACACACAGAATCCCATGCAACAAGAGTGTTTAAGCCCTGTTCAGTTCATAGAAACTCTCTAACTCTAAAACGACATAACACTAAGTAGTACCTTATTACTGCATCAAGTAGATATTCCTGACAGAAGCAAACACTCCATGAAAACATGCACATACTGCACATACTGTACTTGACTCAAATAACAGCTACTGTCCCACACAAACTCATTTGTCTCTTCTCTGAACAAAGCTACTTACAAATTACTTATACATGTACTTAAGTGTAGAATAAAAGTTTTACCACACTTTCAGTAGACAGTTCTGTCACTACTTTCCCTCAGACAACAACAATCCGACCAAAACCAAGAAAACCTACAGTCCTCTTGTGAAATACATCTCAAGTCCAAACTAAACCTTTCAACTTCTGGTGAAAGAATAGGAGTCTCTCTCTCTCTCTCTCTCTCTCTCTCTCTCTCTCTCTCTCTCTCTCTCTCTCTCTCTCTCTCTCTCTCTCTCTCTCTCTCTCTCTCTCACACACACACACACACTCTCTTCCTCTCTCCCTCCACCCCCTATCTCTCCATTTTCCTCCATCTCAGCACAATGACAATGGCCAGTCTGTGTGTGTGGGAGGGTCAGTTTCAAGCTAGCAACCAGTGTACCCCTGAAACTTGATCTGCTCTCTTCTCCAAGCGGAGGGTCGGCACGTGAGGTCATATCCTGTATGTGTTCCCTCTAAAGTATTCTACGCAGCTTGCTTGAACATGTGGCATTCATTTTTTTTCCGACCATACTATTGTTTTAAGACACATCTATGTGTCAGATGTCTGAACATTTAAAGAGATGTTGTGTACAAAAACGGAGGGCCTGGAGTACTTTCAGAGAGACTAGGGACACGGAGACAAAGGAAGAGAGAAACACAGTGTGTTTTCCTCTAGTTAAGGCTAGAATGTATAGTAGGTGTAGAGTTACACTACTTCCTCTCCACTCCCATCTGCAAGGAATGAGATTAGCCAGAGGGAGACTAGACCCTATTCTCTTTGTGTGTGTGTGTGTGGGTGTGTGCGTGTGTGTGTGCGCGTGTGTGTTTTGGTGTGTGCGCACGCACAGGAATGTTGGTGTATGTTTTTGTCAATCTGTCTCTGTCATTGTCAGTTCATGTACACATTTGTATAAACCCTTAAAATATGAACCATATCATTCTGAGATCTGCTCTTCTTGTTTTATGTTATATGTTTTATGTCACCCAGTTATAAACAGGAAGTGGATGCATACATCTGATTGGTTGTTACCTGGGGGGAGGAGCAGGATGTGTTATGGGAGGGGCCTGGAATCCCCATCATTCGGGACATCTGTCCCTCCATCTGAACAAAAAACAAAGACAAAGTTTCAACACAAAGCTGAAGTAGTTAAGTTAGCTAAGTTAGCAAAGTAATACTAATGTAACTGTTTTATTAAAATCGGTTACATGTGTAGTTACTTTTGACCATGTGTAGACGTTTGTCCTGTGTAATTCTACTGTGAGGGCATGGATCTTTCCGAGCATAGGACCTCCAGTAGTGATCCCTCCTAACAGAATCATATCTTTACAGGCGGTTTCATGTCTTATGAATGATCCATTTTTAACTGTGAAGTGAGTTTTTCTGTCTCATAAATATTTCTGTCTCAATGTTCTTGACCACTATGCTTATAGTGCATCCATTATCAGTGTGTGAGTGTGTGACAGTGTGTGTGTGTGTAGGTGTGTGTGTGTGTGTGTGTGTGCGACTCAACTCACCGTCATGTGCTGGGCAGATGCCCCTTGCATGGCCGGGTCTGGCAGAGTGCCGGGCATGGAGGCAGCCAGGGGCTGTCTCTGTCTGTTCCTCAGATGCAGCAAGGAAGACAGCGACCCAGGGATTGGTCTGAGATCAGGAGAAGATAAGAAGGTCACTGTTAACGAGCTGCTCTAACTGATCACTTGACAGTCTGGAGGTCAGACAGGTCCAAAAATAAATGTTGTCCTACAGCCTTGGAACTGAGGAAAGGCTCCAAAACAGACGAGAGATCTCAAGAAGGTGAAGAATGGCATCTGGAGTGAGCAGTAAAGGGGAGGACCAAGCCAGATAGAGAGACAAGACAAGAGCGAGATGGAAAGGATGATGAGAAAGGGACATAGAAAGAAAAGATGGAAAAAAAGGGAAGGGATTAAAAGGAGGGAGAGACATGCAGGGCCCAGGGTGCCATGCCATGATCTAACGCTCTGGCGCTCATCCAGCGAGACGACGGCGTGGGCCTCCCTCGCTGTGGTGAGGTCATCGCTGGTGATGTCAGCGCCGACTGTGGCGCACGCAGCGAATTAAACGGAGAGAAAGAGAGAGAACAGCCCAAACCAAAACAACGAGTCTGAACGTAACCACAACAGTCGAACCGGGCTCACAGCCAAGCACTCATACAGCGTTGCCATGGAAAAGGAGGGTAAACATAAAGAGAAATAGACTGATATGCCAGAGACGTGATACAAGTTGGTACAGCGAGCTGGAGATACGCACAGACACCAATGAGATAGTCTGAGTATGTAACTGACGCTAAATTATAGTATGTATATTTTCCCTGCTGTATTGCCCCGGACTCAAACATCTGCACAGTGTATTGGAAAACACCCACACCCATACAGACACACACACACACACACGCAAACAAGCCAGAACACCGTGTAGTCATTGTAGACAGGGTCCAGATGTTGAGAGGAAAGACAGAGAGACCTCCTAATCTTTCTGTTGTGCTCTGTGATAACCATGCCCATGTAATCCACACCAGCCCTGAGACCCTAGTGCTGGCCCTCACACTGCTGCTCTGTATCAAACCCTGGAGAGTAGCGGGGGGGAGCGAGGGAGGGCGAGGAAGGAGGAAGCTGGGATGGAGGAGGGGGGGAGGGGGGTAGAGGTGGGCTAGCGGGCAGAGGGATGGGGGAAGGCTATATATTTTATAGCCACTGGCTCCATCCCTCTGTCTGATTGTCTGTCTGTCTGACTCCCTCTCTCTCCCCCTCACGCTCACTTTTTTCTCCTTCCCTCCATTCACTCTCGCTCCCCCTCTTTCTCATTTCATTAGAGCACTGATAAATTAGACTGTCTGGGGAGTGACAGTCTGGTCCAGACTGAATGACTTACTGCTCTGACAGGAGAGGGGGTGAGAGCCAAGGGAAGGGACTGAGAGAGAAGGATGAAAGCAACAATTACAGGATTACAGGAGAAGAGGTGTGCAGGTCTGCATGCATACTTCATGTAAATACATACTATGTGTACCTTTACCGTATTTGTAACATGCATAAATATGTGTTTCCTGTGCGTAAGTTCCCAGTCATATCTGTACTCACCCGCTGTGTGTGAGAGTGGAGGGGGCCTGGGTGATGACTGAGCCAGCCTGGGAGGAGGGCAGAGTTTGCTGGGCAGCCAGACTGCAGCTAGGACCCATCATGCTGCTATGGGTCTGGGGATGGTGCTGGGTCTGGGTCTGGGGGTGCTGGTGCTGGGCCTGGATCTGAGGCTGGTGACGGGACTGAGCCTGGTTTGGACACGAGGGCCCATTTTTAGGGAGATTCTGAAAGGCAAGGAAATAGACAGGGAGTCAGGTGGCTGAACGGTTTGGGAATTGGGCTAGTAATCTGAGGGTTGCCAGTTTGATTCCTGGCTGTGCCAATTTACATTTTGTCCTTGGGCAAGGCACTTCACCCTACTTGCTGAAACAAAATGTGTACATGAAAGACTCTCAACGGTTTTAAAGGTCTAGTATACATGATCAAGTGTTGTCCATCACCATCACATGGATTGTGTGTGTTTATGTGTGTGTGTTCACACATTGTCTGGCAACGTCTCTGTGTGTGGACAGCCTGTTTAAGATGCAGGAAAGAATCTGATCGCCTGGTGTGTCTTTCCTTCAGCAGGTCAGATATCTGTAGTCGTCCGATTGGGTCTGCCTGTCTATCTCATGTTGATCTGTCACTCAACACTGACTAGTCAGATGTGATAATCAAATATCTACTTATCAATCTCGAGAAAAGGTCATGTAGTTGCTGGTATTTCTCATTAGCTCTACTACTCATGTCTTGACCGTTGTTTGGATTTGGATGAGACTTAAAATACATGTCTTTTTTCAGGATTACCTGTTTGTTGTGCTCCTCTTCCTGTTCCTCACGGAACTCCTCCTCTATCTCCCTGAAGAGTCCAACCTCCTCACAGTTTCGCAGAAAACGCGTTGGTGTTGGAGTCTGGTCTAGAAAACACACACATTTCCCAAGTCATGCTTCAATAGTGTACACAGTATACTGTGTCTATATGGTACACATCTAAATCTACAATCAGTTTTTGTGGGGCAGTCTTAGAACTGAGAACACTTCTTGACAATCTCTAAATCTCTATGACAGCACCACAACACAATTACTTGACGGGACCGACAGGTTACCGTGGCAACGGTTGTCTGTGCGATAAGATCAGAGTGTCTCCCTCTCTGTAGTCTAAACTAGCAGAGGTGAAAGGTCGGGGCACGTCTGTGTTTTGACAGGAGACTTCCTGCTGAATGCAAGACAGGCAGCAGACTCCTGAACCAGGGGGAGGGTCCAACTAGAGTTCAGAGGTCAGACTGATGCTGACATCGAGTGAAACGCACCGCTGTTGCCATGGTAACACAGCCACCCTGCCTCCCATCTCTCCGCCAAGTCTACAACACAAAGGCTAGTAGTTTCATCACATGAATGGAATATGAATTTTATATTGCATTATATTGTGTGCGTTTTGTTAACTTTGCATGTAATATATGATCAAACCATGGTAGATCAGGACATCTGACACAAGATCCCTATCCAAGATGATCCCCTTTCTATCGAAACTAAAACATGATATTAACGTAACGTCTGCATGTTAGATGTCTGTTAAATGTATCAAATGTAATGTAACTGCATTGCCAAATATATCCAAGACATTCTTACTGCCTTATGCTCCTTGGTCTCAGTAACAGCCTGTCAATTCATAACCCAGTCAGAGCTCAATCAAAGGGAATGTGATACATACAATTGAGTGAAGGGACAAATACAAACTAAACTGTCTAGCTCTTGAGACCAAAGTGTCAAAAACAGCTAGCTACATATTGCAACCGGAGTGCAACCATTTATCATCTATGGCCAAGTCCATTTCACAGTCTGTTGAACGTGAATCTCAGTGTTGCTCGTTTACTTTAGCATGAGATCCCTTTAGCTCCTCTGTGGGTACACCGTCCATGCTTCGTGGGTACATGAGGCATCCTGTTTCAGGTCTTTGTGAGAGTGTGTGGGATCAAATACAGCTGATCTGATTTCATACTGTAGCCAGGCATCATCATTTTTTCATCAACCACTAGTCCTGAGGAGGGGGTCATCTCTCTCTCTCTCTCTCTGTATTTCTCATGCAAACACACACACACATACACACATGCATGCAGTCAAATGCCCACTCACCTGTAAAGGCGTTGTCTGTCTTTATGGAGGGGAACTTCAGGGTCATCTCATGCTTGTGTCTGTGGATCATCAGATGGGCTTCAGTCTGGAAGCTCTGTCCACCACCAGGAGAGAGACATGAGCCATGAGACATGAGACATGAGCTCATCTCAGCGGGGAGAGACGTGAACAAGAGAGGTGACTGTTGTCAGCGTGTGGTCAGACCTGAGAGCAAGCAGGCGCGCTGCATACGTAGGGCCGGTCCTGGTCCTTGTTCATCTCCTTCACTAACCTACACAGAGGAGAAGAAGAAGAAGAAGAAGAAGAAGAAGAAGAAGAAGAAGAAGAAGAAGAAGAAGAAGAAGAAGAAGAAGAAGAAGAAGAAGAAGAAGAAGAAGAAGGGAGGACAGACAAAGAGAAAGAGAGAAATGCAGAGAGGTTGAGGTAAAGGAAAGAAACATATTTCAGTCAAGACAATCACGTATTCGATTTGGGCATTTATGGTTACATGACATGGACATGTAGATTTGACTTTGGTGGAGTGGATGATCTAAGGGAAGCACTCCCTGCCTCCTTGATGCAACACATACATACATGACATATGAGGCAGGGAGCAATAGAGATATAATCCCCCTGAAGGATAGAACAAACAGACAGCATGGGGGAGAAGGGGACGGTGGAGGTTGGCAGCAGCACTGATCATACAACGACCGGGGTGAGTGTGTGCATATCCGCGCGTCTTTTAAAGACGCCTTATCGGACGTGGCCAAATGGATATGCGCTGCTAACATGGGTGTGGTAGTGGGTGGAGTAAAGGAAGGTGGAGTAAGACACCTTACGTACCCGATAAATGAATGACGCGCGCAGCCCGATTGCCCTGCCTGAACCACCTGCGCTTATTGTTAGTCATCGTTGAAAACCTTTTCCTCTCGTGGCCTTTCAGCCATTCCATGTCTGAGATCTACTTCCTGGGGTAAGGGTTGAACTACGAAAAGAATGTTCCAGTCACTGGCTAAAACTCCATCCAGCTTGTTCTGTTGGTTGGTTCTGGGCTGGTCCTGTCAGAGTTCTGAATCCAGACAGGTGCCACTTTGCTGGATGATGGATGGCCATGCTTGGACGGAACCTTATCTTTGGGATAGAAATCCCGTCAGGGTCAGAGTGAATGTGACACACATGGTCTCAAGTTCAGGCTGGCTGAGTTAGAGTTCTGAAGGAAAGGTCTAACGTTAGGAAAAGTGGTTGGCATGTGCTTTTATGTGAAAAGGTACAAATACTTATCAATCTCAACTGAATATTTGTAATATTAAGGCCTATTTAGCCTGTTTAGACTGATCCCACTAATTATGTAGTAACAATCTAGAATCTTAAGTGCATCTCCACAATGCAGAAGAGGGTTGCAAAAGCACAAACTCTGCTTGGTACTGTTGGCTCGAGCTCTCTGCTACGGTCTTGTTCAACAGAGTTCAGGCCAGATTTAAACAACACAGGCATTGACAGAGACAGAGGGAGAGTGACAGAGACCGGGATCGAGTGAAGAAAGAAAAAGAGACATTGAGAGAGAGAGGGCAGAGCAGATAGATATGGAGAGAGAGAGAGAGAGAGAGAGAGAGAGAGAGAGAGAGAGAGAGAGAGAGAAGGAGCGAAGCATAGAGAGGTAGAGAGACAGAATCAAAGTTGGAGACAGAGTAAGAGACGCTAACCCACAGTTGACCCTGAAGCTCTGCACCAGCATTATGAAGACAGGATGGTGTATGTGTGTGGGGGGGAGGGAGTAATTATGACTTATTTAATGTGCTGGCCATTCATTTTCCACATCAGACCGGGACACATGAACCCGCTGACCCCCCCGGGCATTCCACAGAGCAGTGGTGGAACCGTCAGTGTCATACTGGGATTTGTCAGGAGGACGAGCGAGCCAATCATAAGATGCTTCGCTCATGCACCCACGTCCCTGACCCCGCCCCCACCCTTGACCCCACCCATCCCCCCTACCATACCCCTGACTTGACAGCCCGCTCTAACCCCTGGGATGCTGGCAGTAAGCACCAGGAGGACAAGTCGAGGATGGGGCAGTAATTATAGTGATTACTCTGGTGGTGGTGATGATGATGATGATGATGATGAGAGTAATGATGAAGAGAATGATGACCGTTTGGGCTTTTTGAGCCTTGAAACACATCCCCCTTCCCTGCACAGCCCCCTCCTATTTTTCATCGCAGAGAGATGTTTTGGTTGGGGATGGGTTAGCGAGGTGAGGGGGGATGAAAAAACTGTAAGTGGGTCCTGATGTTAGGGTGAAAAGAGCGAGAGCAAGAAAGTGGAAGAGAGAGGGGGAAGAGAGGGTCCAGGAAAGCAAGGGAGCAAGAAAAAAGGACAGAGGACAAGAAGAACCATTAAAAAGAAAAGAGCTGGACAAAGAATGAGAAGAGGAGAGTGCGGGAGAGAGAGAATGACAGAGAGAGAGAGAGAGAGAGAGAGAGAGAGAGAGAGAGAGAGAGAGAGAGAGAGAGAGAGAGAGAGAGAGAGAGAGAGAGAGAGAGAGAGAGAGAGAGAGAGAGAGATTGTTCTGTACAAAGGAGCAGCTCATGACAGGTTCAAACCTGCCTGCAGCCTTAGTCCCTATACCCCACCCCTCCTCCACATGTAGAGGTGACTTCATGTGTGTGTGTGTGTATGTGTGTATATATATATGTGTGTGTGTGCGTGTCTACGTGTGTACGGCAGAGATAATCAAAGTAGTCAAACTCATGTTCATTATCACCACTCATGACCATCGGTTTGGTTGACTCTTTGGTTTGGTATAAACTAGACATTTATTTGATTAAAGAAAACAAGAAACTCACATCAAAGTGCCTGTTAGTCTGCCTGCCATTTTTCCAACATCAGTAAAGCACAGTCAGCACATCACAGCAGAAATCTTTAAATCACATCAACAGGCCTGCAGGATGACGTCAGTTTAAGACATAACTCCCATCTGAACAAACTAACGGAGTAGGCTAAATGACAATTAATTTGACGTATTGATATTTGACAGTTGATCTTTGACAGTTAGCTAGACTAATAGTAGCCTATTTAAGATCAACTTTCGGGTGAAATTGCTGTGTGGCAGAAAAGACCAACTTAAGTGTATCAAATGATGTCACCTGTCACCGCGCAGCCCCACACATGAGAACATCCACCTCAACAGCTTCCACCTTCACACACAATTGTATACGCACGCATTTTATTCCGCTTTTAGTAAATAAACTCGTTTAAATCAACATCGTTTTCTGTCGGTTCCTTACCTTCTCGATGTGTGGCTTATCAAACCAGCTTGAACATGCAGCCTAAATGTTTAAGATCATCTGGGATACTCTCACCGCTACTGTAAGAACATGACCCGGGTTGTACGTTAAAAAGCAATCTCACCTCATAAACAACCCGACGCAACACGACTGGAGAGTGCAGTCACACCCCCCAAATAGACACAGAACGTCTGACTGATTAACTAAAGCGGGACGAAGCCAGAATAAGTTTTCCGCAGCTTGGTGAGACCTTAATTATTGCCTATCAACGTCTAAAATAAAGAGTTGTTGTCAGATAAGTCAAGGGTTTTGAAACGGAACACTTTTAACAAGAAAAGTTAGTTCTGCTAACTTACCAAACAAGTGTAGAGGACAAGCGGCACTGCTGAGAGAGGAACCACGTTGGACTGAGGCAGGATTACAATACATTCTATTTACAGAAGCATTACATCACCCCTTGGTGACGTCACGTGGGATTCCTGAACTTCTAAATCATTGCGGTCCCGTTTGGAGGAGGCGGGGTTAACGACCGTTCGCCCCGGTAGTTTGGACTAGGTTGGAAGCGCAGAGGACCCTACAGTCTAAATGCTAGAGCCTAACCACCTTGGTAGTGTGCGGCGGTGCGCGGGACGGGAATGTACACCAGATCAGACTGAGGACATAGGTAGAGGCGGGGGTGAGAGGAAAACGGAGAACGAGTCTCCCCCCGCCCCCTTCGAGCAGTTACAGGACGTCCCAAAGGGATTGCCTCAAATCAAATGAGTATACCTGTATGAGCAGTCTTAGGCTATAATTGAATGTTGGTTAATAGTTTATGCACATGTTAGTGTTGTGTGAATAAACACACTTAGAAGTAACTGTCAGGAGTCTCAATGAGCCAGGCTTTAATTTCCATACACAAATAGACAAAACTCTACCCTTTGACGAGAATTGTTCCTCGCAGGTTAAGATATACCGACAGATAATCCCCGGACAGACTCTTACCAGCATAGTATTTCCAGTTGGCCACAGCTGTAGCTAAGTGACGCAGTTTGACACCTTTCTTTAGAGGTAGGCAGCATTGGCAAATTAAATCAAGTGCCCAGAACTTTACATGTTTGAGACAACAAATCACGATTTGTCTTGGTCAGTTGTCTTATCAGCCCTTATGTGACATGGACGTGCTCTTGTGGGGCATTGCTCCTACAGACAGTATCCAGTTGGCCCCATTGCTCATGCTGTTCGCTGACCCTCTTATTGAACACTGAACAGAATTTTTCAAATGTTGTATCTGTTCAATACTTTAATAAGCATCATCTAAACCGCTGTTTGCCATATTTGGTAAGGGCATCCTGTCTGCTTATCAGTGATGACCGCAGAGACGAAGATAGACAGAAATCTGGTTGTGTTGTATAGCAAGATGTGCACCCAAACCAAACCCTTTCTGACTTACCTTCCATATGCCAATAGTCGCCAGGACAAGTAAAACAAGAAACAAGGAAAACAGGAAGTGACAATGACATCACTGAGTTGTTGCACTTCATCCACACATGATCCTGAATCACTCAGATTCTGTTGGCAAGAGTTGTGTTTTCATACAGATTGCTAAGACAATGAAACGTCTTTTGACTGAAACGTGTCTTTATGTCGGCTTTTCCACAAGGCGCTATGGGTTCACAAACACACACAAAAGAGAGGGAGTATGGTGACAGACACCAATGGACTGAGAGGGTTATAGTGAGAAAGAAAAGGAACAACAATGGACCAGAATCAGTAGGCAGACAGTAGGACTCCCATTGGTGCCCAAGAGGACACTCTGAAACTGACATTAGAACCTCTTTCATAACTCAACTGTAATTACAAGGCATTACTACCTGCCATGCTCACCCCGGTTCAGCTTTTAACAGCCAACGTGGCGTCTTTTAATGACTCCTAGACGCCAGCTCAGAACCTGGCACAACCTTGTCAGAGCATGTAAGGGAGAGCTATGGTCAAACACCGACAAGGCCATAGACCTCTATTCACATCTCAAATCCAGAGACTCTAGTTAGGCTTATGTGTGTGTGTGTGTGTGTGTGTTAAAACTCTCTAAGCTCCTAGACCCTGTCTGACTGAACGTGTTTGGTCTTGTTAAAACTGCCCTGAAATCGATCTGAGATTATCCTGATAATCCAAATTTACAGTAATCTATCCCACACCATATTCTGGGCCAGGATCCACTGTCACTCCGTTTCTAAGCATCAGAGAGGCTGCTGAGGTTGTTCACCTTCAATTAAATCCGATGGCCTTTCTCTCTATTCCTACATCTGTTTTTCCAGACTCTTCACAGATGCTAGCATTTCTCATTTATGTGATCGTCACTCTGACTGATGCACACGTGATAGGAATGTGTAACGAGTGTGCACATGTCTGTGTTTATGTGTGTGTCCTAGTTGTGTGTTTCTTCTACTTGTGTGTATGTGTTTGTCTGTGACGTCAGCGTGTGTGTTTGTATGTGTGTGTGCGCGCGCGAGTGTCTGGGTGTGTTGTAATGTTTGTTCACGTTGGCTGCATGTGTGTGTGATCATGCTCCGGTGGCCAGAGAGCTGTGCAGAGAGAGGAGGGCCGTGTGTTCTGGTCCTGTCCATGTTTACTGAAGTCACTGGTCAGTGCTTTATGACAGTCGGTTTAACGGTCCATTAACGGTTGAACACAAGAATCTGGCCTTGGTTTGCCAGCTCTGTGATTTTGAGACATTCTCCTCTCTCTCTGGGAGCCAACGTACACACACACACACACACACATTTACACTCATTATAACACAATACACATTTTTTATTTAAATTAATTATAACATTTTAATAAAAATATATAATTCAGAGATTATAGGTCTACAGTGGGAAAGTGGGTTTGGCAGTCCACTAAAATGAGACATTTTCATCAGACCGACAACATTTTGACACCTGAATGGTGATCCCTCTGTAGAGTGCCATATGATCAGGTCATAGTTAAAAAGACACGGTAGCCTTCATCTGACACATTTGTTTGTCGGTCGGCTCAGAGTGTATTAAGAGGTTGAGTAAATGTGGAATGCAAACCAAATCCATCGCCTGGAGGCAAGCACAAGCAACAGCAACAGGTAAACATGACGTAAAGGCGTTTGTCCCCTCCTCCCAACCTTCCCCACCCCCACAGTCCCGCCTGCTCCAGCTGCGTCCGCCGCTGTCCTGTCTGGCTGCCCGGTGTCTGCTCTGCTGGTCCCCGCTCTACCCCACTCTTACCCCAGACCCAAAGCCTCCCTCGCACCACCCCGGCTACCGAAATCCAGTGGATGCACTAGCTTGCAAATATGACAGGCATCGCCGCCGCGTCGTTCTTCTCCAACTCCTGCAGGTTCGGGGGTTGTGGTCTCCAGTTCGACTCTCTGGCCGAGCTCATCGTCCATATCGAGGACAATCACATCGGTGAGTCTGAGGGGGGAGAGGGAGGTTTCTAGCTAGGTGGCTAGCTTGATACGCACCGTAGCTAATAAACGGAGGCTAATGCTAGGCGAGATTACGCTAGGGCACGGCACCAAGCTACCGACTGTCTAAACTGCATTCCGCTAGCTAGCTAGACTACGGACCAGCCTGACCCGCTGCGTCAAAAATATTTTCTAATTAGCTAGATAGCTACAATAGGTACAAGACTACAACAGAAAGATTATGTGTGTATTTTGCATTGTTCTTCTGCTAATATTGTTTGACATGGGTGCATAATGTCTCAAAGTGGTAAACTAAGCTTTAGCTCGCTTCTAGCTGGTAGCGGTTTTTGCAAGGAGACGAGGCAGTGTTTACGTTTAGGCCCGTGTTGCAGTGCTGCGGAGCACCCTTCGCGCTGCTTGTTTATTGGGAATTCCGTGTCTCTCGCCATTGTCAACCCAAAGTGTCGCTTTCATGTCACATTTGTTGAGCTCACCTTTTAAATGTATTCGCGTAGGCTGTGCATAATTAAGTGTAATTGTCTTGATTATGCTTGAATGCATCGTTGAATGCAATGCATTCCAACGTTTTGTGTGAATGGAATGTTTGAATAATCCAGTGGAGTGTTATGTGTGAAATTAATTTAACTTGTTGCGTTATTGCACCGTTCGAAGCATATCAGAATGTTTCGACCCGTATCCTCTTCAAATCAGCCCACTGAAATACATCCGACCTCACTAATTTTATGCGCTCATAATAGTCTGTATTCCTACTGAAAATATTAGAATCAGAGTTGCAACAGTGACGCACACAAACATTAGATTTTTGTTTAGGATAATCAGACGATTAAACCTGTGCTTTAAATATGGGGCATCCAATTGGTCTCTTTCAAGCTAGGATGTGACTGGTGATAAACCCCACAGCGTTCTCTGGGGCGAGGTGGTGACTCACACACATGGGCTGTTTGGTCCATTTGTCTCGTGAATTTGGCTATTCGTGGGGAATGGGGTAGAATACATTTCCAGACTGTTTTTGTAGAGTTGTCCTGGTAATAAAGCAGGCCTTCATTATGACCATGTCTGGTGTTGAACACAGTTTAAATATAAACATTTATTAGGTTTCCCAAATCCTGTTGGATTGACCTATACATGCCCATTCACGCTATGATTGGGCCCAGTCATAAACCAAATGATTTAGATCTAAAGATGCCATGCAGGCTTAGCATATCCATGTCCTGCTCTCTGAATGGAGTCTAGCAAAGGGGCGTGGCAAACGGATGCTCCACTGAGGCTGTCGCCATGGAAACTGGCTGTGTCTGAGGGGGATGGGGCAAGCCTATTGGCCAAGGGACAGCACACCTGCTGCCCTGCAAACAAAGAAGGCTTCGAGCCTGCCAGCTGTGGCAGGGATGTCACTAACGGTGATGTCATCACTCAGTGACAGCATGTAACCGAAAAGGGCAGCATGGAATAATAGGTAGGTCCTTTTGTCCTACGTCCATGAGATGATTAACATCATCCCCAACATTAGCGGAGTGGAACTGGCTGTAAAGGAGCCGTTCAGCCGTTATCCACTCATGCATGGCCTGGTATAGTCTATTTGTTAGCCTTGTGTTATCAATCTGTTATTGGGGCTAGTGTGGATCAGTGGACAGGTATAAGATCCAGTCAGTAACTATCTCAGAATATTACTGTCTGTCTCACTCACAAACACACACACGCACGCACGCACACACACTCCCCCACACATCCACACAATCACTTACATGCCCCGCCCCTCCACACCAACACGCACACACACACCCACACACAAAATCTGGCATCTCTGTCTAACCTTTGACCTCCCCAGTCAGCTGAGCAGAACCAGAGATCAGCTGTCACATCCCTGGGGTCTGAGAGTTCGCCACTCTGCTACTCTACAATGACTAAAGCAATCAAGATCAAGTGGGCTAGTCAGTACTTACTTACATGACTGATATCTGTTAAAAAACAATCTTCACCGTGTCAAGGTTCTGGACAGTATGGAGGGATTTTGCTGGAAATAGGTACCTTGCCGCTAGCTGTACAACACTGCCTCCTTGTGTCTAAACAGTTGTTTTCTTTCTATTCAAATTCACACCAATTACCCAAAACATTATAGCCTGTCTTCCAATATGCTGTTGGCTCTCCGTGTATCGCCAAAACAGCGCCAAGTTGCCGAGGCATAAAGTCTACAAGACCCCCGAAGATGTCCTGTGGTATTTGGCACCAGAGCGTTAGCAGGGGATGGCTAAGTCCTGTCAGTTGTGAGATGGAGCTGCAGTGGATCGGACTGCTTGGTCCTGCACATCCTGCCGATGTTCAGTCAGACTGAGATCTGGGGAATTAGGAGGCCAGGGTGACACCGTGAAGACTAAAACCGTTCCCAAACTACGCATTATAGCAGCGTGCATTATCTGTTTGAAAGAGGCCACTGCCATTAGGGAATACCATTGCCACGAACGGGTGCAACGACGTTTAGATGAAGGCATAAGGTCAGATGTGTCTCTTTATGTCCGTGTGGCAGGGTGGATGCAGTAGTCTCTAAGGTGTCTCTTTATGTCCGTGTGGCAGGGTGGATGCAGTAGTCTCTAAGGTGTCTCTTTATGTCCGTGTGGCAGGGTGGATGCAGTAGTCTCTAAGGTGTCTCTTTATGTCCGTGTGGCAGGGTGGATGCAGTAGTCTCTAAGGTGTCTCTTTATGTCCGTGTGGCAGGGTGGATGCAGTAGTCTCTAAGGTGTCTCTTTATGTCCGTGTGGCAGGGTGGATGCAGTAGTCTCTAAGGTGTCTCTTTATGTCCGTGTGGCAGGGTGGATGCAGTAGTCTCTAAGGTGTCTCTTTATGTCCGTGTGGCAGGGTGGATGCAGTAGTCTCTAAGGTGTCTCAGTCAGGTCTGAGGAATGCAGTGTTGTCATTTGTATCACTGTCTACCACAGTTTTGTTTTCCTTCCTGCACATGCTCATACCTGTCTTTCAAACACCTGCATACCTAACCCTCTGCTCTGCCCTGAGAGAGAGGGAGGGTGCTAGAAAGGGAGGGAGGGAGGGGCAGAAAGAGAGCCATAGCCAATTTGTGACCAGAAGATGTCAGTCTTGCATTAAAATTCCAAAGAGTCTGGGCTCTACTATGTTGAATGCTAACATACTGTTTCTTTACTTTCTAGAAGTCTAGAAAACTATTCAGAGAATAGTCTGTATTTTACCAGCCCAGGGCGCAAAAAGAAACCTCACTTAATGGGCAGCCTTGGTACTTAAATGTCAGTTCCGTTTTTTTGAGATGTGCTTGAAAACTAGGAAAGGGTAGGTTAGTAAACATGATTCACGATTCATAGTCCTTGTGTTTAGCGGTTGAAGGATGCATGGTCATAGTGCTACGCTCAGGACCTTGTTTGTGTTTGGGAGGAAGCCTGGTTTGTTGGATGCCATTTCCTGTCCAAATCCGCTCACCTCGGTGTTGAGTACTTTCTGAGGTGTGAGACGGAAGGGACAGAGTATGGGTGTGTGTGTGTCCTGTCTGGAAGTAGCAAAGCAATTAGTGCTTCCCAAAGAAGACATCTAGACACACACACATACACACACACTATGAGAGCTTGCAGAAATCTGAGGGCCGGAGTGCCCCGTCAAGTTTTGGGAAGTAGTGTAATTACAGAGAGGTTTGCCTTCCCCCAAAATCCCCCTTCTCTCTCCTCTCTCCACTTCTCTTTCTCTCTCCCTCCATCCGGTGCCCTGCTGTGTCAGAAACACATTAAACACACTGTGGCTTAATTAGCAGGCTGGAAAACAAGCCCTGCATTCTTCGCCTGCTGTGACACACGCACACACACGCACGCACGCACACACACGCACACGCGCGCGCACACACTAGTGAACCAGTAGAGGCAGTGTTGGTCTGTTGGTGTGAGATGGAATCTGTGTTAGCATAATCTGTCAGATTGGTGATGACTTGAATAAGAAGACAGCTCATTTGGAGTCTGCGTCTACAGTGTGGGCCCTTTGTGTTCAATGCACTGCACACGGGTCTCACACAAACACATTCTGAATCCACGTCATGAAACGAGTCAAGCCACATAACCACACCTGATAGAAGCACAGGACATCCCTGTATATAGTATGCTTCCATCAAGTTTGCGTATGTGTCTTAGCTCAGCACAGTGTGTGTGTGTGTGTGTGTGTGTGTGTTGGTGACAGTCACCTACAGTGTCAGTGGTTGCAGTGCACTTGCTTCCTGTCCTGCCAGGTGAACGGAAACCATAAAGTTAGGGAACATTTATGATTGCTCCGGCTTTCTGGGCACCTGGTTGACTTAATTTCCACTGAGCCCACCGCACACGCACATGCACACACACACACACACACACACACACACAGACTCAGGGGCATGGGCACACAGACTGTGCCATGGCGTATGGTTTGTATCTGGTCGCTGTCCATAGAAGACATCAGCACTGAGGAACACTAGAGTTTTGGTCAGCTTTAACGCTGGCTTTCTGTGATCTGCTCCCAGTCGCTTTCTCTCTCTTTTTCTGACTTCTCTCTTCCTCCTCCTGTCTCTATTTGTGTGTGAGAGAGTGTGTGTGTGTGTATGTGTGTGTGTGTGTGTGTGTGTGTGTGTGAGTGTTCTGGTATCTGGATCACAGCAGCAGGTAGAATGATTAAAGCACAGCAGTAAAAGTCTGCTGAAGACCACCTCAGTGGACCACCTCAGACGTGTGTGTGTGTGTGTGTCTGCTTCTGTGTGTGTTTCTCGTTGTGTGTGTGTGTGTATGCGTGTTCACAGGCAAATTCTAAACTGTAGCCTAGTATGTGTGCTCGACTGTTCATAGCACACTCCTAAACATGTATGTACAGTGTCTCCCTGAGCAGTGTGTGTGTGTGTGAGCTCTCTGCTCCGGCCTGCTCGTCTGGGTGTCTGGGTGTCTGCTGCTCTCTCCCTGGTGTTCTTGTGCACTGTGGGAAGTCTGCATTCCTACCTAATTATGAGGTGTGAAAGTATGAAGACATAGTGCTGCTAAGGCCAAAACACACGCACGCACGCACACACACACACACACACACACACACACACACACACACACACACACACATGCACACATGCACACCCAGAGCTTGGATTGAGAGAGAAAACTGAGCTTTTGTTAATTATTGGAGAGAGATAATTTAGCTCATGGCCATTATGGTATAAGGGTACAACATCTGTGAACCATTACACACACAGCCATGATTATATAAGCCTAGATTCTGGCCTACACACATACACCTACACACATTAAATGAACATATTTCTTTTTTGGCCACACGATGGCACTTTCAACACACAATTGTTTCAGTGCCTCCCTCCCCCCTCCTGTGTTATACACACACACACACACACACTCACACACCTCCCCAAGCACACACGCACACCTACTCACACTCATGTTTTTAGGTAGGGGGCCTTTTGAAGTTTGGCATTCTTCCCTTGGGCAGTGGAAGCTGCCTACTGTTTCTGAGTAAGCATATGTGTGTGTGTGTGTGTGTGTGCTTGGATACTTTGACGCAGAATCTTGCCTAGACCATATTTACCATTACCCACTTCTCTCCCTACCACCAGATTACAGAGAGGGCTATATGTACCGATGGAAAAAAAAGAAACACTGGTTGTAAATTAGATGGCCTGCTGCTGCTGTGAAGAAAAAAACCCGATGCTGTTTTAGTGAAGTATTTCAGATGGATGTGTGAGCTACAGCTAAACATACGACACCACCTTCTACAGAGAGAGCTGTGTGAGAACCTGTAACGATCCATCTGACACACCCGCCCCTTAGCATGTGTGTGTGTGTGTGTGTGCGAATGTGCATGTGTGTTTGTGCAAAGTGTGAAGTATGTCACAGGTTTGGCTTCGGGGCAGGACCTGTCTGGGCCGATAGCTAATGTAGTAATGAAGTGCACACTGCAGGTATTCACTGCCCCGTTCCTGTCTTCATATCAATGTGGAGCCCGGCAGTAATGAACATCTGTCTCTGCCCCCCCCCCCCCTCCATCCTCCCCCTCAGATACAGACCCACGGGTGCTGGAGAAGCAGGAGCAGCAGCAGCCTACCTACCTAGCCCTGAGCTACATCAACAGGTACACACACTCACACACACACTCACACACACACACACACACACACACACACACACACACACACAGGAATCCATAGAGGGCAGTGTTGCTCCATTCATGCAGCTTTGTGTGGGTTGGTTTGCATTGGTTTGCATTACTGTATGGCAGACTGACCTTAAGTAAGTAGTTCCACGTGTTTTGCATACGTTCTAGGCTATCTCTCAGTGCAGGGCCTATGCTCTTGAATAGCACAATGCCAAATCCAAGGTTTCCCTACACATCCTTTGTTAAATCGCCTTTAAGCTGGTGGGTCTGGGCTGTGGTAAGAACCCAGTCAGCCTAGCTAGCCTAGCTCTGAGTCTAGTCCTGCGCCTGCAGTCCCACAGTGATTAATAGCTGAGCTAATAGCTGCGTTGGTTGAGCGGTGTGGCTGTGTATTTACGGGGGTGTTGAGAGACCGTCTGGTACACGGCGGGAGCTGGGATGACTGATCCCTTCCCAGAGACACTGCCGTGAATCATCCGCACAGCCGCACCAAACCACAGAATAAGAGGGAATGCTCCACATGGCACCAGTCTTAGTCAAAGACTTAGCACTTAGGTTACAGTGTGTGTGTGTGTGTGTGCCTGGGCAGATTTGTATGGTGAGCCAGAATTCCAATTGAACCTCTCTTAAATCACGAGAAAGATTTGACCTCCTCTTAAATCAGAAGGATACCGGTTCATGCTGTGGTCTTTGTTAACGTGTGAAAGTAGTCATTATAAATGTCTCTTAAAGACTAGCTCGTGTCATGATGAGATGCATTCTAACTGTGTGTGTGTGTGTGTGTGTGCACGCGCAGGTTCATTTAGTCATATTTACATTTATGCATTTAGCAGACGCTCTTATCCAGAGCAACGTACAGTAAGTACAGGGACAATCCCCTGAGGAAAGTAGGGTGAAGTGTCTTTCCCAAGGCATAACATAATTTTTCACGGCCGGGAGTTGAACCGGCAACCTTCAGACTACTAGCCCGATTCCCTAACCGCTCAGCCACTGGACTCCCCTGTGTCAGGTTCATGACGGATGCGGCCCGGCGGGAACAGGAGACCCTGAAGAAGAAGGCCACGCCCAAGCTGTCGCTGTCCATCAGCGGGGGCTTGTCTCGCCACAGTGTGGCCACACCCCCTCGCCACACCAGCGGCAACCTGACCCCGCCTGTAACCCCTCCCATCACACCTTCCTCCTCCTTCCGCAGTAGCACGCCTACAGGTACGACAACAGGTGTGTGTGTGTGTCCGGGGTTCGCTGGGGTGCGATCGGCGTCAGCATTAATCGCTAACAACAGGCTGTTGCTTTTTGTCAAGAAGGTGAAATGTCGAGTCTGACGGGTAGAATACTGTGCGTCCAGTTTGACACTGTTCTACCTTCTTGTGGTACGCGCTCCGGAGGGATGTTCAAAAGCCCACTTCTGTTCGAGAGGGAGGTGAATGCGACTCTCCTGTTCTGTGTGTGCTATAGGCCCCGGATCTGCAGCAAGCGGCCATTCAACGCTGTGTTAATGACACACCAGCTGGCATGCTGCGGTCACATGGGAGTGTGTGTTTCCCAGCCTAAAAGCAGATGTCCAATTCCAGCCCAAATGTTTTCAATCGCAGTGTTGGGTCTGGCACTGACACACACACAGACACACACACACACACACACACACATCCTTTCAACATGTGCCAGGGTGCCATCCATTTCCTTCTGCTGGGGTGCAGCATTTCCTGTGTGGTGGGGGGTCAGGGGGTGTGTGTGTGTGTGTGCTTGAGTAGTGGGGTATCTGGATGTGTGTTTGTGTACGCGTGTGCGAGTGGAAAATGTTCTGCACTTAGTAAAGCACTTTTTCCAGGCTGAGCAATGAGGATCACTCCCTTTTAATGATCCCTTTCATAGAGCCAACCCCAGACCTTGACACACACACACACACACACACACACAACAATACCAGGCCGAACACTGTGAAAATCCTAAAACATGACCTGGTTCAATTGCTTACCGCTCATTCTGTTGAGTAGTGAAGTCTGTCAATGAAACAACGTCTCATCCTCTCAATGACGCCCTTCTTCCTCCTTCAAATCTGTGTGTGTGTGTGTGTGTGTATGTGACCCCAGGCAGTGAGTACGACGAGGAGGAGGTGGACTACGAGGAGTCGGACAGCGACGAGTCGTGGACCACGGAGAGCGCCATCAGCTCCGAGTCCATCCTCAGCTCCATGTGCATGAACGGAGGGGAGGAGAAGCCCTTCGCCTGCCCCGTGCCCGGCTGCAAGAAGAGATACAAGGTACGCCGCTGCCTCCGTGTGTGTGTGTGTGTGTGGGCGACAGTTCAGTCTAGATGCACTGTAAACAGGTTGCATTCTCTTTCTCTCCTTCTTTGTCTCTTTTTGCTCCCCCCCCCCCCTCTCCTCTCCTCAGAATGTGAACGGTATCAAGTACCACGCCAAGAACGGCCATCGCACACAGATCCGCGTGAGGAAGCCCTTCAAGTGCCGCTGTGGGAAGAGCTACAAGACGTCCCAGGGCCTGCGGCACCACACCATCAACTTCCACCCCCCTGTCTCTGCCGACATCATACGCAAGATGCAGGGCTAGAGATGGTCACCGTGCCAACCCCCCCCCCCCCCCCCAGACTACCCCCCATTCTCCCATTCCTCACCATGTCCTTAACACAATCCCATTCTCCAACACACTACACAAGGATAAAGTGCATGCTTTAAGTTTGTATTATTATTTTGTTTTTATCTGTCTTCTTTTTGTATTTGTATTATTTTACGTTACAGTATCTCACTTTTTGAATCGTTTATCTTCATAGGCTTCTTAAGTGTTTTATGTTGTTGTACATTTGCACATTCTTATGCTATCACATCTATTTTGGTTACTTTTGTACTGACATACGGTGCTAACTGTAAAAAAACAAAGAATGAAAATGAGGAAAAAAAAAAAGTAAAGTGTCCTAGTGGGGAGAAACAAATCAGAGGAATAATCAAGAAAGTGTAACCAAGCCCCGCCCCTTCCTGTCACCTGACACTGATCGTAAGTCAGATTTGCATCTTACTGCTGATTGGTGAAAGTTAGGATTCATCCAAGATCCTAACTTATCCAAGATCTGTGCCTATGCATCACTTCCTGGGAGAGGACTGGGCAAAAAAGCTTGAGAGTTAAGTTATACAGCAAACTATATATGAATAGATATATAAACAATAGAAAGATATGTATGTGTATAAACAAATATATATATATATATATATATATAAGTATCCATGAGCATATACAAAATAGTTACACTTTATTTTCAAGCTTTATTTTATACTTTATTTTTCAAAATGTTTTCAGATGTTATTTCATTAATATTTTATTGAGAAGTATTCCTTGTATTCCTCTATGGTCCCCTGAGATGACAAGCATATCTGCGGGGTTCAGAGGTCAGACAGTCTGGTGACTTCTGGACTCGGGCTCATTTTAACACTAGCCATGCATCCTTCCCTCAGAGCCGTCTAGATAGCCAATCATCGGGACTCAAACCTGTGCTCTGTATGTGCTTACACATATTGTATTGTGTAACAGTGATGAGTGTAGGATGCATGGGGAATGTGTTTGAATGTTCCCTGGATATCCTTAACAGCCAGACTAGAAGTCCTCGTGCATTCCCAATTATAGAACTAGGACTGTCTGTTCAATGCTCTAGATAGAACAACTCTGATTCCCAACATCTAGACAAGAGAATAGTTTCTTTGGAGTCCTTGAACTGCCTCACAGAAGATGTTAGGAGCCTTCAGAGGTGTCATGTGAAGCATTTTCTATTCCAGTTGCCAAGTTATTTTGTTTTTGTTGCCCATGATCGTTGCCAACAGCTCTCTACTGCCAAACACTGACCATACCATGTGCCTAAGGAAGAGGGGGAGGGAGAGAGACTGTCATATGGTTTCATCCAGGAAGCAGCAAGTGTGTCTCATTAAATCTCCTAAGCGTGTGTGCGTGCGCGCGTATGTACGTACAGTGTGTGTACACTTTTGGTGTTTTGGGGCATGTGAGTGAATGAGTGTGTGTTTTGAGAGATTACCGACTACAACTTTTTACTGCCTTGTGTTGTAGTCCTTCAGCATTCCAGTACAGTACGTGGTGTCGCTTTGTAGCCAGGTCTTTCTGCAGTATCTGAGTTGTCAGCCTATATAGTGTTATTCTGATGTCTGTTCCTCTTTAACCGTAGTGTTATTGATGTCTGTGCCAGCCGGCCAACTAGTTCATTGGGATCTCCTGTAGACCAGGAGACTAGTGGCTGTTCAGCTCTCCTAACTGCCTCCCCCCTCCTGGAGCAGTAGTGTGCAGAGAGGTGTGTCAAAAGGTCGTGCCCATGACAATGTGCCCCCCCCCCTTTCCCTCGTACACAATCGGCCGCCATTTTTTCAAGATGCTTTTGTAAAAAAACATGAAGTCCGTGTTTCCTCCTTTCCCTCGCACGTACACCCCGCGAGCCGTCTCTGCGTTCTGTTGCCATGAAAACCTTTCAAAAGTGGCACACGGGCCGCTTGGATGGAGCGGTGACACTCAGATACGAGAGTGGCTGCTCAGCGATGTTAACATCGCTTGACATCTCCAGTCTACGGGGTGAAACGACGGGCTGTTTCCAAGTCCCGTTGGCCCGTTAGGCCCTGTCGTTCTAGAACTTCACAGCTTCACTTTCCATACTTGGAAATAGGGAGCGACGGAATGTTCTGGTGTGGGATTAGAGACAGTCGGAGAGTCTCCAGTTCAGGATCTGTCAAACACTCCTAAACCTGTCCTCTTCCACAGATACCAAGGTCGCCATGGGAACAATGCAGATGACATTGTTTAACGGGGCCAGTGACAGTATTACACGTATGGTGTTGGAGGACAGGGCTGTGTGCATGTACAGGGAGAGGGGGCGGACAGGAGATTTCAATATACTGTGTACAGTGAATGTATTGTAATGTGTCTGTTGTCAAGTGCTTTTAAATTATATTTTTATATGTCATGTGGAGAACGCCGTTTCCTGTTTTGTATGGAGGCATACAGATGATGTAAGGAGGGTAACTTGTATACTGTCAAACTGTCTTTCTATATAAGAAGCTGCTTCAGAAATGTAAACACCATTACATGGAAAATAAATAAAGTTCAAGCTAAGTCTTTAGTCCTGGGTGGTTCAGTCTGTGGTCCTGGGTGGTTCAGTCTGTGGTCCTGGGTGGTTCAGTCTTTAGTCCTGGGTGGTTCAGTCTGTGGTTGTGGGTGGTTCAGTCTGTGGTCCTGGGTGGTTCAGTCTTTTCAACGTTAAGGTGACAACTCGTCAACCCTGAACATCATAGGACAAAATGGCAACTGGATCCATTTGACAAGCATTCTTTATTTCCTAAAGATCTTTTTAGATATGCACATTCAAACCAACACATACATCCTTACATAGGAGGGGGTGTCTGGAGAGGTAAGACCAACATACACACACAGTCTAGAATTATGAGTGTAAATGTAAAATCTGATTATAGCACTGTGTAGCCACATTCATATGACAGGAAAATATCTGACTGATGGTGAACAGATAAAGTACCTCACACAGAAGAGAAAATCAACCACACACACACACACCTGGCCAAACGGACATGGACCTGCACAAAAGGGAAAGAAGACGACTGTTCATCTAATTTTTACATTCTAAATGAAAGTGTTGGTTACATAATGGTATGGTCCATAGCAGTGATTTTCAGTTTGCAAATATATTTTCAAATACCTCTCCTCCAATCAACTGTGGATAACACTCCAGGGGAGGACTTTAGAATACACCAGGAAGTAAAACATCATTGGTCCATAATTCTGTCATTACTAAAACATGAGGGAACACACTGAGGAGAGGAGGGGGGGGGGTCACAACAGTATTTCACACATTTTGCTCCATAAGTTATACATCTCATATATACATTACATTCAGAATAAAGCATCTTTAGTGCAGATATAAACTAAAACCTAGTGCTATTTCCTTCTTTTCATCCCTTCCTTTAAAAAAAAGTCGGACATCTTTGCTCAACATTTGTAGTTTTTAGTTAGGCTCTCTATACAGTTTAACGGCTTGGAAGTCACCCAAGACTACAACCCCCACCAGCCATGGAGTATTAAATACAGCATCTTTGACCTTATGTTGCCAGGGCCCCCTGCCTGCTAATACCTGTGTGACCCACAGACACGCCCGTAACAGGAAAATAAAGAAGCTAAGTTTGGAAAGTGCTGACAGACTTGACTGACTGGTATTAACAGGTGAATCCTACACAGATACTAAACACATGCAGTGGTGAATAACGCTAGCATCTCCAGAAGCAGAAAGATGACATCATAATCATGAGACGAAAACCCAAGAAGCTCCCGCCACGAGCCTGGCCTAAAAAAGAATGCTAGTCCCTTCTAGCCCCGGTTCAGAGGTTGGCGGAGCCATCACCATCTTGTCTACATCCACCTGTAATCCCTCTGCCCCTTTTCAAGCCTTAAACAAAGTTGATTTTGCACTGGGTTCTGAAATGAAGTTAGACCTCAAACATACTAATCCCAACAACTGCAATACTTTGACCCGTTTATTCGACTCAAAACGACAGCCCCCAACCCCTCGCCTTCCCCCCCCCCCCCATCCCCCTTCCCCTTGCTCTACTCGATGTTGTCGAAGTTGAGCACGTGGCCGTCGAAGTGCGTGAGCACGTGCCTCTCGAAGAGCTGCTGCTGGCAGTCGAGGGGGAACTGCTGGGAGCAGACGGGACACACCTTCCAGTGGCTCTCCACGTGCTGCTCGAAGCTGCGCTGCTCAAAGTGCGGCGGGAAGATCACCTCGCACAGCGGGCAGCGCTTGTGCACCGCCCCGCTGGCGGACCCACGGTCCAGGGTTAACGGGGGAGAGAGAACGTGCTCGTTAGGGCTAGGGTTATGTGTGCAGCGCACAGCTTCTTCTGAGTGGACGACTGTGCGTGTTTGTGTGTGTTACCTGGAGTCAAAGCAGAAGCTGCCCCTTCCTTCGTTGTGTCGGCCAGCTTGATGATTGCACGCTGGCTGTGCCCCGTCACCGACCTGCAACAACACACACACACACCTTGTAATGACTGCAGACAACACACAACGCTGTATGTTGCAGACGTTCCGTAATTTCTCTTTGGGATCGATAAAGTACCTACCTGACTAAATAACTGCGAACAACACCCACACCGACACACACCCACACCGACACACACCTTTACAATAAAGCTCAAGGCTGTCGAGACACTGATGGTTTCCCTCAAAGGTTAATAGTCCTTTAATGTTGAGGAGAGGAGGCAGAGATGAGGGGGTCATGATTCAAGTGTACCAGTAAAGAGCAATGTGCGTGTGTGTGGGTGCGCGCGAGGTGTTCGCGCGGGCGCGAGTGAGTGTGTGCATGCCGGGTGCCCTCCTACTATATCCTGTCCTAATTAGAGAGGAAGAGGAAATTGACCTTGGTAACCAATCTCGTTTTGGATCCCCATGTGTGAGATGAGGCTTAGAGAGGGGGGAATGGATCCTAGATCTATCTCCTTAATTAGCCTCCTCCAGTCTCCACCTCCGTCAGTCTCTCTCCAACGAGTTAGGAGGTGACGTTAATTAGAGCTTTATGTAAATGAGACCTGGGCCAGCCGCCCACACTGTGCAGGGGATTTGGCTCAACGACTAGACAGCCTGTGTGTTCTTCTGCTTTGTGTTCGTATAGTTTCAGCCTCGAGTCTTTCAAATACTTGCGTTTAAACTTGTGTGTGTGTGTGTGTGTGAGAGTGGCCTCACGTTGCGGGGCTCCTCAGGGGGGTGTTCCAGGCCGTCGGGGGGGCTCATGCTGCGGGAGGGCTGGATGCAGACCACCCCCCTGTCCCAGGTGGCCCCCGGGGCTGAGGCGGGGGGGCCGCAGGTAGGGGCCTCCGGGGGGGGCCGGGGCATCTGCTCAGGGGAGAGGGCGCCATCTGCTCCGTCTGGACATGGACACAAACAACACACACACACAACAAGAAGTGTCACTTGGGTAACAACATGAATGAATGAGAGAGAGACGTGTGAAGGGTGAAGGGTGTGAGAGAGAGAGAGAGAGAGAGAGAGAGAGAGAGAGAGAGGTGAAGAGTGTTGAGAGAGAGAGAGAGGGGTGAAGGGTGTTGAGGGACAGAGAGAGGGGTGAAGGGTGTTGAGGGAGAGAGGGGTGAAGGGTGTTGAGGGAGAGAGGTGAAGGGTGTTGACAGAGAGAGAGGTGAAGGGTGTTGACAGAGAGAGGTGAAGGGTGTTGACAGAGAGAGGTGAAGGGTGTTGAGGGAGAGAGAGGTGCTGTACCTCGGGTGCTGTCAGCAGAGTAGGGGTTGCCGTACTGCAGCTCTGCAGGCCTGTGTGGCACCAGTGGGGGTGGGGAGGGGTCCTGGGGGTAGGGGAGGGGGTAGCGCAGCACCACGGGTTTGACCTCTGACCCCTCCGCCTCACGCTCCCTCTGTCTGTCCAGACACTGCTGCAGCTCCTGGACACGACAACAACAGCAACGTGCAAGATCATTGGTTAAGTCCTTAAATAACCACTCTGTCAGGTCAATCACAAGACATCACAAACAAACAAACAACAACAAAAGAGGGGCTTGGTGGAAACAGTTCTCTCTCAGTTCTCGGAAAGCGTGGTTTCTCTACGCATAAGCGTTTTCCACCTGAACCATGTGCATTAGTTATCTACTCATTACTGTAATGGGTGTCAAACGACATTTCTCTCCTTCGCCTCCTTCTCTTCCTGTCTTTCCTCCTCCCCCTATTTCCTCTGAGCCCTTTTCTCTTCATGACTTCATTAGTGCAGCCGTATCCCAGCTTAACATTTTGCCGTGGGGGTAAAACCGACACGACGGTTGGCATTTGCACCAGATAATGGAGGAGTAGCTCAGGGCTACGGAGCAGGTATGTGTGGAACATCACTAGCTTTCATCTGGCAGGAGACTCCGAGGAACTAAGGGAAAGAAATAGAGGAACCGGATCCTTCAAAGCTATGAAACATCTCCATGTTGCACCTCTGTATGTTTCAGACCTGGTTTGGGATCGTTTCGTTAAGTGGTCGTTGGGTGGAATGTTCATGTTCAGTTGTGATGTTAAAACGGCTATATGAACGTTCCTAGACCAGGTGTGATGTTCTAACAGCTATATGAATGTTCCTAGACCAGGTGTGATGTTCTAACAGCTATATGAATGTTCATATACCAGGTGTGATGTTCTAACAGCTATATGAATGTTCCTAGACCAGGTGTGATGTTCTAACAGCTATATGAATGTTCATATACCAGGTGTGATGTTCTAACAGCTATATGAATGTTCCTAGACCAGGTGTGATGTTCTAACAGCTATATGAATGTTCATATACCAGGTGTGATGTTCTAACAGCTATATGAATGTTGCTGCCCCAGGTGTGACGTTATAACAGCTATATGAATGTTGCTGCCCCAGGTGAGACGTTGTGACAGACATGTGGGCAGTCCTACCTCCTGGAGCTTCTCCTTGTCTCTGAGGGCCTGAGCCAGCTTGTGCTTGAGCTCTGTCACCTCGCCGGCCCGCTCGGCCATGTGGATCTGCAGCAGGGAGACGAGGCGTCACAGGCAGGACTCACACACACACACACACAGGCAGGACTCACACACACACACACACACAAGCAGGGCTCACACACACACACAAACACACACACACACACACAAGCAGGGCTCTCTCACTCTCTCCCAGCCTGACGTTTAGCCCTCCCTCCAGACACTATCAAAAGGAGTGTCTCTCCCCCTCTTGCTCCCTCTCAATCTGTCTCCCCCTCTCCCCGCCTGCCCTGCCCTTCTTGTCTATCAGTCTCTCTGCCCCCCCCCCCCCTCCACTCTTACTTTCGGGGGAAACTGAATTACGACATGGCCTGAGGGTTAAGTTCAGGTGAAAAGGGGTCTGCAATAGTACACTTCTCTCTCTCATTCCTCTCCTCCCTGTCTCCCTGCTTCCCAGGGTCTGCAACGTAAACAGCCATAAAGCATGGCCCTGTGTGGCTGGCAGCCTGAGGAGCTCTCTGTCTGCCCTAGGACCATTAGGGAGCTCACAGTCCCAGTATTTATCTCTGACTGAAGACGCTATCAAAGGAGAGAGAGCCTTATTTACAGCAGGGATAAACACACACTCACTCACTGAGATCAAACACACACACACACACACGCTTGTGCAAGTAGGCAGGCATCTATTCAGGAGTCAGTTGTATGCCCGCCAGCCCGCCAGTCAGACAGCCCAACCGCCCACCCGCCCGCCCGCCCGCCCGCACACACAAACACACACGCTGTTTGTAGGATTAAGGCAACTTGATTTACTAAACCGACCTGGACACTCTCTGCTTGGCTGAGGAATACAATAGGTAATGTGTATATTTCCTATGTGTGTGTGTGTGTGTGTGTTTGAGAGAGAGTGTGTGTGTGTGTGTACACAAGCCTCCCTGGACTCACTCTGAAGCGCTCCTCCTCATTGGCCAGACGTTGCTTGAGGGTCTCGTTGATGGCACACTGCTCCCTCCACTTCTCCTCCATGCTCGCTAGCTCCTCCTCCACCGAGCGCGTCTGTTCTTTCTCCACCTCCTCCACGCTCCTCCCCTCCACCTCCTCCACGCTCCTCCCGTCCTCCTCATCCACCACGCCCCTTCCTTCGTCGTTCTCCTCCGCGCTCTTGGTCTCGTTCTCCACCTCCACCCAACTCCCCATCCTCAAGCTCTCCTCTCCCATGCTTCTTTCGTGCCTCTCTTCCTTCTCCACGTTCCCTGCTCTCCCCCTCGCCTCTCCTCCACTCACGTCTCTTCCCACTTCCTCTCCTCCCTGCCCCTTCCTCTGCCCCTCTCCAACCCCGGTGCCCTGTCTATCCTCCTCCTCTGAGTGTGTGTCGGTGTGCGTGTCGGTGTGTGTGAGCGCCTCTTCCGTGTCGTGTTCAGGAGCGCAGGTCTTCTCAGTCAATCCTTGGAGCACAGCAACAGAAAGGCTCCCTGCGAACACATACAGGGTCCAGCTTACATCACACATACATGACGCATGTAGACACAGTGTGTAGTGTGTGTGTGTGTGTGTGTGTGTGTGTGTACCTCTTGTTGGTGACTCCGGACTGGGAGTAAGTGTCTCCTGTAGGGTCAAAGCCCCAGGATTTCTTTTGGACTCCTGCGAACAGGCCACAAACACCAGTTGAGTGGTGTTAACGTGCGTGTGTGCGTGTGCGTGCGAGTGTGAGGACCCTCACCCCCTGAGCCTCGCTGAGCTTGGCCACCTGCCGGCGCAGCCTCTGACACTCCCGGTACTTCTCCTTGTAGTGCTCAGCCGCCATGTGGAGGCGGAGCTTCAGCTCCTCCACCTCCCGCTGGAGCTCCGCCTCCACCTCCGACACCACGCCCTCCGACGAGGTGCCCACGCCCTGGGGGGTCAGGCGGGGAGGGAGGGAGGGGGAGAGGGAGGGAGGGAGGGAGGGAGGGGGGAGGGGGAGAAGGAGAAGAAAGACACATAGGTCGAGTAAGTTCCACCAAATCACACCGCGTGGACCGATCCAGTCACGACTCGGCACGGAGAGTCAAACGAGTCCACTTCCTGGTTCGGAGGTCTCACTTCCTCCTTCCCCTCACCACTTCCTGCTGGGCGGCGCTCCTCATGCGGTCCAGCTGCGTCTCCATGCGCTGGCACTCGGCCTGGGCGTCGGCCAGGCTGGCGCGCAGGGCGTCGGCCTCCAGGCGGGCGCGGTACAGCTCCGTCATGGTGCGGTCGCGGGCGCTGGTGGAGTCGCGCAGCTCCGACGCCAACATGGCCGCCTGCTGGCGGGAGGCCTGGAGCTGCTCCTCGGCCTGACGCAGCTGCTCGCCCAGGCGGCCCACCTCGGCCTGCCGCGCGCACTTACACACACACGCACACACACACACCTACTTGAACCCCATTTGAAGTTTCACCCCCCTCTAATTAGTTATCACCCACACAAAATCTTCCAAGTGCGTCTGTTTCAAACTTTTACAAAATCACATCCACACAACACAACGCGTGTGTGTGTTTACCTGGTCTGCAGTGTGTGTGTGTGTGTGGGTGTACCTGGTCTGCAGTGTGTGTGCTGAGCTCCTTCTCCAGGCTGTCTCTCTGGGCCACGCATGACCGGAGGCGCTCCAGCTCCTCCTGGAACTGAGCGATGGTCACCTCCCTGTTCAGCTCCACCGCCTTCAGCATCTGCAGCTCTGCACTCAGCTTGGTGTTCTCCAGCTCTGTGCTGCGCAGGTGGGCCTGCACACACACACACACACACATCAATACGCATACACACACAAATACACACTACCGCACAAACTACCAGCAGTAGGAAACTCCCGTCACCTCCAGCGAGCCTCTCACCTTGTACAGATCTCTCTCGTCCTTCTCGTTCTTCAGCTGGCTCTCCAGGCTGTCCCTCTCCACCAGCAGCTTCTTCAGACGATCTCTGATGCTGCAGGACAAGCAACCGCAGTCAGACCACACGGCTCCAACAAACTAAGTAGGGGATGATCCTGAATGGTCATCCTCTACCACACACATCAAAACGGCCGAGACAGCGTCGGAGTGGGTACCGTAGCCTTGTGTGATGCTCCTCTCAGTGTGTGTGTGTGTGTGTGTGTGTGTGTGTTCCTGTGGGGGAGGTGGTTGTACCAGTCCAGCTCGGTCTCCTTCTGCAGGCCTCTCTGGGTGACTCCCAGCAGGTCTTCCTCCAGCTGGCGCACGCGCTCCGTGGCCGCCTGCAGCCTCCTCCTCACGTCCTCGCGCTCCTCACACAGGCCCTGGGAGGAGCGCAGCAGCTCCTGCACACAGCCACAGGGAGGCGCTGTCGGTCACTGCGGCCAATCGGAGGGGGGGCCGTCACGGCACCGCAGCCCAGGTTAGAGGCGGGTGCAGCACCGGAGCCAATCACGTCGCCGGGACAACAAAAGTTCCCAGTGTTTCAGGTTGCCTTTTTTGTGTTACTGCTGGTGAACATCAACTGTGAATACGAACAGGTCATCATTTCCTGAACTAAGAGGACCATTCCCGGAGGGAATGATTGGCAGCCGTCCAACACATGAGACATGTTCCTGTCCTCAGCGTCGGTCCCTGTTAGAACTTGCGCACGTTCTGCTTCGGAGAACATTAAATCACCCGGAGCGAACTTCTCGTTTGACAAAGCAGCACGCCTACTAGCTCCCCACCATTATTCACCTCACACATACACGTCCAACACACACACACACACACACATATATGTCAAACGCACACACATGCACACACTTCCAACACACACTGTCAAGGACATGTTAGACACACAGAACACCCATCAAAGAAAATAAATCCAACATGTACAGTATATCAAAAAGACATCCAGATGCACTTTTCACCAACACACACACACACACACACTCTCTCCGGCTCCCTATGGGCTTGGCTCTCTCGATGACTCAGGATTTTACTGCTGGCGTTTGGGAAGCACTTTAGCAGCGCATAAAGACCTTATAAAACATGTAGTCGTTAAATTAGCAGCCGCAAAATATGTACTTATGTTTTCATGTTGGAGTAAAAGGATATTTTCATCCGTGGAACATAAGCAAGGCCTTGACAGAGACAAACCATACATATGAATGCTGGTAACACTTAAACAAACACACACACACACACGCCACATACATACACCATATATCTAGGAAGCTAAGAGCTGGTGAATGAGAAGCGACACATTGATAATAGTCTTTGGGAGGATGTAATTTATGGCAATTTTGTCCTTTGTAAAGAGCAAAGGACTCACCCAATGCAGTCTGAAACCTAGCAAACCAGGACCAGAGACATCCACTAGGGGGCACTGTGAGACTAGATTCAGGATCCATCCTCTGGTGAGGCATTCCTGGCTCCCTCCCCTCCCTCTCTCCCCCTTCACATCTCTCAGAGTTTCAGTAGGTTAACTCCTTGTTGGCACGCTACACATGTCGCTCTCTGTGGAAGACATGTCTCCGTCTGAAGGTTTACCCCTGAGGTCCACGTATTCCAAAGAGATGGACTACATGAGCCAGGAGACAAATGGAGGAAAGAAGAACGAGAGGATGAGTAAGCCTACAGAGAACAGAGAGAGATAGAGAGAGAGAGAGAGAGATAGAGAGAGAGAGAGAGAGAGAGAGAGAGAGGGGGGGGGGTGGGTGGGATGGAGGCAGTGCCCTGGGAATCGCGTGACTAAGACATGTTTGGCCCTGGAGCTGGGCTGGGCTCCTGCTTTTCAGTCAGGCGGTTTGCGGACACTCTCGTCTAATTCCACACACATTCTAAAAGTTGCAAGCGGGTGGCATAATGAGAGCGACTGTGTGTGTGTGTGTAGAATGTGTGCGGAGGTTTGAAAACTGACAGTGAGTGTGAGTGATAGATTGAGTGGAGTTAAAACAAGGGGTGGTTTTAGGGAGTGTGTGTGTGTGTGTGTGTGTGGGGGCTTGACGTCATGTTTGTTCACTCTGCGGTTGAGATGGCATCGTGCTGACGCCAGATGCCCCAGACTAGAGACCAAGGGTCTCTAGTGCCGATCGCGTTCTGGCCCACTGAGTCAAGTTGTTTAAAGGGGACAGAAAGTTGGAGCAAACAGACCCACACACACACACACACGCAGACCGAGGTCTTTGTGCTCTCAAACATGGACACAGATCATTCATAAAAGTCAAACCTTTGATGTTGGAACCTGTGATCAATGGTGAGGAACAAGCACAGGATCAAATACAGGCTATCTACACACGCACGCACACACGCACACACAGACACACAGAGACACACACACACAGACACACACAGACACACACACACAGACACACACACATCCCTCACCTGGTTGTGGGTGCGCAGCAGGCTGCAGGTCTCCCTCTCCAGCTCCCTCTCCCTGGCCAGACGCCTCTGCTCCTCCAGCAGCAGCTTCTTCTCCTCCTGCAGGAGCTGCATGGCCTTTAGCAGCTCCCGCCGCTCCTGTTGCGCCTCCTGCCCGCGCCAGGAGGGGGGAGGGAGGAGAGGAGGAGGGAGGAGGGAGGGAGGAGGGGGGAGGGGAGGAGGGAGGGAGGGAGGAGAGAGGGGAGGGAGGAAGGGCGAGGGAGGGAGGGAGGGAGGAGAGGAGGAGAGGAGGAGAGGAGGAGGGAGGGTGGGAGGGAGGGAGGGATGTACAATACTCATACAAAAGTCTTCTTTAAGCTTGTATTGTCTCAAATGAAATAAAAATCTTTACTTGTGCGGCAGTATAAAAGTGCAATGCACAGAAGGTTTTTGTTGTCTTTTGCTTACAAAAAATAATTGTGTAAGAATTTTTCCCAGTACCGTATGTTTCACAATAGGACTGCATCTGATTATAGTGTCTCAATTTGTGTGTGTGTGCACGTGTGTATTAGGGTGTGTGGGCGTGCTCTGCCTGTGTGTGTTTGTGTGTGTGTGAGGGTGCATCTGTCTGTGTGTGTGTGTGTGAGTGTGTGTGTGTGTGTGTGTTAGAGGGTGCATCTGTCTGTCTGTGTCTGTGTGTGAGTGAGCCGGTCTCCCCAGGCCCAGACTACCTCCAGCAGGCCGCTCTTGGTGGTGACCACCAGGATGTCGGAGTTGCTGTCGTCCTCGGTGACGGTGAGCAGCTCCTCGGTGGGCGTGGCCGGGCGGAACAGGAAGGGCGTGCTGGCGCCGCGGATGTCCCCTGTGTGGGTGACGTAGCAGAACTGGTAGAACTCCCCATCACTCTTGGGAACATAGTAGCCTGCGAGAGTGTGTCGAGGTGAGAAAACACAAACGAACATACTGTGTGAGAACTAAACACGTCATGGATTTGAGTCGGAGAATTGACCACACAGCATGATATTGGGTCACAGAACGGGTATGAACGGAACTACCCACATGCACATCTTGAACTTAAGTCGAGCAATTATGTGACTGACTATTTGGACACTGTTCATGTGTATTTCAGAGTAGCGAGCAGTGGGCCAGGACCAGCGCTAGCAGTCACAATACGATACACCCAGCAGTCGGGCAGTTTTACAGACACACCACAGACTGCTCTGGTACTTAAACTGTGTCATATCTGACCATTTCAGACACAGTAAAACCTGTCCGCAGATGTTGGTGTGTGTGTGTTGTGCGTGTAGTGTGTGTGTGGATGTCGTGTGGTTTCCTCTCAGACTCAGAGAGGTGTTTCGAGGCTCTGGCCACGGTTGTGGTTGTGTTCCTTTAATAAAATACCAGGCCTGGTTTTTATATGCACCGTAAAATGGAGAGGTTACCTTGAAACCCCCTGGTCCTGTACATGGCTGTTCTCTGTGTCTGTATAGAAACACTGTACGTCTACTGTGTGTGTGGGTGAGTGCACATATAATGGTTGTCTATTTTTATATGTTTGAACGCAGTATGCCAGTACAAGCCAGTGCTAGTGCGTGTGTGTGTGTGCGTGTGAGAACAGAGACTACCTTGGAACACCACGGTCCTATGTACGGTGCTCCCAGGTTCATAGTCATCTGGCATGGGAGACCAGAGGAAGGTGTAGTAGTCCCTGGCTGTGCTCCAGCCCACCTGGAACGCAACACACACACACACACACGTGCACACGCACGCGCACACACAAACACACAGTACAAGTTACAATTCATTGAAATTGCACACCCATACTATGACATAGAAGACACACTTTCTATGAATGTACAACGATGGTATTATTGCCATGATTGAAACATGTTTCTCCTCAACATCTTCCCCTTCTTGTCCTCTGGTTATATAAGACTGGGAGGGGTCTGAGTGGTCTGATGTGTGTGTAGACGCATGTGTCAGTGTGTGTCTCAGAACTACATGTGTGTCAGACGTATCTTTGAGGGTGTTGCCTTCGAGGAAACAGTCCACATGGGGGGAAAAAAAGAAACAGGAAAAAAAAAAAAGGTGACAATTTTACAGAAAATGGCGGGGGAGAAGGAATTATATCACATTCATGTGTTGTTAGGTGACATATGATGAAAGGAAAGACAGAACATTATAACTCCGACCGTACGCCATAAAACTGTCACACACAATCACACGCTCTCTTCATCTCTCTTGCTTGCACACAAACACACATACACACTAACCACCACAAAACCACTCAGAGCAGCATCGGCTAAAGGAGTTAACTTCGTCTAACAACCTTAGAAGAAGAAAAAACGTTGGACCACAGCAGTATAAAAACAATAGGAATAATCAGACCGTCTAGCAGTATTAGGCATCTAAGTGTAATACACTTATTAAGTAATTATGTTTTATGACAAGGCCTATGTATGCCTGTGTTTGTAGATAGAAATTTACAAATTAAGTTATTAAGTAATTATGTTTTATGACTGTTTATGACAAATTATAATTGTACTGTAACGATGTGAGTGCAAGAAAGGGGCATTACAAATAACATGTATTATTTATTCCTAATTATAACAACAGGCCGAAATAATGATAATGGTTAGGATTGTGAACTTTATATCCAAATGGTGGGTGTCTTCTCAGTCTTCATTCCTAGGGATGGTCGTTTGTATTTCACCCAACAGACAAGGCCTATGTATGCCTGTGTGTGTGTGGATAGAAATGTACAAATTACCAAAGAGGGGAGAGTGAGTCTGACTGAAGTTCGGTTTTGTACAGTTGCAATGCTGAGACTTGGCATGAATGTAAACGTGATCAAATAATCACAGACACCGATTCAATCAATCACTCTTCAGAGGCATGAGCAAGCTGAGTGATGACATGTTAATTACATAGTTAGTGAGCGGGTTTCTCCAAGAAGACCCAACAAACATGCCACAACCAAATGTTTCCTTCAGGGCTTGTTCAAAAGGTGTGTCTGTTACAGAACATGCTGACAAATGCACAAATTATATATAAAACAACTCTGTATTGATGAGGGGTGCCAAAGGAGACTAAATGACAGCATTCTTTCTTTTTTTTAGGAAGAAGAAAGAAAAGCTGTTATGGTTTTGCAATTTTTTTAATGACAAATGCCCTGACAGTGTCAGACCACTAGGGGGTGTCTGTGTACAACCTATGATGTCAGAGGCCGAGTCATAGTTGTCACATACAGTACTGCAGCTTTGTTTTAAGTTCTGACTAATACCCTCAAGAATTAAGGGAAAACCCACCACCTCCAACAGAAGAAATTTGTGGAAAAATCTTTCCACTCTCTCCTGCTTTTTCCCCTCTCTTTCACACACACACACACACACACACACACACACACACACACACACACACACACACACACACACACACACACACACACACACACACAGACACACACACACACACATCCCTGCACACACACACACACTGAAGAGCACAGATCTCTCCTCACCCTTACATAAAGCTACACATCAAACAGATTTTATTGGTGTGGATTAACCATTTATATTTTCCAATCGACATTTTCCAAATAAACCTTGTGTCTGTATCCCTTTTTAATAGAGCTGGTGGATTTGAAGTGAGTTCTTAAATGATGATAAAAATGTTTGCTTTTCGTCTTTACGAGAGATTAAGTTCCCTCATTCACATTTCCTGTTAATTAACTGTGAGATTTGATGGCCCCGATAAAAGAGTGAGATGAGGGAGAGCCCAAGGCGAGAGGATAGATGAAGAGAGAGAGATGAAAAGTAAGAGAGGAGTGGAGAGGAAACAGAAGGAAACAGGGTAAGGAGGGTGGAACAGAACAGAGATATTAATGAACAAGTATCAAAGTAGCTAATTAAGTGCCCCCCACGATTACCCACCCAGCTTCTGCATCCGCCCCCATATATCCCCTTCCCTGCCCCAGAGACAACCACATCAAAATGGGAGCAACTGTTCCTTTGGTGGGCACGTTCAGAAAAATAAGTATGATCAGATATATGACGAGAATGGTGGAAATAAGAGGCAGGGGTGTTGTGTACGCATGTGTGTGTTGTATGTGGGTGTGTGTGTTGGAGGAAATTGTGTGTGGCACCAACACTTAAAATAAGAGGTTGTTTTGTTTGAGCATCTAAGTGTCCACACCTTAAAGATGCCCACCCAATCTTTGGGATTGGGGGTGAGGTAGGGGGTCAGGGTATAGCAACATTCCAGCGGAGCCTGGGGCAGGAAGCTCTTCCCCACGTTCTGAAATATGACGTGAGCGAAATTAGACGTTTCCATCACGCCAACACTGCTATTGGGGGACGAACCCACCACTTGGAATGATGACATCATATCCTGTCGGTCACTTCATTTGTCTGACCTGCACAGAAAGAAAGAACACATTGAGCAATATTCCAGCCATCATTTTCAGACACACCTATGTTAGTCTGCTGACAACACATCACTCTGCATTACTGTATCATTCCTTGCTCACGTCAATGCATCTAATCCATTTGGATTATAGACAATATCTAACAGCTTGTCGTTCCCAGCAGGCACCAAATACCCTAGCAACCCCATTGACACGTGGCAAGTGTGATCAATTAAGGGAATGGAAAGGAAGTCAGTGACAGGATATATTTTCAACGCATGATCGAGGTACTGCAATTGTCAATGACGCTAAATATCTGTCAATTTGATGACACATGGTATCAATGTATATCAAGGTAACAGCTAACTAGGTAGTTAGGGAAGGCTCGCTGGTATAGTCTTATCTGTTTTGTGGTTATCTTCAAAGTAGCTAGAGCTAGCTAGTAGTAGCTGTCTGCTCGTTAGCATGCAAGCAGGCCATGGCACTACAGCTAAGTAAGCGGTAGGCGACAATCACTTCTAGAAATAGATTATGCCTATATATATTCCATACCCGTGAACGTATGAATCCCGGACAGCTACAATGGTAATTTGTATAACCAAAATGTAGCTGACAGACAGCCGTTGTTATTATTGAGTTCGGTCCCTGTTGTTGTCAACGACGTACTGAGTCAGTGAAGATGCTCTTCCTGAAAGAAAAAGTATGCTGTCATTTCCGGGGTGCTTCTGGTGCTGAGGAGAACCGAAAGCGGACGTATGCCAATCAAAACCCCCCAAAGAGTTTGACACCTTGGTAATTTCCCCCCAGTAAAATACATTTTTATTATAAACCAAATTTACTGTCGGAGGTATTTAGAATTCCCCAGCCTCATATAACTCCAACACACGCATACACACACACAAACACATTGTCCCGGCTTGGCTTGCTGGGTGGACCAAATTCATGCCTGATTATTGTTTAAGTGAACATTTAATCATTAGTCAAGAATTTACAGTAGCTACATAATAATACAATAACTGTGAGGGCTTGCTTCCTTCTCCTGTAAACTGGTGCTTTTTCAATAGGGTACTTTTATCATCCGTATGTAATTTATTTTGTTATACTTTAGGCTAACTAAATAACGTTGTTTAATGTTATTCTGAACAGTGGAAGCAATAGACTGAGCACATGAGTTAAATAGCTGCATGTCCCGCACTGTAACTACAGGGACTCTACTAAGCGAGATCACACAGGATGTTCCGCCTTTATACGATTTCCATTGGATACAACACTCTGTGGATAGTTAGGATTGGCTCAAATAATCGTAACTCCTAACCACCTCCCCTTTACTTCCTGTCTTGACAGCTGCTGTCACTGAACGCCGAGGTCAAGGGGAAAGAAGCATGGCCGCCTTGTTTAGAGGGTCTCGGAATTTATTGCAAAGGTGCAATAAACATGTCGACCTGGTGCTCGGTAAAGTATAGTCTCATTTGTCCATACTCCATTGATTGGTGTGCCTAGTGTTTGCAACAACACGGGATAAAGGCATACGAAATCTCAACCTGCTTTCCTTAAGCTAACGTTGCTTAGCCTAGCCTTGTCTGAAGATAATGGCAATACTGTCTGAAAAAAGTCCTTGTCGACCACCAACTGCGTATTTCTTTAATGCATTAGCTGAAGACAATGTGGTATTCATCTGACGCAAATGAGATGTGAGCATTGGCAGTGAACTAATTGCATCTTGCTAATAGAGTTTGACAATGCATTTCGCCAACAATTGGATTCCCTTAGCTGGCCATGCCTCAAATCAGTAGTTTGCAATTCCCTATCGCCTTATGCATTTATTGTAAGTCAGATTTCAAGTAGATAAACATAACTGTTGTCCTTACTCTAACTTAGTTTTCCACATTGATTGCTAAGATACTAAGATCCCTTTAAATCACATAATAATTGTTACAACCAGTCTCATAACTGCCAAACCCGACATGCCTATGATGAAACCTACACGAAAAGAGCATGCTGTGTAACTGAGTGAAAGCAGTTCTGTACAGCTTTTACATAATATCTCCGTGTCCAAAGATCGCCTGAGTATTCAGGGGAGTACAGATTTCAGTTAAACCGGCTCAGACTGAAATGAGTATGTGCCGCTAGTCAGGCCTGCTATCAGCTCATCAGAATGTGTGCGGCATGGAAGCATGATAATATGATGACCTACTGAGAATCCTGACAAACGGCACAGTCAGAAGAACATAGAAAAAAAAGAATGTTCCATTGTTAATGCTGTATTAACAGGGTTTCCAGGTTCTTGCAGTGTGTCGTGGTCGCACTGCAACAAAAATGCACAGAATTAAAGTCCCCAAGTCTATTTTTATGAAATTGTACAATAAAAAAAAAAAACATTGTAGTAACTGACTTGGCACCTAAAAGTCTTCCTCTTTCCTGTCTAGTGGCAAACAGGTCCATGGCCTCTAAGACTCCGGTAGGCTTCATCGGCCTGGGGAACATGGGAACTCCCATGGCCAGGAACCTTCTGAAGCACGGCTACCCTGTCATCGCCACCGACGTTTTCCCAGAGTCCTGCAAGGAGCTGCAAGACATGGGCGCACAGGTAGTAAACCGTACAGAAGGGCTATCGCTGTCTTGGCTTTTCTGTATGTGTGTTTATTGTTGCCGTCACTGCTCGTCTTCCAAACATGTTTCTTAATGTCTGTTGTTGTTGTTGTTGTTTATCACTCCTTTCTCTTCCATCTCCTGCCCCCTCCTAATATTTCAGATCCTGGATGCCCCAGCAGAGGTGGCCGACAAGGCAGACAGGATCATCACCATGCTCCCCTCCAGTCCCAATGTCATAGAGGTCTACACAGGCCCCAACGGCATCCTCAAGTAGGTATCTCTATCCTCTCTCTGCCCACTCTCTGCAGGTCTCATCTGGATGGAATCCCTCCAGACGCTGGCTTAAAAAAAAAACCACCGTTCTTTTTGGTGCTGCTGGATCTGTGACGTGTGCGTTTCACCTCCTCGTCCTCAGGAAGGTGAAGAAGGGAACGCTGCTGATCGACTCCTCCACCATTGACCCCGCCGTCTCCAGGGAGATGGCCCTCGCCGCTGAGAAGATGGGTGCGGTGTTCATGGACGCCCCCGTGTCGGGAGGTAAGCAAAGAAAACACCGGAAGGTTGTCGGTGCAGGACTCCGACTGGGCTCCCAATAAAATCGCATTGTTTACAGTCCTCTAAGGAGTAGATCATTCTTCTCTGTTTGTGGAGGAACTCGTTCATGTAGTCCTGTAGAACCATGATGGCGGGAAAAATCCACACTGAACCATCTCTCTAACTACCTGTTAGAAACATTTCAAATGGAAGATTCTGTCTTTTGTCTCTTCTTTTTTCCCTCACTTCCTCTTTTGCTCTGGGAAGTGTTCATCTGAACAGACCCAGGCACACGAGCAGCAATGTAAACCATGTCCTGTAGCTCTAAATATAAACACGTCTCTATATACAGTATCTATAAATACTCCATGTCTGTATGTTTTTATTGTTTATTACATGCAGGCTATAGTTCAGTTAATGCTCTACAATGGGGGGAAAACAATGTTAACATGTTATTGGTGTTAGAATATTGATCATTTTGGTGAAGAAGACTGCACAACAATGTTCATGACTACGCTTTGAAGAAGCATGCTAGGTGCTGCTTGTTTTCTGATATGTTCTTGTATTGGATATTGAATAGGGGTTAGTAGGACATGTTGTTGCTATGGAGTGGACTAGCCAGTATGTTTGCTCGACGATGTAGGCCCTGTGTTTTATTGCTGCTTCAGACTAGAGGCCTTAAAGGCAAGGTTAAGGTTTAAAGTCCTCATTATGTCTGCCCCGTCAGTCTCAAAGCTGCCTGACGGTGCACAGGTCCAGCCGTCTCCTAATGGCTTGAGCCGCAATGGGGAATCCTGTGTCAGGGCTTTTGATGTTGATGGAGCCGTAATGGCGGGTGTCCCATGTCAGTGCCTTTCATGTAGATAAAGAGACATAAATGAGAAAGAAGCTGCCCCCACATGGCATGCAGTCCTGGGGGTGGGGAGAGATAAGAGAGGAGAGACGCACAGCTGTAAAACTCCATCTCAAACCAGCCAGACCAACCTCCGGACGCACACACACACACACACACACACACACACTTGCATTATGCTGGCAATGCTGCAACACATTCCTTCTTACACTTGCAAAAAGGAAGACCCATAAATGTATGCATACACGCACTATACGTAAACACACCATGTTTACTGGCTGGCGTCTCCAAGGCTGACGAGCTGTAGTCGGCAAGATCAGTTCCTTGTGAATGTTTCCCAACTATTTTACTCCTTTACACACACACACACACACACACACCATACACACCATACACACTTAGCAGCCAGCCTGTGTTTACACACTGTGTGGTGGCCTGTAGTTGGTGTGCAGTGCTGTGTGAAGGCTTTCTCTCTCGTGGCTCTTAGCTAAGCCTGTTTTACTGTCCTGAGATGGACAATGATTTACCTGCTTCCTCTGGCATGAGCCCTGTAGACGCCCCTATTCTCAACAAGCCCTCCTCCAAATATCCACACACACAAACAATCCAGTCCACCATACTACCCCCTCAGGTACACACATATACACACACACACACACACAAACACACAGCCCTTGTATAACCCCCCCTGACTGGGGATGAGATTATTCTGGTGAGGATAAACTGAACTTGGGAATAGAGAGGTCTGGAGGAGTGGGCCAAGGGTGAACTGGGGGTCAACTCCGTGGTTATGGCACCTAGCCCTCTCTTTACGTTCCTCTAACTCTTCCCTGTTCTGTCTTCTTCACTTCCATCCTCCTTGATGTTAAATGTGGTTCATCTGAACGGTGAACCAAGGTGGAAATGTTTGACAGACGGCCTCATCCATAACTTGGACAAGTTGTCACAGACCTCACATAGTGAATGTGTGTGTGTGTGCGAGAGGGGAATTTGCATGCTGTGTTTTGGCCAGGAGATGGCACCCTATCCAAATGAGGAACCATAGAGAACCATACAGAGGTGTCTGTGTGTGTGTGTGTACACGTGTGTGTGAGCAAGGACGTGAAAAGCATGTGGACCCTTTGCGATCAGACGCATAAACCAACATAAGCAAACAAGGAGGATGTGATGGTTTGCTCTCTCATCGTTTCTTCAAACACATTTTCATCAATGTTTTCACACAAGGATAGTAGGACATGTATGCACACACGCACAAATACGGACACTCTTAATTGCCTCCCCTCCTCTCACACAGACACACACTTTCATCTTAGGGTTTTAGGGTTTTCTATTGTTTTTAAATTTAGATTTTCTTTTGATATAAAAATCATTCTGTCTGTGGAGTGAGGTAGTTTATATTTATAATGTGAGAGTGTGTGTGTGTGTGTGTGGATGCTAGCGGCGTCCACCTCGTGTGCGTCACTAGGGGTTTGGCAGGCGCCCCTGGGGTCTGAGACGAAGAATAATAACCCTGTTAAAAAACGACAATCAAAAGAAACCTCATCCCTCGTTCCCTCTCTCTCTCTTTACCATTATTGGTGTCTCTCTGTCTCGTTCACTGACCAGTTGCCTGGCCGAGCCCTGCCTGACCCAGCTTTGTTCTGGCACAAACACACACACACACACACCAACAGACACACACTGTCAACAAGTCACTTACAGTGCATACACCCCCTCAAAGCCATACACAGACACTTCCTGCTCATACACACTTTCATTCCCTCTCTTATACACTCACACACACACTCTTGTACCACTGTCTGGTGTCGTTAAAAGTGTCCGCATGCAAACTAGACCCACAACAAAACGCTCTCTGACGTCACACCTTTGGGGTGTTGGCACGGCAATGGCAGAAATAGGAGCTCTGGCTAACAAGCGCCGGAATCGTTAGCAGTAATTACCCAGCATGCCTGCGTCTGCATGTCTTAGCCGGTGGTACGCCGCCACATCGCTAAACGGACGATGAATTTTGAAGGGTTTTAAAATAAAAATCTAAAGCTTGTATTGTTTCCCTACACTGGGAATTGGGATATCAGTGTTTGGGAGAGAATGTGTGTGTGTGTGTGACAGAACTGCACAAACTCTGTTGGGACCGTGGGAGCGAGCGAGTGAGTGTGAGAGTGCACATGTATCGACTGAGCCACCAGCTGTATAATAATTTTGGGAATTGAATGTTGACGTTAGGATTCGTCCACAACCATTATGTGAGCAGTAAATGTCTGTCTGTGTAATGTTTGAGGTGCTGGTGTGCGGCTCTCAATGTAAAGTGACTCTCTATCCAGTCCAATGCAGCCCTTCATAAGTTATCTCAAACAACATAGTAGCTTTAGGCTACCAGGGGGAGTAAGGGTTAGGAATGAGAGGGGAAACAGGAGGATAGGGAAGGAGGGGAAACAGGAGGATAGGGAAGGAGAGGAAGGAGAAGGCAGAGGAAGACAGGAGGAGGAGAAGTGAGAGAGTATGTAGAGGGAGAGAGGAGGAGGAGGAGGAGGAGAGAGAAGAAGATGGAGAGGGGAAAGGAGCGAGCAGGACAAGAGTGAGAGTGAAAAGGAGGAACACAGAGGGGGAGAAGGCCTGGCCTGCTGTCAGTGTTGATGACTACTCAGCATTAGAGAGACTGAGTAGATTAGCATAACAAGCACTTTACTGAGGGGTCCCCTGACAAGTGGGGGGGAGGGTGGGAGGTGGGGGGAGCGATGGAGAACTGGGGGAGTGGTGGTGAGTCACAGTTGGGATAGAGAGAGAGGGACAGTTGGGGAGGGAATCAGACAGGAAAATGGGGGGGGGGGGGGGGTTAACTATATTGTATACTGTAGAAAAGGGATTTGGGGAGAACCAGGGGAACGGGGGTCTGAGAGGGCCAGGGATTGATGTGAAGGGGGGTGGTGGTCTAGTCTGATCCCCAGATGGGAGCAGAGCCACAGCAGCTGGGGAACTGGCCCACTGACTGACTGCCTGGGTGCGTGCGTGTGTGTGCTTGTATGGGGTGTAAATGTCAGCTGGTTGATGCACCAGCCTCGCTTATAAGGCTCTCTGTCCATCAAATGCCCCTCAAAGCAACCCAGCATGTCACTCATCTCAGATATGTCGTACTCACTGTGTTTGTGTGTGTGTGAAGAGAGAGTCACTCATTAACACGTTTCTTCAGAGCAGCGGGGATTGATTGTGGACGTCTCCCTCTCTGTGTTCTGGCCATTGACCACACTCCCCTGTGGATCTCTCCAGCGTCTGACCAGTACCACCGTCACTATCAGGATATAATAATGATGTGGATCAGGGCTGTGGCCACTGGGGGGTGAGGCGGGGATTGGCATCGTTGTGACTAGTGTGACTAGGATATTGACTGAGATTAGCACGTTTTTTAGTATAGTTATAAAGACAATTCTCTTTGTGTAACACTCGATGCTTGGCAGTCATTTTTCTCATAGGTTTTCTGGTGTTTCTGTGTGTGCGCAAAAAGGTTCTCATGGCCCACGCTCGTAAACTCCTCAGATAAAGACTCTGTTTTTAACATAAAGGAGAGGCATTAGCGAAACTGGCAGACAAACTGTTGAAAGTGCTGTTTTTTTATGTGCGAGTGTGAGTGATTTGGATAAACGCTCTCTCCCCTCAGCATTTCATTTTGTTTTCACTTGATATCCGTCAGGCTTTTACGAAGCTTGTTTGGGTTTTTTAATTTGTTTGAGAAAATATCTCCATGTCATTCTAGTGCCTGGCCACGTATGGGAGTTGGCTGAAAACATTCAGTCTCGGTTAAGATTCAGGTCTAACCGAGCAGAGTGGAGTCCCACTCACCGCACAGTCTTTTCTCTCAGGAAGGAGTCGGTCACTTTCAGTGAGTTCCGGCTAACCTGTTTGATCTCTAGTCGGTATATACTTTAATACACACCCTCATGTACAGGTACACAAAACACTGGGTCGTGTGTGTGTGTGTGTGAGAAACAACGTGAGCTTTAAGTAAAAGGATATGAACTTAACAAGTACTCTGTAATCATGTATGGATACTATATATTAAGAGATAGGCCCACTCCTGCAGTTTCTGTCGGAGGGTTTCTTTTTATGGACAATCCCAGGGAACAGAGCTGTGCTGAAGCACATCGTCAACTGGATCATTCCCTACTAAGGCGTGGGAACTGCCTCCCGTGTGTGTGTTTGTTTGTGTGCGTGTGTGTGTGTTTGTTCAGCCTCATATTCACAAATGTAGTTTCATTTAAAGCCACCACCAATAAAAGTGGCTGCTGCTTCACACGGGCCTCGTAACCCAGGGAGACGTCCTCAGAAGCAGCGCCTGACGTCTCTGAGGCGGCCAGCTCGGGCTCCGCACCTGTCTGCCGTCCTCGCGCACACACACACACACACACGCTAACACAGCCACACAACCACACGAACATGTGCACACAGACCGCTTCTAAATGGACTGAAGTTAAAAGGACGACAGCGCCATAATGAATCGCTTCACTTGATTATTTGACTGTAATTAAAAAAGTGCTAATTAATTTTGTACTTGTTACAAGGGGACAGAAACCATATAGCTCCATCAGATCTCCCCCCCCCCCCATAGGCAAACACACCACCAACTCCTGTATGCTCATGCTTTTCTCAGTTGTAGCTTTTTATTTTTTATTTTTTGTATCTTCATCAAAGCTTGTTGTGTTGAAAGCAGTAATACCCAACACGATACCATGTTAAATTGGAGAATTGTCCCTGGCTCTGCTCCCCATCCTCTGGGCCCTAAAATGGTGGCGCTGTTCATTAACCCTCATGCCAGTCCAAGCGTGGTTGAACCGTGGTCAGACTGGTGGTACTGTGCCTCAGGACTATGTGGTGGCCAACCATAACGTGTCCCTGGATGCAGATGAGAAGGAGCCTGCCGTTTCCCAAGGGAATCGTTCCCCAAAGGAGAGAAGGAGACCACAGTTGCAATATTTTTTTTTCCTTGCTGCCATCTTCTCCATCCCTTGCTTCTCCCTTCCTCCCCACTCGGTCGGGTCTCTCTCTCTCTCCTCCTTTTTCCATCTCTCCCCCTGTTGTGTAGAGATGGTATTGTCTTGTGTGAAACATATCTGCTCTAGCACAAGTACATGTGTTGAAACGTGCCTGCTCCTCCACTCCCTCTCCATCTCTCACCCACCTACTGAGCACACAGGTTTGATTCCCCCCCCCTCCCTGTCCCCCTGCCTGCCTGCATGGGTCCCTGTCCCTCCCCTAGGGGGCGACACGCGGTAACGCAGCGTTAACGACCCGGTGGTGTCGGCCCAGTCGGGATGGATGAGCTGGTGCTCCCAGCGCTCCGGAGACTCATTAGAATTCTGGTAGAATCTGTCTTCTGACAGGACCGTCCGGAGCACAGCATGCCCCCTCCTCGTCCTCCCCCGCACACACACACACACACACACACACATACACACATACACTCAGACACACACACACACACACACACAGACACACACACACACAGACACACACACACACACACACACACACATACACACATACACACATACACAGATATACAGACACTCACTCACACACACGCACAGACACTCAGACACACAGACTCACACAGAAACTCACACACACACACACACTCTTACACAGACACACACACTCACACTCAGACACACACACAGACACTCAGACACACACACAGACTCACAGACACACTCACACACTCCCCCTGTGTTATGCTAATGATGTGTTGTTCTTCCTGCACAGCGGCGATCTTCCATCATTTCCTGTCTCTGCTTATAGAAATCCACTACAGATCATAAGCGCTTATTATGGGTGATTAGTTAATTTGAGAGAGGGAGGGAGAGAGAGAAGTGGAGAGAGAGCGGGTCTTTCTTTTTCCTTCTCTCTTTTCGTCTCCCAGTCCCATTCTCTCGCTTTTCTTTTCATCTGTAACTCTCCCTTTCCCCTTCTCCCTCTCTTGGTCAGAGTATAGAGATGTGTATTGATCAGCATGTTGGCTGTGTTATCAATAATCTCCTCTTTAGTGATCCAGCTCACGGGGATCTCCACTAATGAACCAGCACAGTTGTCACACAACTTTGGTCGTGTCAGCTGTACAAAGTGTGTGTGTGTGTGTGTGTTTGTTGGAGAGAGCAGGATGCGTTTCTCTGTAGTGTATATCCCCTCTTTTTTCTTTCCTCTTAGACCACTCTGTGTGTGTGTGTGGTGACCATATGTGTACATTATCTGTGTGTCTGTTAAGCGCATGTGTCCCCTGTGTCACAGTGGTCCACAGGCAGCTGCTGCTGTGTGGAGTTTGGGTTGATTATGTGGCCCTAATGATGCAACGACAGCTCATCACACATACACACATACATACACATACACGCACACACGTGCACATACACACACACACGTGCGCACACGTAGAAACAGACATGGACGCACTGCGGCATCACACACTGACAGCAGCAGCTAATTAGGGAGGAGAGAGAAGGGGAAAGAGGGGCTGATGTATATATTCATATGCTTCTGGACCACAGCGAGGTACAGGATGATTAGTAGATCCTCTCCTGTTCTGTAGTTTCAGCTCCTCTCTCTCTCTCTCTCTCTGCTAATCCCTGTTTAATTATTAACCGCAACATTATTAGGCCTTCACCATAAAGCGGCCTTTCATTAGAGCTACACAGCACCCTGAAGAGCAGACACACAAACAACATACACACAAACACACCCACGCACACAGACACACACTTACAAACAGCTGTGTGCTCACTCTGATCTTATACACATAAATGGGTGACCTTTACTGAAGCCCACTACGTTGGTCAGCATGAGGTGCCCCATGTGTCACATCACTGTCCCCAGATACTACTGGACCCACTGACGTACACAAGAAGATGCATACAGTCAGCTCCATCTTAAACCTGTACCCTTTACAGGTACAGTTACCATTTGTGTGAAATGTCCGAAAAAATATTTACTCGTGCCTCTAACAATGGGTCTGTTTAGTTAGTGTGGATCTGTTATGGGCTGTGTGTGTTTCTGGCTATGTGTGTTTCTGACTGTTTCTGAAGGTGTGTTCATGTTTAGGGTTAATCAATGGTGCGTTAAGAGGGTGGGACCGTGGCAGATGAGATTTGGGCACAAGTGGCCCCAACCCCGTTTTTTTTCTTAACCGTTTTATTTCTCTGCTAATCGGGCACGTCGTCGGCCATCTATCTGCTCCATCAGGGCCCGTCAGGACCCCTTCAGGGGGGGCGTGGAGGTCCCTGCTAAAACACGGCACGCTCCTTAAGCCATCGGGCACTGGGAGGGACGCCTAATTGAACATGATAAAGTGTAAAGTTAATTACCCCTCACGCCTGTCACCAATACCCCCATGGGGTGTGTCTGTGGCTATGTGTGTGTGTGTGTGTGTGTGTGTAGAGGGGGGGGGGGGGGGTGGCCCCAGGCACAGCTGTTGGCCTGTGTGAGTGAGGACAATAGCAAGCGTCCCCTGGGGGTCGTGTGGACCATGATAGGAACAATCGGCTTTTAAAGACACCCCAGTCCTTTGAATGCCCCCTCTCCTAAACACTGCTGTCCCACCATAGTGTGTACACACACACACACACACACACACTCATACCCATATCTAGGTTCTGTGATGGCTGTTCCAGCGTTATGGAGAAGTTCATAGTTGGGAAGATATGCTTGCAGTTTTTTCAGGATACGAGTGGTATTCAGTCAAACCCTACCCTGCCATCCACTAATCTGTGTTCACGGAAGAATAACACTGTTTGCATGTGTGTTTTCTCCCTGTGTGTGTGTGTGTGTGTGTGTGTGTGTGTGTGTGTGTGTGCAGGTGTCGGAGCTGCCAGCCTGGCCAAGCTGACCTTCATGGTGGGGGGGCTGGAGGAGGAGTACCACGCTGCCCAGGAGCTCCTCACCTGCATGGGCGCCAACGTGGTGTACTGTGGCCAGGTCGGCACCGGACAGGTATGACCACACACACACCGTGTGCCTACTCTCTGTCTCACCGTGTATGAGTTACACTGGTGACACTCCCAGGTCAACAAGGGGAAGCAAAGGATGGTCCTCTGGACACGTGTACCATTGAACATGTGAGAGACATGTGACCGTCAGTGTCCTCTGTCCTCCAGGCAGCCAAGATCTGCAACAACATGCTGCTAGCAATCGGGATGATCGGAACCGCCGAGACCATGAACCTTGGCATCAGGTACACTTGGTGTGTGTTTGTTTGTGTGGGGAGTGATTTGGGCTGGGAGGGGTGTAGAAGGGGTCAGCCCAGCCCCCTCGCAGACCTGTCATTGGCGGAGTGAGATGGATGAGGGGGCGGAGACTCTCATTTACATCCCCTGATTGAGCTCTCAGTGGAGCCAAGTCCTACCCTGCCTATGAACATTGCTCTAAAACTACACGTCCCATCAGGCACCGCTGTCTAATTGGGTTCAGACCGAGCTGTGTATATGGAGCATTTCTTGACACTTCAGTCTTTGCGTGCATGCTACTCAGACAATTCATCCCTTTTATGTTGGAAGTCTAGACAGTGACTCTGTTGAATGGAGTTTGGTCACTCTAGCCAGGGATCCTTTCATGAGAACTACACATCCCATCATCCTTAGCGATATTGGCGCAGCTGTTGGTAATGTGGATGCGGCTCATTATTCAAGGATGCTTAGTTAGCTTATTACACATCTTAAGAAACATGCAGCTTCTTGGGTGCGGCTCTGTGTAGCATTGTGTTAGCTTTAGAGAGTGTGTGCGCTTGCACGTGCGTGTGTGTGTGTCCATAGTGCAGCTGTATTAGTGCGGCTGATTTATCTGTGCCGAGACAGAGAGGGAAAATTGGCATGAGCGTTCGGGCATAAATCCCCCCACCAGGCCTCTGAAATATGGAGGCATTACAGGAGCAACACAGATTTACACACCGCCACGGTGTTTCTGCTACACACACACACACACACACACACACTCACTCAACATTTAGAAGCAATATCACAGATCGTATTCCATTCCATCTCCGTTAATAGCAAAAATAGTGGCCATTGAAATTCCTAATATTATGTTCAGTACTGTTGTACCAGCCGGTCGTCCTGTGTATTCCTCTCACTTCAGCGTATCGTTTGGAGCCGTGGTGTCTGTGTGCGTTTTCCCTCCTCCTGACTGCTCCATCTCTGGGGCTTTATTAGGAGGACTGACAAAGACAGTCATCGTTTAGAGAGCCGACACCCGTAAATCTCCCACGCTGCATTGCGGCCCGGGCGCCTTATGCAGAATGGAGCCAGCGTGCACACGCACAGGAGGAGGACAGAGCGCTCCCAGCCAATTTACAGGGAAACAGCAATAACATTTTATCATGCCGTAGTAGGGCCTGATAGAGCTGCCCTTTTCCTCAATACCTGTCCCCCCCCCCTCCACACACACACACACACACAGGCTCTCACACACACACAGGCTCTCACACACACACACAGGCTCTCACAGGCACACACACACACATGCTGCCTGTCCCGTCCATGGTGCTAATTTGTTGATCTCAGATGGAAGCTTGGCCGTCTCCGACAGAGCATGACGTTCCCTTTGAGCAGGGAATGGCCCCGCATGACAATTATAATGACGCACACACTCTCTCTCACACACATGCACCTCCTCGCTCTCTTTCTCTCTGAGTTAATTCCCTTTTTCTCTCCTCCCTCTATTCCCTTTCTCTCAATTTCATCCCATTTTTATTCCATCCATTTTTTCTGTCCACCCCCCCTCCTCCTTCTCTCTCTCACTTCACTCTGGTGTCACTTCAGTATGCCTTCAGTCAGCTGCAGGGAAGGCTAGCCCTGATGTTAACGATGCAAATCAATGGAGGAGGCGGAGAGACCAAGGGAGAGACTAAGGGAGAGAGACGGAGGCAGAGAGACTAAGCTTAAGAGCTTATGGTTCACCTTGCATGCTCATATCCATGTATTTAGTTATGGGCATATTTACACAAACACACAAGACTCCTTATACAGTATAAACGCACAGATTTGAGAAACACTGAGTTGAGTGCCATATAAGGTCAGACCAGGGCTACACACACACACTTTACCCCCCGCTTTGTGAATTAGATTGCAGGCATATGTTCCAGATGAAGATTAAAGTTGGGTGATAAACGCGCTTGTTACCTCTTAAATGTAATGGTAAATGCGTGTGCGTGAATGTGTGTGTGTGTGTGCGAGCGCTCGTTAGCTGTTTAATGTAATCATAAATGTGGAGCACGCTTCCTCTCCCGGGGCTTCCAGGCTGGGAGGAGAGGCTGGGCCCAGTGGTCATGAAACAGACAGTTAATATCACTCCAAATGAACTCCACCTGCTTCAGTCCCACATCACTCCGCATCACGCCCTCCCTGCCTCTCTCTCTCTCTCCTCTGCTTTTCCGCCCTCCTTCTCTCTGTCTTCTCCCTGTTTTTTTCCTGTTTTCTTTCCTTCCCTGTGATGGCATCGCTCTGCAACACGTTTGTGTCTCCGTTTGGTTTCCTCCGTGTCAATCTTGTTAAGGCGTGACGTGTCCTCTTCTCCACGCAAATTACCTCTGCCGAAGAGCAACACTAGCGCGGCAGCTAATAACTGTGTGTGTGTGATAGGAAAGGGAGCGGGGGTTCATTGATTTATCGTTAAACAGGACAACAGCTCCCCGTCAGCGTCTCTGGTCGCTATAACAAATGATCTGTGCGCTCGGACGCGCTTTATTGTAGCACAGCCAGTAACCTTTTCAGCTGCTGACCCAGAACACAGGGAGGGTGTGGGTGTGTGTGTGTGTGTGTGTGTGTGCGCGTGTGTGTGATGGGGAGGGAGGGGGGATGAACGATGTCAAACATATGTCCCCTTGAGTCCTGAGACAGGGAGGTGTCTGCTAGGCCAGCAGGAACACATAGGAAGAGGGGGAGGAGGAAGAGGGGGAGGAGGAAGAGGGGCGGATGAGTTGGTGCGTGCGTGTGTGTGTGTATAGCAGGGCAGTATACAGACAAACTGAAAAAGCCATCATGAGTGAGACTTCATAAGAAAACAAGCAAACACACTGTCACTTATCCCACATTTCCAAAACAGTCTGTAAACGAGGGAGGGAGAGAGAGAGAGTGTGTGAGTGTGAGAGAGAGAGAAAGCGCCCGAGACAAAGAGAGTAAATGTAATTCCCAGCCTTAATTAGTTAGTAGACAGCTAATAAAATCCTTGTGGCAGTAATGGTAGAATGAGAGCCAGGTGGAGAGATGGAGGACGAGAGAGGGAGAGATGGCAGAAGCAGGGAGGCCTCTAGCCTTAAAGACCCATGATGGTTTAATAGTCATATTGAGAGCAGAATAGAGTTCCAGGCCTGTAAGCTATAGCAGTCTGTGGCTGGCAGGGCTTGATGTGGTCAACTTAACACTGCCCTTTAAACTGTTAATACAGCAGCAGCGACATGCAGACCGACCGACAGACACAGGCTCCAGGCACACCCTCTCTTGGGCTGAGCGGCGGCCGGTGCTCAGCTTGTTCTGCCCTGAACCAGGGTCGGTTGGTTGGGTGTGTTGGATGGAATTGCATGTTTTGTACTCGCTATCCCGATTTGAATCCGATAACACGCATGGACAGAGAGAAAGGGACCAAGAGAAACGCACCTCGTTCAACGCGCAGCCCTCATTAATGCTGCTAGAACACGGACACTCTGACAGGGAGCTCATCTGAATGTACGCTTCTCATTTATTCTCCTCTTTTTTCTTCTTTTTTATCTGGTCCTTTTGGCAGCAGATTGCTATGGAATGGGATTGGGATGGGGGAGGGAGTATGGGAGTGTGAGGCCATCTGTGTGTGTGTGTGTGTGCGTGTGTGTGTCAGCGAGGTTTATGGCCCCCCTGTGCTCCTTAACCACTTGTCCTCCTCTCTTCATGAACGATGGATGATGAAGGATAGATGTCCTGATAAACATCAATACTGCATTAGCCGGTATTACCAGCTCTTAGCCATTAACTCTGAGGGATGGACCTGGACAGAGGCACAGGGTTCAGCATAGGTCAACACCACGCTGTCTCCTGTTCTCTCTGTCTTTCCCTCGAGCTCACTCTCTCTTTCTTCCCTCTCCCCCCCCAATGCATGCGGCCCAGTTCATCTCTTTTCACTGACCTCTCCTCTCCTCCTGTCAGACTGGGTCTGGACCCCAAGCTGCTGGCTCAGATCCTCAACATGTCGTCAGGCAGGTGTTGGTCCAGTGACTCCTACAACCCAGTGCCTGGCGTCATGGAGGGAGTACCCTCGGGCAACAACTACCAGGGCGGCTTTGGCACCACGCTCATGGCAAAGGTCTGGTCCCTTCACCTCACCCTGCTGACTTTCAACCTCTTCCTCCTTCGCTATCTGTCTTTATCTCTCACGATTCTCCTCCTGTCATTCTCTCTTTTCAAATTTGCATACCGGATTTATAAGTGTGCATATAATGTCCCCTCCTCCTCCTCACCGTCTCTCTTGCAGGACCTGGGTCTGGCCCAGAACACTGCCACCAACACCAAGACCCCCGTCCCCCTGGGCTCGCTGGCACACCAGATCTACCGCGTCATGTGTGCCCGCGGCTACGCTAACAAGGACTTCTCATCCGTCTTTCAATTCCTGCGCGAAGAGGAGGGACAGTAAGGGGCGATGTACCAACACCACCCACCCCTCCCCCCCCAACCAACCACACCCCTTTCCCCATCCCAACCAATGGAGATCACCCTAAGATTTAGCACAGATCTACGGACAGAAATGACTACAAAGGGATTACGGGATGACAATAGTTTAAGATGGGAAAAGGTTTAACTGGCCTTAGATCAGTGTCTATGAGGTTATCTCTCTCCCCGTCGCCTGTTCCCCTTCCTAGTACAGGATCAGTCAGATGATGTGGGGGGTTTGGGAGGGCCGCTGTGGGGTCCCACTCAATGCAACGTGTGGTGTGGCTGTTTAGAGGTTTATGCTACGGTTGACAGATCAGATTATGTACATCAGTTGTACTTCCTGTTCTTTGTATTTGTTTGGCTGGGATTTTTGCCTGTTACCCGCGTGAGACTCAACTTGCCTCTTAGTCAGACGAAAGAAGAAGAAAAAAAATACACAGAGAGATAAGCAGCACCCCTCAGTCGTCAAGTTAGTTCAACATTGACATGAGTTGTTTTGGGGTGATTTAAAGATTGAGTTATGAATGTCGATCAAGATTATGAAGAGTTCATGAATAATATGCAAGAGTATAATTGCCAGCTCTCCAACTAAGGACTATATCTCTCATACCTGCCAACACACACACACACACACACACACACAAAAAGTGTTACACCTGGTTACCAAATGCCCATTCTACAGGGTCATAGTTTCTCTCACTTAGTCACTCATCTGTTTTTTAGGAGGGGAGTCTGAATTGAATGGGAAGATATTAGTATTGACTGAATGTTTATTTGCCATCCATTTAATTATCTGATCATGAACTTGTTTTACGCTCCATGGTGTTTGTTTTTGTCACGACCAACACTTGATCACCACAATCAACACTTACTGGATAGGTCACTTCCACACTTGATGTACTGTGAGATGTCATTGCCTGCAGCTCCGGGGTCACCTTTGCACTCTGACCAATATTAGCAGAGCAGGGCTAGTGAATCCTTCGATATACCTCCTTACTGTAGTTTTACAATCTTAACATACCTCTACTCTGCCTATTACACCTCTCTAGGTTCAGTTAAAGGTTTTTATTTCCTGGTTTTACTTACTTACAAATGTCAGTTAAAAAATATCGCCTTCACCACTGCTCCAAACTTCTCCTATCATGCCAGCTTAACATTTGCGATCCCTCTTTCTGTTCTGTCACTCCCTCATGTCCTCTTTCCCTTCCAGTTCCTCCCTCTCTCCTCTCCTTATCTTTGTCTCACTTGCTTCATCCTTTTATTCCCTGTCTTTGTCCTCTCTCGCTCCCTGAGCCCATGAAGCATGTCTGCATAAAGAGCCACTGAGGGTGGGCCCAGCTTGACCCTGTGTCCATGTACATAATGTATATTTCTTTTGTTTGCTGTATTAAGGAGAATCAGAATCGTCGTCAAGGTTTTTTGTTTTTTGCTGTTAACTGGTACATTTGTGGAGCATCTATCTCTTCTTGGTCTCTGTTCTGTTAAAAAATAAAAATAAATAATGGACCTACTGTCCAGAATAAGAGAAGGTTCTTTCGATCTCAACACTGTCTTGTCCTTTTGTTGCTGCTGTAGACAGTATGTCACTAAGTAAGTCAGTTGAAATGTTTTGTTGGTTGGTTTCCTTGCCCTTCCTCCCAGATGTCCAGATCTAGTTGATCGTGCCAGGCTGTAGCTCACCAGCAACGACCTTACTGACATGCATTCAAACACACACACACACAAACAGGATGTATGGAGGGGGTATGCTGGTGTTCCATTGGTCGTATTCAGTTAGGTAGTGCACTTGTATGTGTTTCAGTTAGTGTCTGCCAGTGCCCTGTCTGTAGCATGTGTGTCCCAGTGCCAGGTCTGACCAGGAGTGTGCTACCAGCCCTGGGGTTGGCTGTTGTTCCCTTGTCCCTCTAAAGCTCTTCAGCAGAACCTCATATAACGCCCAACGTCAGCCAGGGAGAAATAGAAGCACTAATCTCAGAATGATGCCCTTATTTCCATCATTACAATGAAATAAGCAAGAAAAAAACAATTGCGGTTCTGTTTTATTTATTTTTTGGGGTTGTTTTTTTTTCTTTTTTTCTTTTAATGTTTTATTGAGTTGGTGTTGTCTTAAGTGCTTGTCGGGAGCATGTAGCAGACTGTGGCTAGCCATGATGGTGAAACGTGCTGGCATTACCTTGTGACTCAATCTGATGAAAAGTGGAGGACTCATCTCTTTCTCAAAGCTCAAGAGTCAACCTATAGGAAACCTGTTTATATTATGTTTTAGTTTTTCTTGAGAGGATAGATTAGGAAATAACCAGTGGGTAGGCTATATTTCACTCGAAGGTGATCTATATTGAGAATGGGTATTTGGTTTAAGAGGTACTGTAACACTGTGGTGGGGCCTGGTGTTGGCCCCACCACTTTAAAGTGCATTCACATTATGGATGATGGTTGAACCAAATCTCCCAGACTGTCAAGTGTCTCTGTCATTCGACAGAGACTTGACCTCGGCGAACGCAGTCTTGTTTGAGGTCTCTCTCCCTGCGTATCTGATTCATATTTGGGTGTTTTAATTCGCCAGTGTTTATGAGTAGGCTGCTGAGCCGGCGGTTTCCCCATTAAAGGCGACTTGAAAGGAAACTATAAAGAAGCCGCGGTGAGACGGGGCCGCGCTGACGTCTGTATGGGTCGCGACCGACTGACGGGCCGGCCAGTCTGAGAGCCTCACCCTGCGCCAGTCAAGCAGTGACGGAACGCAGCACCATGCAGCCCAGAGAGCCGCTCCTTCTTGGTTTGGATCTTGTATTTACAATCAAGCTATTCTACTGTTTAAACAGTAGTCTAGTACTTCAGTTGACCTCCCTTACACAGCAAACATTACACATTTTCTATTCACTGACATTGTAACATCAGATTTCTTCAACCTTGTATTTTTGAACCTATGAATTAAGCCTACAATCGCCGCAAACCAGAAGTATCTTCGCAGTCCTACTTGTGTCTGTCCAAAAGCTAGAATAATCTTCTAGTCTAGTGTATCCAGTCACGTGCTTTATTATAAAAGAAATGGCTCCAGAGCGCATACAAATATGGAATCAAGGTAGTGGGACGAACCCCTGTTTGTTGCCACTATGATAAACCCCTGGGGCGACGACGTTCATTCTTTTCCCATTATAAGCGTTGGTGGATCCTCCGCGGTTTAATGGCACTCTTTAAAGCAGAGAAAGTGGAGGCACAGCGAGGGGTGCACACGGCTGTTTAAGTGGCCTGTGATTCATATCAGACGAGTTAAAAGGCGCGCAGAGGGTAAATTAGTGGCTGTTTATTAGCGGGAATAATGTCTCGCTCAGCGATGCGTATATCCTAAATAGACTCTCTATGTTGCGCGCTCTCTCTCTCGCTCTCTCTCCCAGTAGTGGGCTAACTTGAAGAAGGGGTGCTAACGATGTTTTAAACAAGCCCATGCCTCACATGAACACAACAATTGTAACATTCTGCCCTTATGTAGAGTACCACACCACATACACTCACAATATTCTCCCCCTCTCATTGACACCGCTTAGGTTCATTAAAGCAGAGCTCTTTAACATGAAGACAGGTTGGTGCACAACATATCACTGTTGACAGTAGAACACACAACTCCGACTAATTATCCCTATATGGCGTTCTTATTATGATATTTATGAAGACATGGCAAGCTGCTATGAAGCATGAGTCTCTAATGCTGGATATGAGGTCACCCCTTAACAACATGAGTAAACATCAGAGTAGGTCATATGTACCTGTCTTCGACTTCACTCCGTTATGCTCCATGGATCTGTCTCAACCTCTCTCACCCCCTCACTCACCCCTGGTCTGTCTCCCCCTCTCATTCTTTATTTCCCTCCATCACCTTTTTCACCTTTTATCCTTTATTTTCCTTTCCATCTCGCAGTCCCCATCCCACTCACCTTTCTCTTTGCAACCTCTTCATATGCAGTCTCTATTCTCTTCTCCTTTTACTGTTATGTCTCTCTTTCATTCATTCATTCATTCTCTCTCTCTCTCTCTCTCTCTCTCTCTCTCTCTCTCTCTCTCTCTCTCTCTCTCTCTCTCTCTCTCTCTCTCTCTCTCTCTCTCTCTCTCTCTCTCTCTCTCTCTCTCTCTCTCTCTCTCTCTCTCTCTCTCTCTCTCTCTCTCTCTCTCTCTCTGTCACCTGTGAGTAACGACTGGCAGAGGTCTCTATTCATCACCCTCTACTGCACATGCTCAGTAGCGCTTCATTATATTAATTACTCTCATTGGAAGAGTAATCATCAGTCCCACCAGAATCCATCTCATTGCGGTTCCCACGGCGATGAGGACCCGACCGCTGTTCGTACTCTAAATAATCACCGGTACCGGTAACAGGCTGGTGCCTCGTGGCCCCACCGGATCCACCGGGGTGGGCTGTAAATACCCAGGGGCATCGCTCCCATGAAGAAGCATCCATCTATGCCACAGCCCCAGGGACGACATTAACCCTAACAACAGATTCAGGATCACATGTTATTTCATACCTCTAATGGTTGTGGTTGGCTGCCAACCTTGGGTATTCTGATTACTGATCTGTGGCTGGCTGAGAACAGACACAGGGGGCCTTCGGTGTTGTTGTGTGTGGAGATACTGTGATGCCTTATACAAAGCAAACGTACACATCCTAATCCAGTTAGGGAGCCTGCTCAATCAGGGAAGATGTGGGAGCCCATCTCTAGAATGGCTGCATTCTTATGGCCTTCAAGATGGCCTCACAGAGATGGAAGATGCTAAATGAAGATCTACGAAATAGAAATGCTACTATCTAGAGCGCCAAGAAAAAACAACTTATTTTAGGCACGCTAAACAGGAGGTGCAAGATGAGAACCTCACTAACAGAACAGCAGCTCCAAAGGACCATTCACTGTCATGTTTAAAGCTCTCTTCATGGTCAATTGACCCGATGCCTCATCCTTGTCTTTGCTAATTGAACATTTAGCGGGAGGGAGAGAGGAGGAAAAGAGAGAGGGGATAGAACGAGAGATAACACTGGAGAAGGGGAGCGGGTGGGCGAGCAGAGAAAGAGAGGGAAAGATCGTTTAGGAGGCAGAGGCCTCATTGATTAGGCAGTGAACGGTGCAGTGTTTCTCTCTTGGATCTCAGACACATTAGAGCTACATAAACACCCATAATTGGTTGGTTTCAAGTGGAGGGGAGCAGAGCGGTGGCACTGTGAGGGACCTGGGTGGGTGTGTGTGTTCTGGAAAGAGGACGCAGCGCTCCAAGAGGGATTGAAGCCCAGATACCCATGGCAGAGGCCGTGTGGATGTGTGTGGGCTGGACGTCCCAGGGTGGGGGACGTCCAGCCCACACACATCCACACGTCAATTGACCATGAAGAGAGCTTTAAACATGACAGTGAATGGTCCTTTGGAGCTGCTGTTTTGTTAGTGAGGTTCTCATCTTGCACCTCCTGTTTAGCGTGCCTGAAAAAAATAAATTGCTAATCTACAGGTATCTGATTGGCTGGGATGTCAAGAGAGAGATTAACTAAGTGTGGCCGAGATGCGAGGGATTCCCGACTTTATTTACTGTACTTTGGAGGCTCCGCGTTAGCCACGGTTTGCATGAGCCTCTTTGCTAGTGGATGGAGTAGGAAGGGAAAACAACGACGGGCGTGAAAAATCCCATTTAAAATGTTGGAATACCCCTTCAACACAATATCATTACAAATGCTATATATAATATATAAATCTAGGCTGGCCACCATATCCCAAGGTTTGGTCCACAGTGTTCCTGTGTCTGTATACACATCCCAGTGTGTGGAAGAGAATACCATGGGATGTTTCCTTCTGTACCTGAGCGCTGAATCCATCAGGCCATAATACCTCCTGACGGGGCGGAACTGCCCCTCCCCTGGGGTGCTGCGTCATGGGCCGAATGGAGCGCTCGCTGGACATGGAATGATGGCTTAGCTCGGCCTCTGCTGTCATCTCTAATCCTGTGCTCTCATCCACAGAGCTGAATCTTCATCTCTCTCTCCAGGCGTGCGCAAACAAACACACACACACACACACACACACACGTATGCAACCACATCCTCTGCTACACACATAGGAATGTGCTGTCACATACAGTATAACCAGTGCACAAACACACACATATAGTCACACAGCCAATTCAGATGCTCTCTGCATCTACTTTGCTGAATCTCCATAACCTGTGTCGCTGGGTGCTAAGTCACCATTATGGCTTCTCTCATACACACACACAGGACGCTGTGGCCCCAGAGCACTGGGCTGTGGTAAGCAGGTAAATATAGAGAGGACAGGCTTTATTAGAATAGAAAAGGCCCTGCAGCTGTCAATACTAAACAAGAGGGATTGGGCCTGCGTCTTTCCTCCCCAGCTCAGGGACACACGACTCTTCCTGGCTATTCCCAGCAGCGCCATGGCTTTCAGCATTCAGACAGACCAGACCACCGCCATTGTTCTCTCCCTTGTGCTGTCTCACATGGTCCATGTATGGGATTATATCTTTGCCTCTCAATAGTACAATTTACTTGTAATAGGAAGTGCTTGTGTTGTGGCTTACATGTGTGCGCATGAGTACGTCTGTGTCTAATCTACATTTACATTTAGTCATTTAGCAGACACTATCGAACCAACAACCTTCTGATTAATAGCCCGACTCCTTAACTACTCAGCCATCTGACCCCCCCCAATGATCTCATGTATGGAATAGGGGTGTTTGCGTCACGTATTTTGTGTGTAACTGCCCTGTTTATTACCTACCAATCAATACCCTGGAGTGTGTGAAAAATGAGAACTATGTTTCATATCCAGTCACCTCAAAAATTACCTTTGGACATCACATTCAGCACAACATCACCTTTGAATACCACACACACACTTAATTGGGTATGTGTAAACCAATCGCACAGAATTCAGAGAGTGAGACTGGAGGTCGTAGAGTCCTAGAGGGTGTGGCTGTGTCTCTGTGGACCCTGAGGTGCCAAATCTCTTCAGGATTGTCACTGGCTGTGACACTGCTGAAGAGTCTGGCCGTTCCCCCACGCCTCCAGCAGCCATTGATTGTCGTCAACAACCAGACAGAGTAAGGGCCCATCACACGTGTTCCTCCCTCCTCATTTCTTCTCTCTTTCCTTCTCTCTCTCTCTCTCTCTCTGTCTCTCTGTCTCTCTTACTCTGTCACTGGATCAATATTGATTATTATCTTCAAACTGCCTGTCTTTGGGGTTTGAGTGCGAGGAGGTCCTGACGAGATGTGGGGAGAGGAGGAAGAAGCGATTGAAAGAGAAAGTGGGAAGAATCAGATAAAGGATGAGTAGGAGGGAAGATATTGATCTTTTTTTGCGGGGGGAGGGGGGATTATTATCGTGTCCCTTGTTTATGAATCTGGAAAAAGAGGGAATGGAGAGAGGAGGAGGAGAGAGGAGAAAACTGCTTTAGTGTTTAGGTGGAGAAAAGGAAAGAAGACGATTCTGTGTGCATCATGCACAGTGCATGTCTGTGCACGTCGCGTTCCTTATCAGTTTAATTTACAAACACAAGAAAAATCACATTTCGAAGGAACTTTTAGAATTTCTTTGCATCAAGAAGACTTCTGGTCACCTTGCTGATGTGCATAGAACGGTAACCCTCACGACATACTACGGTCAATCGAGACCGGAATATGTGTGTCTCTCACCGCCCCCTCCCTGCCCCTGCCGCCCCCCCCCCTCCCCCCACCCACTGTCTTACATACTTGTCTCTCCGTCAATCACGCTACTCGTCACGCCTATGATCGCCATCGACACTCAGATGATGGAAGTGAATAAAACTCATTACAGACGGTCAGGATGAGTCATGGCGAGGCGTTAAAAGTTGCGTCTCTCGCTCCTCCCGTCCCCCCACCCCGTGTTTTATGATGGCGAGCCTCCTCGGCCCCCACCTACTCATGACACGCTCCATCAATTCACACCTACCGACTATCTTACTCCCCTCTATACTCTCATCCCCCTCAGAATGCCACGTCCCCCAACTGGAGTGAGTCACGAAGAAGAAGACAGTGCTGAGTGTGGAAGTAGGGAAGAGAATGGTGGGATAGGGGGGAGGGGGGAGAAATGAGGTTTGTTGGTTCTTATGCTTCACTTCTTGGCCATAGAGGCTGACCACTGGCTCCTAACTATCTAACTTTCACCATGCTCTAAACTGACCACACTGACTGTTGAAACCCAACATAAACAAATCGTCTACCAGTGACTCATCGCTTTCTTTAACCTCTCTCTAGACCGGGTGATAAACTCTGAGGAGGGAACTTGGTGCGTAAACAAACACAGAGCGGCACACCTCAGATCTATCCTGAGAGAGAGAGAGAGAGAGAGAGAGAGAGAGAGAGAGAGAGTGGTGGGGAGAGAGAGAGAGGGAGAGGGGTGGGGGGGTGGTAACACCAGAGGTCACATGATTGCAGGAAAAACCTATAAAAGTTCCATTAACCCATGAGGAGTTGGAGAGGCTGTGTTTTCATCCAGGAGACAGGAATCACAAACAGAGCATCACCATAAAACCTCTCTCTCTCTCCCTCCATGCTCTCTGTCTCTCCCCCCACTCTCTCTCTCTCCCACTCTCTCCCCACCGCTCTCTCTCTCTCCCTCCACTCCTCTCTCTCTCTCCCCACCACTCTCTTTCTTTCTCTCACCCTCTCTCTCGCTCTCTCTCTCCCTCCCACCCCCCCAACTCTGTTTGAAAACAGGAACTTACAGTCAGCCCCCCTATCCTCGGTTAAGAGTTCCTGTCTGTTAGTCACGAGATGAGAGACGCCACAGGTATGTTTGTCAGCGTCACAATGTCTGTCCTCCAAAGCCAACCAACCAGCTATATATCCCTTAAATTCCTTGTGTCATCAGTTGTGTCATTCTTTGTGTCTTTTAACATGCAAAACATTCAGTTGTCTTACCTGGAAATGTGTTACCTACAAACACATCAAGACATCATAGTGACATGTCACAACATCACACACACAGACACATACAGATACACGCGCACACAGACACACACAGACACACGCACAGGTCTCAATACTGTGCTGTCTCCCACCCCTCCCCTTCCCTCACCATCAGTTTATAGGTTTGGGAGGTCTGCTCAAAGGCAAAGAGAGTGACTGTTCTTTCAAAGCATCCATTAAAAACACTAAGCACAGGCTCTTAGCCCCTCACTGGCACCGTTCCTATCTATCGCTACTATCTCCCCCTGTCTCTCTTACCTCAAGTTAACCTAACCTCTCTCACTTAACCCTGTTCAACACACATGTCCACACACATGAGACACAAGCTCACAAAGAACCAGGCACGCAACCATACCAGACACATTGTACACTCGCTGACACATTGTGTACAACCCCACTTCAGCCATACTCAAAGCTCTATCTGGGATCCGATTAACTGGCCTGACCCTAACCACTGGGAGGGAGCAAACTGATCCAAAGTCAAAATAGAATGGCCCAAAGTCCTTGCTGAAGCACTTCTTACCAGGATGTTCAATTATGTTATCGTTGATATCACAAAAACCACAGCTATTGGGCAGCAGCATTCAGAGTGAGTGGTTGGGACGACTCAGCAATTTGCAACAACCGAGGGGGGGGGGGGGGGGGTTGAGGGGATGGAAATGAGGGAAAGCCCGGACCCCCCTGTCCCAATGGAGGGGTGCGGGGGGGGGGGGGGGGTAGCGTCCGAGTGTGACGGTCATGGGACTGGCAAATAATGAGGATGCATCACCACGGCACTGGGGTGCTCCATCACGAGTACACACAGACACGCTAACACGGACAGCAACGCAGCAATGCAAACACAACCACACACACACACATAAACGCAGCATTGCAGGCACACACACCGTGACACGTACGTGTGTCATGTTTATTTGGGAATTTAAATATATTTACTGCTAATATTCAAATTAATTAAAAAAAATATGTATCTGTGTTAAGCAAGTGTCAAGAAAATGTGTTGATTGTGTCTCAAATGTCCATTTTAGCAGAAATGTTGGCAACACACTTGTTCTGTTGTGTGTCTCAGCACAATCAGACTGTGGGAATAGGATTTTGTTTATGTTCTCCTTCTGTTGTGGATTCTGTTTGATGATTCGCTGGGAAAGGAGGGCAAAACTTTCCCTGTCGCCATCAGCGACTGCTGCCGTTGCCGAGCAGTAAAGCAGCCAGCGTGCCGTAAAATAAAATGAGGTGTGGAGAGAGCTGGACTGGTCTGCAAAGCCATTGGCTGCTTGGAGGCTCGTAAAACAATAACACTCTCTCATAAAACAAAGTGCTTATTAAATCATTTTAAACAATATCGGATGATCTGGGTTCCTTCCACCGGCTGGGCGCCACAAAACAACTGATCTGATGATGAAAGAAGCTAAACCTCCAGACAAAAGCTTGTCACAGGATTTGCAAGATTTTGAACAGTAGAGTTGGGACATCTTCTAACAGAGACTTGACCTTTCTTGACCATAAGGTGACCATCAGATATATCACTGACTTGGAGTCTGTTAACTGCCTACAACTGTTCACACACACATACACGCATACATACACACACACCCATAACATTACAACTGTGCTTTCTTTCACACATTCAGGAGGATGATAATTCCTGGCATCGACAGTCATATGATTTCTAAAGCTTAGTAAGCAGGGCCAGTTCCTAGACTATGGCCTAGATTAGCATTATCACTTACAGTGAAGGTACCATATGGACTTCTACTGGAGTGTGACTGTGAAAGGAAATGGGGTATGGGACAGAAAATATCTATTATCCCCCAGGGCAGAGACTGAAGTACAGCCAGCAGGATTACAATCGGACACACAAGACGTTCAGACAGACAAGTATGCAAAGCAGTATAAACAAACACAATGAACACAGTTACCTGTCTACTAATAAGCCACACATAACTTTCAGATAGTCTTGACAGCTGAACTTTACAATATTTGGCATGAAGACATGCTTATGTGCAGCCCAAAGTTGTGGACAACTTTTGCTTTGCCTGAGGTGTAATAATACAAGTACGGCCCAATTAAAGATGCCACAGTTTATTAAACATGAATTGAAATCCTAAAAATGGGGTGCCCCTGGTAAGAGTAAGGCTAAGCCTTAACATACTTAACATACCTTAACATACACTAAGGCTAAAGCCTTAACATACAGGCCTGTATTTGATTTGATTCTGGCCAGGGCCATTTCCTGCATGCCCCCCCCCCCCCCCCCCCTCTTTCTCTTTCTCTCTCTTTCTCTCATCTTTGTCTGTCTCGAACTGTCTTTAAATAAAGCTAAAAATGACAAAAACATCTAAAAAAACTACATTATCTTGAAATCCACAATGTCATGCCACAGACTTATTGGGAAGTATAGGGTAGCTCGGCATGGTTTAATTTGACCAAATCTGCCAGATGTAAGGAGGGACACATTGCTATTGCATCTGAACAGACAACTTAATTACTTGCCAGACTGTTGTTTTCTTCTATATAGCCCAACTGTATGTTGCCTTATGGTTATGGATGGTATAGGCTCATGGGTATGCCTACTTAAAGGTCATAGACTGTTATAGTAAGCCTTCATCCACGATGAGAAGGCAAGAATTGGGTGCACTGTTCTTTTTGCTACACGTGAAGAGCCCTCTACACTGGATTTCGTTCCACTTGAATTGCAAGCTAACTGGGGAGAATCGAAGAGGATAAACGGCAGCCCCCCTTTATGTGGCCGTTGTCACAATCACGTAGCAGCCGGGCCCCTCTCTCGTGCATGTCGGTGCGAAGGCGTCTCCCGTGCACCGTAAATAATGTTGATAAAGACGCCACCGAAAACGACTTTCACGCGTCGCCCGATTGATTTAACGTGACCTCCGTTTCCAAATGATATTGGAAGCCTATTTAAACAGATGAAGGCTTAAATTGTCTTGCTTGTATGTGCATTAATTCCCCATTCATCATCATTACTCCGTGATTGGTCCGTCCACGCCTCTCTGCCAGCCCAGCGCTATGACAAGGGCCTGTAAATTAGAATGTAATACAATTTAAACAGCAGCACCAGCAGCCGCGCATCCGATGAGTGTTTTTTTTCCTTCCGTGGACAGCTGCACTGCACCGCCCCTATGAAAACGCTTTGTGTTAGTCTGTAAGCTGGGGAGCCATGAGCCAATTCTCGCTAATAAGATCTTATAAAACCAATGTAATTGCTGTTATGTGCGCAATATAGAAGCCAATCATATCTTATAGCTCGCTCATACACTGTCTTCCAGCGATTAAATGGCGTGTTGATGTTGGATTAGGCCGTTGAGGATTCAGAGTCAAATTGAGGATCCACATGCGTCGTAGTGTGAAAAGTGGCTGCATTATTCCTCATTTTATGTCATTCTGGCATTATGTGACGCACTTTTACAAAAAACATCGTATGGTAGGCCCACTACTGCTGTTGTTTAGCTAATCAAAATCAGGTCCAAGCATGTTAATAACTCACCACGCCCAATAGGAAACGTTTAGGTTGCCTTTGCATTTACATATGGAGGCCTTTTGCGTTTACATCTTTATTTTATGTTACTGTTTTATTATGGGCTAGCCAAACCCAATTTTCTTTGGCGTCCTGCATCCATATCAGACTAAGATTGCCTGATAGCTTAGATAAATCTGCCTTGTGGTTTTGCCCCGACCGGGGCGGCTTAAACGGTGCATTATTCCAAACATATGCATTTTAATCAGCTCGGTCACACTTACAAGAACTCCAGTTAATAAGGCGATCAATCACAGGCGCGTAGGGAGGAGAGCTCCACGGGAGGGGGCTCGCGGAGAGCGTCTGATTAGAGTGAACCTTTTACCTTGGTGACAAACCGGGTAGGCGATCAGCGAAAGAAGAGCTTGCCATCACCGATTAGCCAACACTTGATTATAATTAGAACATTTTAATCATATAGCCATGTGGTTATAAGTTATAATATATTGGTATTTCTGAAAGAAGAAAAATCAATAGCTAGATGAGAAAGTAGGATAATGTCGTTTGGAAATATAATTACACATTAAAAAATACATTTAGCCAAATGTAGAATATATAATTCGATAGGTGGCATATGAAGCTTAAAATTAGTCAAGAAAAATGTAATATAATTTGTGGCAGACTGTCAAGTTATTGCCTACAAATCTGAATAAGGTTAAGGTGCCTTATGAAAAAGCATTCACAAGGAGGTTAGTTATACTAAACGAACGTGGGCCTATAGCCTATGTCTCACACTTGCATTAGCAGAAATAACCCATAATCGACCCTGGTTGTGATGATATCAGCTATTGAAAGTCCTTCGAACCTGTACGGCCTAGCCAAAATGACCCATTACACATAAAGTTTTCAGTAAATCCAAATTTACTGAAAGCGTGCGCCTCAATTAGGCTACGCGCCAAATGCAGCCAATTGAGTTTGCGCTGATTGGGTAGAGCCGGTTTATCATCGATCTTTTTGCATTCCAATATCTCTCCACAGCAACTGATTCTGGCATGTCTATTAGCCAATCTGAAACAAAATATGACTGCCATTAAAGGAGCCCTGGGAATCGGGACTACTTAACTGTCACGGTCAATCTCGCGCTCCCATCAGAGCTAGACCAAGAGAAACCGTTGTTTTGACAACGACTAATTAGCAAGAATAGTGCAGTTGTTAGGCCCTATTACAAAGACAATTTGCTATGAGGCCTACTAGAAATCACTCTCAAATTGTATTGGTCGAATTTAAAATGTGGCCAGGTTATTTTATAATTTGACCTTAATGATGTGTGCTACCAGAGTCTACTCTAAACTGTTCTGTTAAGCGTATACTTTGGATGCCTATTTTATTTGATGGTGTCCTCTGAATGAGTATGAAGAAGAAAACATTCAAAATGATGTATTTTAAAACTGTTTATTGCAAAATTAACGTCCAGAATAATCCAACGACACATTCAACAAAATACGCAAAAGAAAACCTTTGTGTGAATCTGCTGTCTTGATGTTTTTCTAGTCCGCCATCCCTCACCCCCCCTCCCCCCCTCTTCGCCCCAAATTTGACAGGATCATTTTCACTCAACTAAGCAGTGCTAAGCAAGGAATTGACAAAATAAACGTTTCCCCCAAAATATATTAGTGTAACAGCCTGGTATAGGCCCATTATCAGAATCAAGCTTGGACATTTGGTTGTATTGATATTGGACAAACTACAAAATAATACGACTTTGACTGGAGAGAGGTGGTAAATGTTCAGCCGAGGGCTTGGGAGAGATTGGCACTTCAGACGCGCTCAAATTGCCTTGTGCGATCGTCCAACGGCTCACCTCTTCCTCCCTTTTCTCCCTCTATCCCCGTCTCCCCGTCCTCTCCGGATTCCGTCGCTCCTTTTCCCCGTCAAGCTGTGTGAGCTAATCCGTTCCCCTGGCGCCTTGTTACCGTTTGGCAGCTACGATCCCTCCCGGCCGACCAGCGCCTGACGGTATTATCATTAATTCAACACTCGAAATTTATCCGTATACGTACATATACATCACTTACTAATTTTACCAGCATCTGCACAATTCGGCCCGGCCCGTCAGGGGCTGCTGGAGAGCGAGGGGTATAATGAGACGGTGCAGTCTGTTAACAAATTCCCTTGTTAAAAAGAGAGATGGAAAGCATCATTCTAGTATAACTAACAATACATGTAGGTCAATTTGGACATGTGAAGAAACTACAAATAATGATAAAGCGTTAAGACCATCCATCAGAGAGATTTAAACGTTTTTCTGTAATTCCCTCTCCACACAGTGCTGCACCAAATTAATCTTCAATAAATCATATCTGTTTTTTGTTCACCCACATCGTATTTTACTGTCTGATTTTGAAACTGATTTAGCAAGTGTTTTCAGTGGTGGATTATAATGTGAACATTGTACTTTATGCTGCAATGTAGCTTAAAAACTGTTTTTTTTTCGTGCCCATGAGTTAGTCATTTGTCCTTTGCGTGAAAACAGGTGTACGGGTGCGCACCACAAGACCTGTCATGTTGACTGCTCCACATGAACGAATTTTTCATGCTGTTAAGGTTTCCTGTTTATGCTTTTTTTCGTTGATATTAAGCTCATGGTAAAAGCTTATGGTACTCTTTTACGCATGTTTGACCCAGTCCCCGCACGGGCGTGACCGTGCTTTCTTCGTTTTATCTAGTCAGAGGTACCTCCTCTCTCTGGTCCAATGTCACCGGAGAGGACTTGCTCAGTACTGACGGCGTGAACGTCAGAAATGCGTCAGTCCTGCTAGTCGGTGAACACGCGAAGTCCGATCCGGAAGGCCTCTGAGGAAGACCATTTGATTGACTGGAGTGACAGGCCAGACAAGAGCAAGGGCTTCCCCCGGGACCGAGGCCGTGGGTCGGACTGGGGTACAGGGAAGGGTGTCTGAAAGCGCACAAAAGCTCCGGCCTCTGATAGGGGTGCGACAACATCCGGAAACTGTCAAGGGATCTCAGTGGGTTGGAAAATGGAGTGGCGGAGGGTGCAGAGCCTGCCCCAACGCCCAGGTGAGAGTAGTATGGTAACGGCAGGTGGGATGGGAACGGGTACGGCAGGTTCCCCGTGGCGGCTGCATGGCTCATCATGTAGGTGTAAAAGGCGGGGTCGGCAGGGTGAGGCCACGTCATGGCCAGGCGCTGCCTCTTGTCCTTCATCCGACGGTTCTGGAACCACACCTACAGAACACACAGACAGACAGGGTAAATTATTAACCATAATCTGACCTAAACTGCATAGATTTATAGGACTACAGTCAAAACACCTTGCCAATTTTTGGCTTTGTTCAAAATCATGCAGTGGGAAGAACATGCTTACATATGTTCTCCAATATTATTAATACGGCAACATGTATATGATATAAAACATGTCATTTGACCTATGAGTAGTTGAAGAAAGATGCATTGCACACCCCAGGCAATTTGACATCTGAAGGCCTACATTTTACTTACTAAATAATTCATTTTTTGTTGTGGTTCATTCAGTGGTTTCAAATAACTAGACTAGAAAGAACACGGGCCTACCTTGATAGTTGTCTCTGGCAGATTTAAGGCAGCAGCCAGTTCACATCTTCTCGGTCTGGAGACATAATTCTCCCGGTAGAATTCCTTTTCCAGGCGCCCAATCTGCTCCCGCGTGAATGCTGTCCGGTATCGTCGCATTTGGTCAGCCCCATATGACAGTGAGCCCTGGCTCGAATTGATTTTACCAGAATCCATGCTCTCACTTGGATGGCTTGGCGAATCACCATTTCGACCTGAAATTGTTTGTTTAAACAATGGTCGATTCAATTATAGTGGACACATTATTTGAAACAATACTATGATATCCTACATGCTAAGTCGACATCAGATTTTTATATCCCTCATTCCCTTTTCGATAGGACAGTGTCTGGAAGAAATGTTCAATCCATATTCAAATAATTGCAAACAATACAAAACAAAGACTATTCCGTCAAGATATGAGCATCCTACATACCACGATTAAGCCTTGTTACAGAGAATGTGACAGCCTTAGTAAAAAAAGGCCTTAAATTGTCATAAATGCAGAGAAGCTTTTTCTTTTTCGTTCAAAATTGGCTTAGCCTTAACATTTTAGGCCAAAATTGAATTGACACCAATATTAAATTTGTTACGACTACATCCAGTGTTTTCGCTGGGTTTAAATCCTATAAAACTTCCGTAACCATATAGGCATCTATTTATTTCCTTTGACACTTTTGTCATTTATTTTCATGGTTTGGTCATTTAGAAGATTCTGTTATTTATAATGGAACCAGGCTAACTATTTAAGATCCTTTTAAACGTGTGGTTGTCACCCTCGCATGCCCATGCACATAGCCTTGGTTAATAGCCTTAATCCGCGTACAAGCAACACGAATGTTAATATTTTGCAACTAACTATACAATTTAGTTACTGTCTTACATTCAGGAATTAATTTGAATCAACTTTTGTTTTCTGCTAGGCTACGTTTTGTAAAATGATTAACCTAATCCAAAAGATGCCGCACATGTAAGGCAAATGGTAGATACATTGGAGTGACGGTAACAGTCAGTTAAGTCTCTGAAATTAGTTAGCTGTCAAAATATTATCAATGTATGCTTGTAACAAACAAAATTGGGGTGTAGTGGGATTTACCTTTTCCGTTAGGGTAGTCCATGCTTTCTGGTGTGCAGCTGACATCAATTTCCTCATAGAAGTCTGACTCGGTATCTGTGCTGCTCCCGTCTTTGTTATTGTGATCGTGTCGAGGTCTCTCGGTAGAGGATGACATGATAACCGGCCTTACGTCGGCGCACAAGCTTCTCCGCGTGCTATCCACCTCTTCGTCCGCTCTGTCTCTTGAGCACGGCGAGGCTCCAGGACTGGTGCAGTTTCTGTGGATTATTTTTCCCCGTGGTTCTCGTAAGGGGCTTCCTACTGCTTCCGACAAATTAGAGCCCGTTTTGCCAACCGCGGTGCCAAGCTGACCTCCCTCAGAAAGAATCTCCTTTCTGTTTTCCATTACCGACAGAAAGAACACGCACGGAACCAAGCAAGCGCCAAATAATTTAGCAAGGAGTATAATCTCTGTGACACAGTGGCTACGAAGAGTTGCGTAGTGAGAGAGGAGAAGAAGTGAGAAGGGAGAGGAAAGAAGGGACGTAGTGCGTTCTGACCCTGAGAGACGAGCGCTTCGGAGTGCGGCACGAGCTCTGGGAGGGATCACCGTTTGCCCTCTCTTTCTCGAGCTGTCATTCTTAATAGGGCGGTCGTCATAACGGTACCCCTGATGACGCCACGCATCGATTGGTTGTGTATAAACAGAACCAGCAATCACAGCGACGAAAAGCCGGGATGGACGGCTAATAGAAAGCAAGCATGCAGCTTTGAGATAGAGGCATAAAGACCAACGGCCATATGTCTGTTTAGAGAATATAGCCATTAGATCGAAGGCTGTTTACGATTTGGGAAAGGTAAAGTGACATTCAGAGAGACAAGCTGCTGGAATGATGCATCGTGACATTCTGCACCATCACTTCAACATCTCATACTGGGTTTAAATTGTCCTCCCATAAGACTATCCAGTATTAGTATTATTAAGTCTAAGTTAGTCCTCACGAATCATGATCAACAGGAAGCCTTAAACTAGGTGGGGGAAGTGTCCTTTGTAGTTATTACAAGAATGATGCGTCAAATGAAAATTCATATTTGGGGTTAAGCACATGAGCCATTTAACGCTTCTGCGTAATTGATCAGTTAGGCGTCACACTTAATGGAAGGACCCGTCTTGAGCCCCCTTTCCTCTCTGCACCCTCCAAAGTGGTGTCAAGTGAACAGTTCTAAGGTCAAGTCGGTGTGGTCAGAGTTAAGATAACAACACATGCAACATATCATGTCTACAGACTGAATATATTACTCAGAAAAGAGCAACATTTAGGCTGGACGTTGACAGGACGTAAAATTAAACTTGTTGTATGTCTTGAAATTATATTTCCCGACACTATCTTGCCAGAATGTAATCTATTGTAGTCTACTTTACTCGCAGCGTTGGATCATTACAATATCCCTACAAGACTTTCCAATAAGTGTTCCAAACATTTTTTTCTATAGATAACTGTTTATCATGCCATGGGCGAGGTTAATTTTAAGGCCAGTTATGTTTCATCACTATAATTCTCCACAAATCAGACCAATAGAAAGCCAACTTTTGATAATACAAGTAGTCATGAAGTTGAACTGAAATCTGCATAATTCTTCACAAATCAAACCAATAGAAAGCCAATTTTTGATAATACAAGTAGTCATGAAGTTGAACTGAAATCTGCATAATTGGGATATCTAATTTTATCAGTCGAGTCTCCTAGAACCATAAAACGCCGCAAACGTTGAAGCAAAGAACAGCGCAGACTCATGTACCTTGGAGACTTGCACATGCGTAGTCCAAGCCATTATGTTCATGCTGTCGGGGTTGGGGCCGTTTCCTCCGCTCCCTTTGATGTGTGTTCTCTTGTGCAGTAAAACATCACTAAACACAACGATAAAGGAAAGGGCTCTTAAGGCTAGGCTATGGCCTTTGGGGTTTGAACTTGATACCTCTCTAAGCTTTCAATGTTTTCAGTGAGTGCAGGAAACCTTTACCGATATTGAAGCTCAGGCCATGGACTCGGTCTTGAGATGCATGAATTATAAACTGGATTCGATCATGTATAAAAGAGGATGAATGGCAGATAAATTAATCTCGACATTTTCAAGCCTGTTCTGCAAATAATAGTTGGATACTCCTATATTTTTGCTACCCATGTGAACAACTAAAATACATAATTTAATAAATTTTATGTCAAATCAAACAGTAGCCTACACTTGACCCTTTGTCCTTGACATCTGAAGTATTCAGAATGGATTACTATGATTTTGAGAAAGCTGTATAAGTAGTAAGGTAAATAGGCTACTAATCAGATTCTGCGTTAGCAACGTTTATTTATCTTGTCACAGCATGGATACTGTGTGAATGACGTCAGTTGGTCGCAGCGAGAAAAGAGTGATGCTGGGATGCCACTCCGGGACAGTCTCACTAGCCTTCGCTGGCCTCGTGCGCCCTCGCCTGTTCAAAAAAGATACGACATTGGATCTTTAACGATTTTCTGCGACTGAAAAGAGCGAGTCCTTTCTTCACCCCCTCCCACCTCAACTCCAGAGACAGACAGACAAACACTAACTCATAGTACCCGCCTTTCTTTTTTTCCACTCACTCACTTTTATCTATTTTCCTTTTTCCCCCTCACCTCTATATCTACCTGTCTGAACCACGGAGGCGTTGGTTGGATAGACGTTAACTGAATTTGATATGAATAGCATTAGGCCGATTGAATCTATGTATTTTTCATTCAACTGCACAAAACCAGCATCTAGCTATGAGTTTACTTTGGATACGCATAGGATAGAGTTAAATAACAAATTTTACCATAAAATGGACTATTAATGATACGATTGTAAACTTCAAATTTGTCAAAAGCCTATTGTCTCTTTACATTTAGCCGTGTCTGCATTTCTATAAACTCCTTTCAAGTTTACACGGGAGAAACTGGCCGCACAGCCGCTTCAACAACAGCCCAGCATTCCTTTAAGATGACACTGATTTGACTTCAATCAGAGACGAGAATAACCGTTGAATTCTTGTATTTTAGCGAAATGCATGGCGAAATAATTCATAGATTTCAATGCAATGAGAACGTTTAGATTAATACCCTCGATGTGTGCATTTGTACAACCATTGGCAATTTGGCAAAGATTAACTGAACCAACAAGTAATCACAGGCAAAACTGATTTCTCTCAAACTTTATAAACATTAGTTAATAACAGTTTATGAAGACATTATATAGTCAGTCGACAAGTTTCACGTTTGATAAATAAAAGTGCCCACATGGCTGTCTTCGCCATATCGCAGTAGCAATATTTGAACTCCTTTGCTTTTTATCCAAACTACAATGTATATGGAAAAACGATGTGTAGGCCATGTTGATTCGCCTAACGTCTGTGTATTTTAAAATCAAAATAGCCTAATTGTTTTTTTTTAAACATATATTAATATAAATATGTATCCCTATAATGACCTATCCACATCATGTTAATTCTTAAAATGGTTGCACTTGTTTTTATGGGAAGACATGGGTTGGGTATGGGTTTTTGCAGAAACAACAAAAACATAGATAAGAAGCATATAGGCCTACGCTTGTAACCTAAAGAGAAGGATGCACCCCTATATGTATTGTTGCCTTTCAGACGTTATGAAATACAGATATATCTTGTGATCCCTCCAAGATAATGACTCCAATGGCCTTTGCACAACCCCAGTCCTGGCCTTGTTCGTTTACAGTAGTGACATTTTATTATGTGTGTTTTAGATAGGACGACACCGGATGGCTTCAGGTCTTACGAATTACTGGTGTAAGTTGTAACCATCTCTGCCTAGATTCCATTGCGTTGGGGATGTTTTCAAGGTCTTTGTGTTAACTAAATGTGAAAAGTGTTATCTCCAGTATGTGTTTCAGCCTATATTTGCCATTTAGGCAAAGGATTGTGGACTAGCATAGTGTCTGATTCTCGTTCAGACCAAAGCGAAGGAAGCCCCCTCCCCCTCCACAGACATAACACAATGTGCCCCTCCAGTTTTACTAGCAGGCCCAACTTGAACTTGACCATGTAGTCTACGCAGGTATTCCAGAAGTTCCAGAGTAATTGGCTATTGAGCTACAGACGTTCGTTTTTGACATCGAAATATTTTCAGTATCACATCTATTTATTTGTTTATTCAGTCAGTAAGTTAAGGCGTATAATCCAAACGAAGAGCAACAATCATGTCCTTCTTGCCCCACCCCTCTCCCTTGCTTCAACTTGGCCTTGAAACTGGATGACGCAGTTACCAGTGCTTTAACTGCGTTGACCTTGGAACGCGCCCTGGATAGCCTGCAGAATGCGAGGTGACTAGAGTTTGAAAGTACTTGGGTGTTAAGTCCCTTTTTATCGCTTTTCGTGCCTTCATATTGCTACTTCTATTAACTGTCCTATCCTTCACGAAGAGTTTACCAAACTAGTGAGAACTATGGGCCCAAATCACCCTATTAAATCTGCAGTAGCCACTCAACAGTGACACATGCAACATCTCTCACCTAGTGCCACCCATATGTATATTTATTTACATCGTAAATGTTACAGTTTCAGAGATATTAGTCCAGTATAACTATTAATGTTCCTTTCAGCCAATTGAGTAACGTGGGGTTTTCCAAATTACGCTGGTTATCTAAAGTACGCCTACTCTACGATAGGCGTACTGTAGTTTTTCCAGTTGTGGAGGTAAAAAGTAGCTATTTCATCGTAGCTAACTGGCCAGATGAATCATTTGATTGTTAGATTGTATTTCGTCCTGCTTTTTTACCATGTTCGATTGCATTACAGTGAAGGCAAGTTTACGAGACCCCTGTCATTCAGGACCTATACCATTTTAAACGCTTGGTACAGGCTAACAATTTTCCAGCCTGTTGTAGCCTAAAATTTAGTAGCCTAAAATTGAGTAGCCGACGTGAACGTAAAAAAGGTTCATCGATGCGGGTTAAATTGAATGTGAACCAACGGATGAGTTGTAAGTAAGGTAGGCCTGTGGGCTGACAGATGAAACATAGCATGATGTAATTGCTTCTTCAAAATCGTCGTTGATAAATGGTTTACGTGAAATTAAACTAAGAAAAAAGCAATTTGGCCTATGCTTGCGATCTAATTTTGGATTTGGAGATTTGTTTTACAATCGATAGTCTATAGGTCAAGATTGGTAGACTGAATTGGCAACATTTATGCACATTGGTACGTTCCAACTTTCAGCCAACAATCACTTACAAAAAAAGGATTTCGATCAAATCAGGCAATTTTCAGACTTTTGGGTGTAATTACCGAAAACTATTTTGTAGCCTATGAGAGAATATAATCGAACCCTTAGGCCCTGTGTGTGACGAAATGGAGAGTTAAGTCCAATAATAGGCTATAGCCTAAGCCTGATATAGCCTAGCTTATACATTATTCGTGAGTCAAATCGTAAATGATGTGTTCATAGGCTACTTTTTTGTTTACATTCTCATGGTTTCATAAGTGCACACATTGCCTATCCAAGAGATTCAATTATTTACTACAGCAACGAATTTGCAACAACGAAAATACTTTGAAACGGGGGGAAAATTAGTTTATTGGCCTATGCAACAAGAACCACCATGTGAGGTAAGGTGAATTTGTTACTTGTTTAATCGTTTGGTGAAATAGACAGACAGATCTAGAAGTATATTTGATAAGTAACCAATGGCAAAATATATGGAATAATCTATAGGGCGAGCCTTTATCTTTGTGCTTGCAACTCTGAAAGTAACATTACAAACTAGAACCACAGTAGTGTTAATGGTTAGCGGCTGGAATGTCATTGAAATTAACTATAGGCCAATATATTAACTGGGATTCCATCGTACCAATAAATGACTTAATGTGTAGGTTACATATACTGTAGTTTTAACAGCCTGTTAACATAATATTTAAGTTCTACTGGTGAAACTTAAATATGCAGACCAAAAACTTGACGGTCAGTCACAAGATTCAAAAGCCCGCCTTGTGATCATTGTTTTCCAATGTAGCCTACGGTTTTGTCCTTTTGAGCTCCATCACGGTCAAATTAAGCGCCAGGCCGCCTTGAGGTTCTCTGCTTTGACCACAAAACATTTTGGATATAGGCTAGTAGGCCTACTCGACATTTTCAGACAAACCTCTACTTTCCTATCGCATCGAGAAAGTCAATTGAAGGTATGACATGTTACCTTGCCAACAAGAATATTACTAATGGAACGCATATCTTTAAGAACGCTTAGACTGCGTGAAGAATGGTGTTACTGTGACATTGGAAATGCAATTCGGAATGCCTTGAATGTCCAGGACTGATGACCTCACAGACAAGGTCTGGCTGTTGAGTGTCTGGCCATTGTTTTGGCACACGGAGGTGGTCTGCTCCTCGCAGCCATTCTAGAATGTCTGGTCTGACCACTGGCTGAAAACGGACCACATGCGTCTGTGTGACAGCTCTTTGTTTGACACTGTTTTGGCAGCTTCTTGTTTTTTAAACCCTGGATGTCTTTGTAGACTGTTTTGTAAATGCCGTTGTGAATACTTATTTAGGCCAATGTAAACATATTATCCGGTCATTGTAATCCTTCAAACAACAAAGAATGCAAGATCATTGTTATTGCATACTCTTCTATTGATTATCAAAGTCAAATATTTGAAACCAAACGAGACACGTGTAGATGTAGACTATAACCCTAAACCCAGTGCTAGGTAACATAGCACTGGGTAACATAGGCCTAGTTCATAGAATACGTTTCATAAAATACATTACAAAATACATAAATATCCTACCTCGTTTATATTTTTATTTTAATGTAATGGGTCCCACCAAAAAGAACATCTCTTTATTGCAAAACATAAAAATGTATTATTTGTATTTGTTTAGTGTATGCTGTGGGTGTTTTACTGTGTTCTCTTAACTTGGCATGGACATATTTTGAACTTCTGGAGCATGATGATGCAACACACACGTTTACTTTGATAGTAAAAGTAGGCTAGCCTACGTTCTGTTTTTAGCACATCGATGTAGGCTACTGCAATATTACACCTTAAGTCAATACCTGCATATAAATGTAACCAAAATCTAGGTCTGATAGATGTTCTCTCAATTCTGATCACGTTTACCTTGTTCAACCATTCACAGTGTATTTTTTTCAAACGTTAATCTATAGGCCTACCATTGTCACATCACAATTAACACAAGTCACAATTTAATATTTACCAACAGTATAGGCTCTGTTTAAATTGTTAAATTAAACTTGACATAATTCTATTTTCAGTTATCCACGTCTTTGGACACTTTAGCCGTTATTCTACAACGTTATTGCACTGTTCTTAAAGGCTATACAAATTTAAAATATATCCTTAATATAGGCCTAACAATCACAAGGTTAGATTTTTATGTTTGCTTCGACAAATTTGCTTTTTTTTCACACAATACTGTTAAGATATTGGACACAAATACTTTCAAATTTAAAACTCAAACTTATTGCGTACGAAACTAAATTAGGTATTATGTTTTAGTTTTGCCCAAATTGTGGTATATTGATCGCGTCATAGATAAACACTTCATCCATAATAGATTTAGGTTTGAACCAATTGAAAAAATGTTGGTGTTTCATTGCTGAGTCTGAACAGATGGGCCAAATTCAGGCCTATGTTTCTTTAGCTGAGGATACAATGGATAGCCTACGTGGTTTACTTCCAACACCCCTTGGAAGGAGAACCACTGATCGTAAACACGAACAAGCAGGCCAGACACAGAACACGGCTATAATGCCGGACTTTCTTTTGAGAGATCGCATCATTTTCACATGTTTATGCTAACACTCTTCGGTAAACCAGCAAATGTGAGCATTCCGGTTATATTTTGTAACAAAATGTAACAACCAAGTCCAACAATACCACCTACCACCAAATGCATAGCGAGAAACGTTTAACATACAAAATGACTGTTAAAGTTAATGTCCTCCAAAGCTTTCATTCGGACAGGAATTCTCACCCCTTTTCCGCCCTTTTCAATAGCTCAGACAGTCCTTCAAAGGCTCAATAGCCCAACAGGCTCAACGGCTAGACAGGAACTTTCAACTTGACCTTGGCCTTTAGCCGCGTCACACGTGTAAAACCCGCGTTGCCCGTTTTCTGTCTTTGAATGTAAATACGACTGGAAAGCTCTGGACATCGACAAACTCGGACCCAATGTCCACATTTTCATCTACCACGCTTACAACACAACATTGTCGCATTGGTTGTTCCAATACCTTGGGACGTGTCGAAAAAATAAGACCATGTGTAAAGTGTGTGCAGCATTTGTTATTTTAAAATCAACGCGTGCCTCATTCACATTGGTTTATTCGTTCGTATTTACGTGTGTTGTAAATGTGCTCCAACGATTAAGTCAACGGGCAAGGTTAGCCCATCCTTGGAAATATGAGACAACTCTATAGGGGAATTAATAAGACATTCACATTTTGTATTCATTCATTGAATATGCTTTTACCCAAATAATACTGCATGTTAATACAGCAGATGACCAAGTTCTAACAGTATTTCAGTGGCTATGTTATGGAATTTTCTGTATTTTAATGGACACACAAGACAGTTTCAACAGACATATCTCAGTGAGACTAAGGCAAATATAGGCCTACGTTTGTCCACTTAAGACAATCTAAAATAGCCAGAAACGGTCGTGTGCTTTCACTGTGTGTAGAAGGCAAAAGCAAGAAGGCAAAAGCAAGGGATCCGAAGGAAAGATTCACTGTCGTTGAAATAGTCAGGCAATGCCTTGATATCATTTACATCGCGCTGTAAAGCATAGTAGGCCAAGTCGAGTGCCATTTCAAACAATTCTTTGTACACTCATTCGTGGTTTTAAACTGTAAGGTTATATTTGACGATGTCTTTAAAGATTTAATCATTATTCAATAAAACTCTTACGTTTGAAAAGCAAAAAGACAAGCCAAATCCCTTGATAGGTAGGATCATCTTACAACGCCGCATTTTTCTACATTTAATTATCTGCATTGGGAGATGTTTATCGTCCTCTTTGCATATCACGTGGCCATGTCTTGGCCAATGATGGCACACCCTCTCTGCACCCGTGCACGTCAGAGTCCAGTACTGTCTCGGAATCAGTATCTCCTTTTTTCAGTCTCTGAGCTTTTTAAAAAAGAGCCAGAAGCCTCAATGTTGGATGTCGTGCTATGACAACGTCACTGCTCCTCCGTCCTCGCTGGGTCGACCCGTCGGTGATGTTCCTCTACGACAACGGCGGGGTGTCCGATGAAGTGAGTAAGAACATGGACGGCGGTTTTGCTGGAGGTAACTTTGCGGCGAACCAATGCAGGAATCTGATGGCGCATCCAGCGTCGTTGGCACCGAGCACTGCATACTCGTCGACTGATGTCCCCACTTCGGGCATGGGCGAGCCAGCAAAGCAGTGCAGCCCATGTTCGGCCGCGCAGAGCTCGTCAAGTGCGTCCCTGCCCTATGGATATTTCGGTAGTGGCTACTATCCGTGCAGAATGTCTCATCACAGCAGCATTAAGTCGTGCGGCACGCAACCCCCCTCTGTGTACGGGGAGAAGTATATGGACACGTCCGGATCGGCCGATGACTTCAACTCTCGGGCAAAAGAGTTCGCATTCTATCCAAGCTATGCCTCAGGCCCCTACCAGCCAGTGTCTGGCTACCTGGATGTGCCCGTGGTGCCAACCATGAGCGGGCCAGCGGAAGCCAGACACGAAACACTTCTGCCTATGGAGAGCTATCAGCCGTGGACTCTCACCACTAATGGCTGGAACGGACAAGTCTACTGTGCCAAGGAGCAGCCACAGCCCGGCCACATGTGGAAATCATCAATATCAGGTAAATGAATAAAATACATAAGTATTGTTGCAATTAGTCACACAACCTTCCATCCATATACAAATGTTTACGACATTTGTGGATCAAGTTTTTTTAAATGCGTAATTTACAGTGAGTAGGCTTGTAAGTTCTCCGTTATCCCTTTGATAAAACTGGGATGAACACATTTTTATGTGTGTGAGTATGATCGACTGAAAACAAGAAACAGGATAACTCTTTGTTTTTCCTTTTCCCTGCTAGACACGGTGTCTCATGCTGGAGGGGACGCAAGCTCCTACCGACGTGGAAGAAAGAAGCGCGTGCCATACACCAAGGTGCAACTGAAGGAACTAGAACGCGAGTACGCCGCCAATAAATTTATTACGAAGGACAAACGAAGGAGGATATCAGCACAGACGAACCTATCCGAACGACAAGTCACTATCTGGTTTCAAAACAGACGCGTAAAGGAAAAAAAGGTCGTAACTAAAGTGAAAACCATCAGCTAGTTTTGACGGACAACGATTGGAATTAAATACCCCCCCCCCCCCTCCAACACACACACAGACACACTAACACACAAGCTCACTCCGCTTTTCGATTTGAAGAACAAACACTCTGTGGACATGTTTCACAAATGTCTTCTTAGCCAAATGAGTTACTGGATCTATATGGACCTGAAATGTAGGAACATGACGCTGTACCTTCCCTGTTGTAAAATATTGTTATGGTGTGTGAAGTTCATATCAAGAGGAATGGAGTGTATGGTTTTATGCGACTTTTATGGCATGCAGTATAGTAGCCAAAACCTAAGCTCAGGAAAGCAGGCATCCAGTGGTCTAGGCCTTTGTGGTGTACCTTTTACATTCATTTGTAGCTTCATTCAGTGGTTTGAAACCCCACAGGAAGTGACGGACTTTAGAATTTTAGACCTCCTTGTTAAATATTAATCGGTTCCACTTCACTTTAAAATATAGACTTGTGCTTACGAAGTTCAGACCCGACGTTCTTGATCACATGGATCAATTATTCTTGTTATGCATAGATAATCGTCTGGGAACTGTATGTCCGTGAACCATAGCTTTTATATTGTGTGTGTGTGTGTATTAATGTGGATGTATATAAAAGTAAATGCAGACTTGATGTCTAGTATTTTAAGGCTATATATGTGTTAGTAAAATCATGTCGATATGAAAGTATTACAAATCCGTCCTAATAAAACATGGACCTTGCTGAATTAGCCTAATGGCCTCTACTTTGACCGTAACCCGAATCTTTATACCCACTTAATTGGTACAGATGTCTATAATTTGGCAAATGTATCTATTTATGTAAATTGTATAATTATTACGTGTAAAGAAAGTAGGGGAAGCCCATATATATTAGCCTAAGTAAACATAAATGTGTGGGCGTTAAAATGGGCTGGTCGAAATGACTTTAAACGTAATTATATCTGGGTGTGATAACATAACCAACTGTTGATGTTTCTAGTCTGACTATATCTTGAAACATTTCATTTTAACAAGAGAGGAATTGTGTCTATAGTTAGACTGTGCAGAATTATAAGCCAACATTGCCATCTAGTGGTGGACTGTAAACTCTGTAACCTTTTTCAAACTTGACTTTTCGATACGCCTATGCCATTTTGCGCCACTGAACGCCGTCTACCACTGTTAAATTTATACTAATACCACGATCATTGCTACTAATATTTTTCAAAATAAAAATTAGTGGTGTTAATGCTTTAGATTATTTAAATACGACTCATGTTCGTATTGGTCTATTAATGGCATGAAGGCCTGTATTCGGTCTATTAGTTATGTCTCTGAATCATTTTTGTATGATCCGTTAAATTAGCTGGGTTATAAAGTCACACAAAAAAAATAGTGGTTTTGTCTGACTTGATAACGTTTAGTTTTCACACAAAAATATTTGGTACTTATGTTTAAAGCCAGGCTTTAAAATGTTTAATACACTACACATTACCACCTAACTTCAAAAAAAGCTTAGAACCACAGAAATATCAAGCCTAACACAGGTTAAATGAAAAACACTGTTCTCCGTTAATTTGAAGATCTTAAAATTCCCCAGGAGAACCAAGTAGAAGGCAACCAACTGTTTTGAAATAACGTAAGTCATTCTAAAGTTAGTATGCCTAAATACCCAGTAAATTTCTCATAGACAAATTTAATTTACTTTTTATTTTTCAGACAAAAGCTTTTAATACAGCCGATATAGCATTAAAGGCCTATTGCTTTAGCATAATGCGGAATGGTAAAAAGGCTGTATTTTTGTTTCTTAAAAACGTTAAACTTCTCAGATAAGCAATGTAGACTTATAGGCTATATGCTAGCCTAATTATTAGGGGGAAACGTTAAACGTTAAAAATGGTTATCACAGATTGTAATAGCCTGACCTTATCACCAATACTACAAGCTATGAATGTTTACAGTGGTCATTAGACAAATGAATAATTTTGTTCTATTGCCTCCTGAATTTAGTTAGTTAAATTATCTTCTAGAAGAGAGACATTTCTCTTTTATCATACATAAGCCCATAAAAGCCCATCAAAATTACAATATGGAACCAAAACGGAAATTAATTCTAACGTTTCAGACCTCTCTCGACACTGTCCTTTGACAATTTGAAATGTTTATCCTCGCAGCCTTTGTAGATCGACTTGGTTGAAGGCCAAAGCCGTCAGCATAGGTGTCATATTAAGCATGTGTCATTCGCTATGGTAGCCTGTTCCTATAGTCTCTTTTAGTCAAAAATGAATACCTTTAATTTGCCCACCATGGACTTCTACAAATAGTCAACTGGTAGGCCTATCTTAAATTATAATGTATTTTACTAGTATAGGAAAATATCTACCATTGCGACATCCGTTTTGGACATTTCAGTGACATCAAGGGCCCGGTTACCGAATATGGTCAAGGTCGATGCACATAAAGCCCTACGTCCCACCCAGCACGTAGATTGATCTTTAGAAAGTGCATCAGTAGGTCTTTAGAAGGGCTGTCCAAGGTGCTGAATGTAATCGTAAATAATCTATAGAACCAATTCCTTACTCTCATATGTCAAACAGTAAAGTCAAGGGTTTGTCTGACACAGCTTGGTAATATGATCCATATTCAAATATCAATTAAGATACATGCTTGTCCTTTATAGCGGATACATTCTTTAACGTAATTTGAATGCTGGACGTTGAACCAACCTCCAGGTTGGAAGTGGAACCACTTTATTCACGTTGAATTATTTTAGATGCACTCCAAAATCCAAGTTTGGAGAAAAGAAAATATCTCACTTATGATATAATTAAATAATTAGCTATACCAAAATTTTTGAGCGAAGGGCACATGACTAGTCAATGAGGTACCCCTCATTGCTCATCCGCCTACGTCTTAAAGCGTGGCGGACAATTTTTCCAATGTGATGACCAAAATGGTCCATGCACGTGAACAGCTAAACCTTAACACATTTAGGCTCCTTAACTTTCTTTTGATACTTGGCCAGTTATTTTATTTTTGATTCAACTTCACCTTGATTTCGTCTGGCAAATTAATATGAAAACAGTAGATTATTGTAAAATAATTTGAGGTAATTTTCAGATGCTGAAGGAAGCTGTAGGGTGCAAGAGCAGCAACGATCATATGGACTAACAACTCCGAAACCGTCGTTTACTTCCCATGGAATTAATGTGCAATGTAAGTAACGATGCTTTCGTAAAATATATCTAAACTGGCACTGACGATGGTTGTTCTTTACACGTAGGTTAGTTCTTCGGCCTTCAACTGACATTAGAAACCCTTTCTACGTCAGACACTGTTCAGACGCAGCATACGCGAGCGCGCACGCAACTCTTAGAGAAATTCAAACTGTGGTGGCAATAAAAACAGCCCAGGCTGGACTGGATTTTCATTCTGTTTATCCCCAGAATGTCAGAACGTGCTGAGTGGCATGTTAGGGTTTGCTTCCACCCAAAGGCCAAACGGGGAATTACAGTCTATTTCTTAAGCCTACCAATAGGCTAACAAATCAATTTGGCATTCTCTATTGAGAAGAAATGTGTATCATGTACAGAGGTTCGGAGAGCTCTCTGTCCTATTGGTTCAAATTGAGATGGATGGAAAATGGGGAAGTGAATTTCTTAGTACATGATCCATTATAGATCTCTTATGCGGCAGGATCAGATCTTAATAACGTGTTTAAGATGTAGACAAAGCCTGGACAAAGCCTTTTCATCTACCGTGGATAATGAAACGTCTATTTTAGTCTATGATTTAGCCATCCACTTTAACAGACAATTCAGACATCAAGATTGGGTTTATGCTTTTTAGAGAACAGAGAAAAAAAATACAGGCCTATCTTATTGACGTAGAAATCCTTTAGATCGTCATTAGAGCCGAACATTTATTTCCGTCAGTCTGTCAGCCAAGGTGAATGAAGGCCGGGTCTAATACCATGCTCTTTGCATTGACCTTCGCTGTCTCTCTCGGTAATGGAGGGGAGGGCTGTAACCTTCAGCCAGAAAGTAATATACAAATAGCTTTGACTTAGACTTGAAAGCATGTAGCTGAGACAACCTCATAGAGGAATATCAGTAGAAGCTAAAAATAAATGTTACAAAAGCCTATATGGCCGCAAACTGATCAAAGACCTTTACCACGGTCATACAAAAACACTTGACCAATATTTTAAGCAAAATTTCTCCGTATTCAGTAGACGGCCTACAACTAAATAAAAACAGGTTGACAAATGTTCGTTTGTTTTTTAATGTTACGAATTGTCCATATAGTCCCACAGTGTTTTAGTCCACAGAAAGGCTTATGACTTTGAAATAGCCACAAAAAACTTTTAGTATGCATGAAAACCTTGGTGTGTGGATTACGGACCAGAATTTCCTGATTTGTTTCATGTCTGCAATTGAACAATCTAGCCTATAAACTACTTTATATACATATAGTGATAGGCTATATAATGTCTCATTGCCTATTTACAAGTAAATAGAATGAAAGTTGAATTCCCTTATTTAAAGTATAGGCGAAGGCTAAATGGCGGCTAGCCTATAGGCTGAATTGAATTTCCAACAACAAATTGTGAGTAGGCCTATTGTGATCCATTTTTGAGTAGCCTACATATTTCTTTAGGCTATGGAAATATATCTCATGACATTCCGAAGTAAATGATGTCTGTTAGGACTACTTCTCAGAAACATTTTTTTATCTGATTTTTTAATCAAGTTATCTTTAACCCAGAAAATACTGTTTCCTGTTTCCTCCTGGAAAATTAACGCTTAGCCTACTTTATTCAGTCTCGACTAAAATAACTAAACTAGAATAGACCGCAACAAAGGCTAATACTGATGGTGATTAGCCCAATAACTGCACCACTGGGATTAGGCTCCCAGATTAGGCTATTCTAGTTTTACAATTGTATACCAGAATGAATAAGGAATTTGAAAGTAGGGCCATTTGCGACACAATGACTAAATGTCCATGTCTTATGTGTACAAGCACAAATGACGGACAAGCTTTACGGCATCACGGCATTTCTAAAACACAACAGTCATTGCAAGGAAGTTTATTTCTGTATACCTCGACCATGACTCTCGTAGAGAAACATTCAAAAAAACCTGTGGATGAACATGGAATGGTTCGGTTATCCAAAAGAAATAACATATTGCTTAAACTATTCCAAAACTCCATGTCATCCTCAAACTACAGATTATAAACATTTAAATTGGGTGATATTACAAATAGTTTATTTATTGCCTTTGCAGAATAATATTCTACATAACCTACATGTTCAGAATTGATAATCAAATTACCATATGTCCATTACCACAACGGAGAATTGATTTTCAGATCAACATTTTTAAAAAGATTATCTATATAGGCCTATTCCGTCCATATGCGTCCGTCCAGTTAATTTTGGGCCTGTCGCCTTTAATTTACTTTGAAAGTTTGCAATCCGATAGTGATATTAGCGTTTTGATTTGATCCGAGAGTTTGCAATGCCACTTCCTTTTATTGACCATGGAGTTGAGTTCTGTTTGCGTCTGTCGCCGTTGTGTGGTCTCTCTTCGGCCGCCATGTCGTCACCATCGCCCTCGGCTCACATTTCTGTCACCTGTGGATAAATTAACAGTTCTCAATGGTTTAAACAAGTTCACGCCTCCTGGTGTATTCATGTGTGTTAATTAGTATTACAGTAGGTGTGGGAGACTTTTTCATGTGTATGTGGGTATAGCCTTTCAGTTTGGAAGCTAGTATTCATCTCAAAGCTCATATCAGTAGCCTAAAACAATGTTAACTGTCTACAGACAGCCAAGATCGCACATCATTCAAGTTCAAAAGCATTTTGTGAGTGAGCATAACATTAATACAAGCGCAATACTTAGGCTAACACTATTTCTTGATTTAAGATACACTGAACATAATATAGTCCTTTGTTTTGAGGTTGTGTGTCATTGAGTGAGTTTAAGAGCCTTGCATTGTTGTGTTCACTTCTGTAGCTTTTACACATCTTGAGTAGACCAACATCAACGGTATTTTGACATGCTATTTCTTTAAATGGTTAAACGTTTTATAGTCTTATTCTTCGGACATGTTATTAAAAAAAAATGTCTAAATAAAGTAACAGGGCATTAAGTTCCTCTCGAAAATATATCCTGTTTTATTGTCAATTCAGATGCCCTTTGTGTTGGCCTAATATTTAGGCTTAATTTACTTGGACAGCCGAAGACCCAATATGAAGCTTCACTAGGTAGCTCACAATATGCACATTAACGTTCTATAAGCCTACTTTGTGTATGCCTTTAATGAGATATAGCCGTATCGGTCAAATTCGCATTTTTCCTTTAGAAAGGCGAAATTACATGTTCTAGCGTCTTCTGACAATTGTGTAATTTGAATTAAATTTGTAAATATCCTTAAATATCCTTATATGTTTAACTTTGAATGGGTCTGTAAAGTAATCCTATTAATAATAACTAAATTAACGTTCAGTTTGGAAAACGCTTTTTGTAGCAGATTTCACTGACAATAATGTGTTCACATTATAATTGTATTTTCTGTTATCACCTGTGATGGCTGAAAGCTGCAGACCAATCAAATAATCTATAGCCAAATCAAAGATCGTATTTCTGTTCATTCTTATAATTAATTTTCAACCAATGTCTTTTTGATTCTTAAACTCCATGATCTATTTTCATCTGCCCAAAATGCGTGCTGTTGAGTAAATTGAGTTTGCAGTATTCAGGGTGTACTGTTCCCTTAAATGGCGTCTTTAGACCCTTCAGTAAGGCCCTACGCTGCAGGCGGTGGCCCAACTCCCTCCCCCGAACTTGAAGTCGACCGCGTAGACAAAGCTTCAGCGTGGTGGGCTTTTACGCAGAGATGTCGTGTCGTGTTTTACCAACGAAAATCCAGTAGAACTAAAGAGATCATAAGTGCACATGAATCATATATGTTTCGGAACTGCTCCTGCTAGTCCTATATGAAAACAATGTTTATAGGCTAAATGTTTAACTAAAGTAGGCTACTTGTAACAAACGTATGCTTTTAAGTTTTGTCAAGTTTACTAATCGTTTATAAACTGGTAGTGCATGCAGGTATGTAAAATTCTTACCTTTCTGTTGAGGTTTGAATCCTTATTTTCATGTCTCGGTGCAGCTTCGGCTTAATGACTTTGAGCCGGTGTAGGTGGCAACTTCCTATCACGCCTGGTCAGTTTTGTGGTGTCTGGCCGAGAAGGAAAAAAAGGCGCAGTAGATTCTTTAGGACCTATAAAAACTAAGGTCTGTGAGGAGCTGGCTTTGGTTTTCGTGGGCACCCTGTGCTCAATTACACATTAAAAAGCTCCAGCAAAAGTCGTAGAATTTGTCGGGATTGACGAAGAGGCGGAGCGTGTGGTTGCACAGGCACTGGTTTGTTTGTGTCCCTGTATTCAAATAAGCCCAAGCGACGAATGACCCAAGAATATTCGTGTGTTACTTTTTTGCAGCAGAGGTTTAGCTCATTATCGTTTCTTAGTAAATGTAATAGTTCAGGGTCGCGTTACACATGCCTTCCCGCCAAGTCCCGGAGCCCAATGTGTATGTCGGGTGGATTTAGGTAACGTACGGTGGGGCAGGGGGAGTCCCTGCGGTCCTAATCCGTTCTCAGGGTCTCTCAAAGCACATTAGCCTCAGGTTCCAGCCACTCCAAACACGCACTGTGGTCACTGTGGTGTTTTGGGGTGAAATAGCTTATTGCATTGCGAAGGATTCTTTTCTTCACATATTATAATCACAAACTAGGCCAGTGCATGCAATACGGATAATACGGACTATTCTTTAGGATATGTCATAGATCAGGAGATATTCCATTAAGTGATTAGGAGTTAAATAGGCCTACAATTGAAAATGGATATGTGAAGGGAAATGGAGTTCGTTTTATTTAGCGCGTTAACTATAAAATGTTACCATGCTCATTTGAAGTTAAAACACGCTTCACATTTGTTCTCTTTCTTTCACTTAAGTTCATAGCCTATATAAAAACAGAAATGTAATGTTTGCGTAGAAATAGCATCCCAAAGCATTTTGAAGGTCTCAATAAATAATGTACAATTTCACTTTAAATGGTCATTGGACATACAAGGCCCAAAAAACAGAATGACATTCATGTAGACCCTCGGCAACAACACAACATGTATTGTTTTCAATAAATAGGCTTAACTGTAGAATGTGTGCGCAAAATGAGACTGGGAGCGGATTTTCTTATGAGCCACTGTGAAACTATGGTTTTTAAGCAAAGAATAAAACAACAGGTAAACCCCAGCCAACGTATTCATTCAGCACACGTCATGGCGTTTGGGCCACTGCAACTATTTGTTTCAAATACTCCAGCAACCACTACCCTATCAACTACTAGGACTAATCAATTTATTTATATTGTAATATTCAGATATCTCATGGGTTCCGTCTGAAAAGACTATCGATCGCATAGGCATGTCGGTATTGCTGTAATAAACCAAGCTGCATAATATTGACAAGCTTTTTTGAAACCTTTTTGCAAAACATTAGATTTTTCTAGATGCTATGTAGCCTAATGATTTTTGAATTTGAAGAAACAACCACGATAAAATAGTGTCTGCATGGCGAAAAGCTTGTTTGCCTGCAACCTCGGCCTATGTTTTTTGCCGCCAACTTCAACACCTGATTGCATTAATGCTCAAACGTCAAGAGTTACTTGAACATGACCCTCATCGCCAAATGTTGGGCAGAGGCAAATTTAATGTTATAAATTAATGAATGTCAAAAAAAAATCTCGTTATGACACTAGCAAAGCAATTTGTCTTGATAATATTTCTTAACTCGGGAAAAATACATACAAATTAGCTCCAAATTAAATGTCAAACCACACACTGAGATTGATACCTCGATTGCAATTTGTGGTTGGCGTACATTCTAAAAACCAATACAATTATCTATATTTTTTCTCTGACTCGCTGCAAGCAAAGGCTTTCATTTTAGAACGAGATGACAATAAACCACCAATGTCAAGCTTTAGGACAACTGGCTGTAAGTCTAGTCACTCAAATTCTCTCTCTCTCTCTCTCTCTCTCTCTCTCGCTCTCTCTCTCTCTCTCTCTCTCTCTCTCTCTCTCTCTCTCTCTCTCTCTCTCTCTCTCACTCACACACACGCACACATGCACGAATTACTCCACATGCAACACCCCTTCCCCTCACATACACACACACACACACACAAAATCTGTCAATTTCTGCCCTTGTCACGTGACCCACGCCTCCCTGGAATGGATGGTGATGGCTCTCCACGTCAGCTTACGTTTCAAAATTTCTGCCTAGCGGAACCTGCTTCAAAGAGGCACGAGCCACGGCGCTCCAGAGCCATGTTAAGGGCGGCTATAGAGGCGAATCCCAGATAGAACAGTATAGAGTGAAGGAATGATGGATTTTGACGAGAGGGTCCCCGTCGGATCGAACATGTATTTACCTAGTTGCACCTACTATGTGTCGGCGGGGGCAGATTTTTCCTCTCTCCCCTCATTTTTGTCCCAGACCCCGTCTACTCGCCCCATGACGTACTCTTACTCCTCTAACCTGCCGCAAGTTCAGCCCGTGAGAGAGGTGACGTTCAGGGACTATGCTGCCATTGATGCGTCCAGTAAATGGGCGCACAGGGGAAATCTGCCCCAATGCTATCCCCCCACAGAGGACATGGTGCACAGAGATTGTCTGTCGGCACAGACTACCGTGGGGGAAATGTTCGCCAAAAACAACCCTGCTGCCGCTGCCGCGTATCACCATCACCACCACTCAGGCTCGGGATCCGCATCAAATTTTTACGGTAACGTTGGGAGGAACGGGGTGCTGCCTCAAGCGTTTGACCAGTTTTTCGAGACGGCATATGGAAATCCAACAGAAAACCATTCGGCGAACGACTACTCAGGGGACAAAACGGTCACCAAGGCGGCAAGCTCTGCGCCGGAGCACGCGCCATCATGCCGGGACACAGAGGCGAAAGAGCCGCGCGAGGAGACCAGCAGCCCAGAGTCTTCCGGCAACAATGAGGAGAAATCGAGCAGCAGCAGTACGTATTAAGTCAGCGCCTTGGTTATGAGAGAAAGTTTGCAATCTAGCGCGCTGCTGTTAAAATTTTTATATGCTGTTTTATAAGCATATAAGGTTTATAGAGGGCCTGTAGATTTCCCCAACAAAACTTTGTTATAAACTAGAAGATCACGTGCTTGGAATTGAAATTGGCCATGAAAAACAATGGACCAGTATTTTTTTAACGCTCTCAAACATTTTCAATAACCACATATAATGCATTACCATTAATTTATCGAGATACTGTCTTCTATTCGTCTTGTGTGTCATAAATGTAGACTACTGGCTAGTTTCACGGATTCTTTGCGTTAAAAGAGCACTTGGGTGTAATGAGGGTGGTGGCTCTGGTTTAGGGGTTAGGATAGCACTTCGGCTAAAGCCAGCCGTGTTCTGTAGCTAGTCTATTTGTATTCATATCACGGTCTCAAAAATAACCCTTGAGCTAAATGTTTTATCTTATTATGGATGTTGATTGGCAAAGACAAAAAAATATGTACCCTGCCAAAAAGTATTCATGCTTAAAACGGATATATTCAAACATTGTTAATTTAGCTGTACAACTTCATTTGAATAGTTTGTAAGTTGTCTAATTGTGAAATATGTAAATTGAAACATTGAGTTCTGGTCTGTGGTAATTTGACCACTGTGTAATTTAGCTGTGTAGCCTATACCCCAAAAGTCCATCTAACATTTATGGATCTCCTGAATTGTTTATTGTTTCTGTGACCTGTATATTCTCTGTTTTTCTCCCACCCCAGATGGACAAAGGACCCGTAAGAAAAGATGTCCATATTCAAAATATCAAATAAGAGAACTGGAGAGAGAGTTCTTTTTCAGTGTGTACATTAACAAGGAAAAAAGGCTGCAGCTCTCTCGTATGTTGAACCTCACCGATCGTCAAGTAAAAATCTGGTTTCAGAACCGAAGAATGAAGGAAAAGAAATTAAACAGAGACAGATTACAGTATTACACCACGAATCCTCTGCTATAGGATTCATTGCATTTACAGACTTGACTGCTGTGTCTTTTCCTCAGACGTATGGCTGCAACAAAACGACAGTGACCACAACAGCAACAACAGCGCTCAACGGTTAATTTCAAGTTCGAGGACAATTTACTCTCCTGATTTGAAACTAATTTCAAATCAGCATGAAGACATAGTATGAACATAAGACTCATAAGACTTTGTTTAAGAGTTGTTCTGTCATCACAAAGACAATTTTACTTTGTTCAGACATATTCTAATATTATCAGAGCGCACAGTCTCTTTGTTAATTTTCTTTTCACGCGGACAACCTAATCAGTCTATGCACTGACCTTACGTTTTTGTAATCAAAATAACTCTTGATTTTAATTTTCTGTTATTGAATCTTAGGACTCTCTACCTGGGTTGGTTTACTCGTGTGATGTCGTAGGCCTACAAGTTAACAAGTTTGGTTACGGACCAAATATGCCTAATGACTCTGCGCAGACATTGTCTCTATTTGTTAGGTTATTTATTTTGTGGCCATTGTTTACTCATGGGTAAAACTATGGCTATTGGGATACCATGTTTATTTAGTATGACCCCAGCACATGTTAACCCCATTTTCCTCACACAACACATTGTAGTTGTTAATGTGTGTATCTGATCACGCACACATCTAATTTTAATTTGTGGTATAAGGATACGGACGATGACAACAGCCCACACCAGATATAAGGAATAAGCTTGTTCAGCATCGCTGTGGGTTGAATTGTCGCACTCTGTGGCACACCTAAATACGCAATATAGGGCCGTAGTATTCCGACATAGGGTTTCATTAAAAAAATTACATTATTCTTTACTGCAGTCATGTAATGGAGAAAATCCTTTTGAAATGTAATGTCAGGTATCAACTGCTTGGTATGGCCCACATTATTGTGTATTATCCTATATTTCGAAATTAAAATTGAAAAGATTCTGGAAGGAATTATTTTTTGTGTCTGGTCATTCTGGTTTTTAGAAATGTTAAAGCAATTGGGTTTTACGCACGCTTCTCTTTCTATTGCAATATTATGCACAGATATATGCAACGGTTGTTGGTGTTAAAATAAGACAGGAAAATCAAGTTTATCAATGGGGCAGATGTCTGCTTGTAATAGGGACAAACGCACTCTAGTTGAGGTTGCGAATGCAACTTTATATAGAAGCCAAAGGAACTTACGTGGGCCTATAGCAAGATATTCAACCATATAATACGAAAACCTTTACTAAATTGTTTTTGGCTTTTTAGCATATTAAGATCTATACCCGTGTTAATAGAACGTTTGTAGTTTTCAGAATAGTTTTCTAAGTCCATGTTATTTGTTTGGTTGATTATTGGGCAATTACTGCATCATATACATGGTTATTTGAAATTTTGTGTTATCCGAACCTACTATTGTATGAGTCTAGTCATTGCCTTTGAACTTCTATATTTTGTGTGCATAACATTGAGCGTAAAATGGTGCTGGATGCTGACCACGTGCTTGTTGGTAAACTTATGAGTTGTCATTTAAAGATCAGATTCGGGACACTGTTTTCACAACAGTCTCTCAAGCGAGATTCGCCATATTTGCTGTTATCATCGCTCTGTTTATGAGCGCCTGCTGCAGCGCATTGGCGTTCATATATGACAGTCAAAAGGGCCATAAAGGCAGGGAGAGAGGCTGAAGTTTATGGTTGCTCCTCTTTGCCATATCCGGCCTTGCCTCGCGCATCCTTTACGGCGCGTTGGAATTCCGTCCCTAATTACGGGACATCTTCCCCGTTGCCGCAGCAACGCGGCAATAAAACCTGTCTGAGAGTCTGAAGCATTTGTACAATTGGAGTGCAGTGCAATAAACCGTCTGAGACCCAAGGTTATTAACTGTGTTACCAAGAAGGCGAAAGCGACGTTAGGGAGAGGACGGATAGGAAAAGCCTTAGGTCGCCGACCACCTCGACTTCACTTTTTGAGTGTTTTTCTCCCTTCTAGGTTTGTCCTACTTTGAATCAATGTAGTGGCAATGGTTGAGCTGGAAAATGGACTGTTGTACCACCGGGCGGCGCTGCTGAGACCAATGTCATGGCCGTGGATATTTTCCTTTATGCTGACAAGAACCCGGCACAGCCTTCTTCAAGAGTCTCAAATTAAACACGCGTGGAGGTAAATCGTAGATTGCCACAATACCTACACCTTTTCATCCACTTGACGGAAACATTCACTTCTTGTTTAAACACGCACCATTGTCTTTGGTCCTTTTGCTTCCATGGTGATAACACGACTGTTTTGAAGATTAAACCAATGTTCAGCATTTCAGAACAGGTCACTGGCCAATAACGTAGGCTGTTTCTGATGGCATGAATAAGCAACAAATCGGTGTAAGTCTTTATTCTGCAACGTGCTACTACATTTTGCTGAAGTGGAAAATGTAGCATAATGCAAGGTAGGCTATGCTGTAACATGGTACGAGGCATACTGCATAAGTAAACACCCTTTCCTAAGCCTAGTGCTTAAAGTCAGGGTTAATATCTTTTAATTATAAAAAAGTGTGAGCAATTTACGTTTCAATTTCTAAGCAACGGATGTTGAATGCAAAATGTATTATTAGCTCAATCGTTTTAATTAATCGTTTAAAACGCCTTTGGACAACACAACTTAGTTAAAGTTGGCCCTATAGTCTCGTTTGAAACCATTTATTTTGGAATCCACAGGAACTGTGTTTGGTGTCCTTCCAAAATACATCATTCTCTTTTCGTGCCAAAACGATAAAATATGTGACTGAAAAAGAAGGCAAAGATTTGGTAGTGATAGCCAGATACGTGTCCCCCTTTCCGTCCTGACTGTAGAGAAAAGGAGAAGGGAGATATTGGGTGTCATTCTAAGGCGTGGGGGGGCGGGGTACCCTGGCCTTGCATGTGCGTAGACTCACTTTCTGAATCCTTTGTCTCTCGTGAAAAATAAATGCTTCCGCTGGATGTAATAAAACGCCGCATTATTGTTCATATAACTGCACTCGCGACGAACATGATCCGTCTAAAACGGCCTCCTCTGCCACTATTGGGCTTGATCAAAGCCACTGGTCATAGTAAACTGTTAAGGTGGAAACTATAGTCGGGCAGCTGTGAAAATTAAGATTTAATAGCTACAATTAATAACGGTAACACAATATGTATTGATAGGCCCCACATCAACAGTGTGCTGATAGCGGTGTCATGCATATGCACATGATGAATTAACGTCAACACGGTATGTGTTGCTGATTTTTCCAACTCACTGGTTAAGTAACTTTATCTTAAGTTTAAGTTCATTTCAGTAGTTCTCTTGAAGTTTTTATAAGTTTGTTTAGCTGTCCTTACGTTGTTTTTGATCTTGCGATGCGTCAACAGTTTTCAAAGAGGCGCAAATATAGCTCGTTTTCCTCCCTAAAATCTCTTTACTCTAATAATTGATTAATTAGCGCCATATTGTGTCTTTTTAACTCATAAATATATTAAATACTTGTTATTTGTAATTTTCCTTTTTTTGGTCAGTTTGACTGCAAGACAAATTCTCCATCCACAATACATTGCTAACAATATGGTTTCAAAACTAAATCCTGAATTAACATGTGACGTTTTAAACCCCAATTTATAAATGTTACTTCAAATTTGTCTTAGACAGACACCATAGGGTGGAAGCAAACCCGGAGGGCCCCAAGCCACCTGGGCCTGGTAATGGCAAAGCTGGCCGTGTTTAACTTCAACCTGGAGCTACAACACATGGCCATGAACACTACAAAATGGAGGGAGAGTTTATTATGTCTCAATACTCCAAAAAGGACACAGATGAACGAAACAAGTTGGTTCCTTAACAATATATATACATAGGCCTATATCTTAATTTGAAGCCTAATATACAAAACGGTAGTTCATTTAATATAACTTATTTGGCTAGAGCTCTCCTCAAATGATTAGACTATTTAAGAAAGAAACGTAAAGGCGATGTCTTAAGTGGACGAACTACGGAATTCAAATGAATTAGAGGTGCTTGGTCACCAATTACTAGTAGATAACTCATAATGTCGAAATCTTTTTTCAATTAGCCTTTAAGTTGGCTAATATGGTTACTTTTAGGCTACAGAGTTATTTTCTTCTTTCTTTAAGTAGCCTACATCAATTAATACTTTGCTATTAAACAACGTTCACAATGACAGCTATGGCGGCTTTATAAAATGCAGTTTTATTTTGAGGTAGATTGCCAACACCTTCACAATACTATTTTATTATTGTCAATACACTTACGTACCACTTCATTGTGGTACTACTTTAGCAAGGAGTAATTACTTAATTCAATGTGCAGATTCACTAACGTTAAGAAAGGTTTATTTGAACGAGTATGTATTGACGGGCTTGTCAATGTTTATACATGGCCTTCATTGCAATGTGGCATGATTCATTTTGATAGTATAGTGATTTGTTATGGAATATCTATTTTAACTGCTACATGCAAATAGGTAAACAATTGTTTCACTAGTTCCAGCTTCAAACGATATACAGGTACATCCTTGACTTTACTGAGTCTGCAATTTATCTGCATCTGAGAACTGCTCTTTGCACCTATCCCTTTAGTCCAAACACGCATAGACTTATCTGCAGTTAAAGCATCTAACACTTAAAGTTAATGTTTTTGTTAATTCATCCTTCAAATGTAGACATATCTTAGCGTTTTAAAATGATTTTCAGCCTGACAAACTACGGCAATAATTAATTAAAGTTATGGTGCCCTTACATATTGCATAATACTAGGATATATGATTTTGTCTTAACCTTTATTGTGTAGCCTACCATACAATCCTACTTTTGCAGTTGCTTCCACTTTCCAACAGTTGCTACATTTCTTTTTCGAATGGATGAATGGATTAAAGCTCATGGAAGAAATGTATAGGCTATATTTAGCAGTAGGCTGATATGTCTGCGCCAAAGTATTTTTAAACCAAATAAAGAAACGTCATAGTAGCTTAGGTCGTGTACAAGATAGTTTACTTCCTTTTTACCCACACGGTAGTGTACACACGTTTTTCTTTTCGAGTGTTCAACAGACGGCCTCGCCCCTTATGGCCGTGCATTAAACCGAGGTGAGAGAAACACACTGATTGCAGGGCTGTCTCTTTTCTCTGCCTTAGCCACATGACAGATATGGTCCCGGCTGCTACGTAGCTTATGGAATGGGAGGGACTGACCGTCTCCAAGAGTTCCTATTGGTTAAAGAGTCTTCCCGGTGGAGAGGGGGGTATCTCTAATCATATCCAACATGTTTTGCAAAAGAAATGTCAGCCAGAAAGGGCTATCTTCTCCCTTCGCCAAAATACACTACAATAATGGCATGTTCGGACAGCCCGGCAGGAAATGCATTCTTAGTGGACTCTCTTATCAGCACCCGGACAGACAGCGGAGTGGGGCACTATCCAGTGAGCGGTGTATGTGTGCCCCATAACACCACCACAGAGGTGTCTTACGGACTACAGAGTTGTGGATACTACCCAGGTATAGTCAAACGGAACGAGGTGGGTCCCCAAAATATGATGTCCGCGTCAGGCGCATACATGTCAGGCATGGAGATGTGGATGGACGCGCAGAGGTCGTGCCGAATGGACCAGGAACAAACTGTGGGTCCCCAGGTTGCACCCTGCTCCTTCTCTCAGAACATTAAAGAAGAGAGTGCATACTGCCTCTACGAACCGCAGAAGTGCCAGAAAAGCTCGACCGCCGAAGACCTCACGTACTCTAGGCTAACCACAGCTGGTTCAATTTCGGGCTCGTGCACAGTCCCGGACGGAGGAGGCAGGGGTACAGTGCCTGTTCCGGGCTACTTCCGCTTGTCTCAGACACACGCACATTCTCATAAACTTTACCACGGCCCCCAGTCGAACCCTTCCCATTCTCACTTTGGCCTACACCCCCCTGCCCCGACTCGCTACCACACCCCACCACCTCCGACGTCCTCTGACCTAGCCACGGCGCACGAGAAGAGAAACACCGAGGAGATCGTCTCCTCGGGAAACGTGCCCCTCCATACTCATGCTCCACCAGGAGACGAGGAAGCACGAGCGTCCTCTGATGCAGAATCTTCGTCTCCTGACGAACCAGAGGAGATGGACAGAGAACGACCAAGGAGGACCATTGACGGTAAGTGAAGACCATAAAAGGTTTGGTCAGCATCAGACGTTTTTTATGTATATAAGGCAGGTATGGCGACGGATAAAAGAGGTAAGACCAGTCGGTCTGTCAGTGTAGTTCTGAGGTTTCTATGGTAGGATCAGTGTGAAAATGACATGGCTGTCTACATCGTGGTTTCTCTAAACAGTAAGCCGAAGGTTCTATATGGCCTATTTAAAGGATTACTGATTCTTGTGTTCAGAAATGCGCAACACAAAACTGTTTAGGTACATGTGAAAATAATGGTTAAGATCTGAAGAATGTACTGGAGCAACAAAGTTTTAGTTGATAAGAAGTCATTTGTTTAGACTATATACTTTGATTCATTGATTTGAAGTGTTATTTTTTTAAATTGTGTGTGTAGTTAACAATTATAACGTTAATCGTAGTTATGATATAATACGTAGCCTATAGGCCTAAACATATAGCTGTATTCCTTTGGAACAACAAATAACATCACTATAAATGCCATACAACAGTCATATTATCCCTTACCAAGGTGTTTCATGTTTTTATACTTTTTGTCTTCTCACTTGTGTTAATGTAAACGTTCTCAAGTTCAAGCAAAGTACAAGTTTGCTTGGAGAGGCCTATCGCTTAATGTACACGCACGGGCGCACACACACACACACACACACACACACACACACACACACACACACACACACACACACACACATACAGGCTGAGCCCATTGTTATAGCTTTAACCTAAAAGCTTGTATCTACCATTTTTTAGGAGACACAAAAAGTGAAAACACAGCCAACTGGCTGACAGCAAAAAGCGGCCGGAAGAAACGTTGTCCTTACACCAAGCACCAGACTTTGGAGCTCGAAAAGGAGTTCCTCTTCAACATGTACCTGACTCGCGAGCGTCGCCTAGAGATCAGTAGGAGCGTGCACCTGACTGACAGACAGGTCAAAATATGGTTCCAGAACCGCAGAATGAAATTGAAGAAAATGACACGGGAAAACCGGATTCGGGAGCTCACGTCTAATTTTGTTTTTTCATGATGACGGAAATATAGAATTTCACTTCCCCTGAATGAGTTAGTTGCAAGTATTAGGAGGCAAGTCTCTAGGCCTAATAGACACGCCTCGTTTGTGCATCGTCCTATGTACTTTACTGATAAAACGTGAATGCTGTTCTGTTGCTGTGTATGGTGGTGTACATTGTTTTATTGATTCAGTTTTGTTGCCCGTTTGGATAGGGGTCGTGTATAAGTATGTCTAAAGGATGGAATTTGGGCAAAAAGCAGTAGTCTGGTTAGATTCTATTCTATTGAGGGTCTATGTATTTAACTATAAAAGTAGCCCTACATTTATTTGGTCTTTCCAAATATATTCCATATATTTGTGACCGTTCTCTGAATTGATAGCATGCACCAAAACGATTCCGAAGCCTTTTACCTTATTTGACAATATGTAGACCACACAAAACAATGACGGCATGGAATACGTCTGATCTATTTTGTAAATCTTCACTAAAAGGCAAGACGTAGCCTACAAATTAATTATGTGATCATTAAAGATAGCTTACATGTAGATTACAGAATTGCTCCTTCATGTTGAATAGTTTTGGGGTATTGGCCAAACTGAGGGAATTATCGGCTACATGATCAGTCAATCACGAGTTTATTGTTGTGTAAAGTACGCTATTCTGTAAATATAAGGATCATTCTGTGTACGCGTAATAAATTATAAATTCACATTTGCTGAGTGGTAGATCATTATCGGTTAATATTTATAGTTTGAAGTGTTTACTTTATATTATAGGCATTAACTCATAACATGCTACCTCTATTGGTGGTATATACAATATACTGGTGATTTCCAAGGCAATGTGTTTTTAGGGGGGGTTCTTTGGGTTGTAGATTGTTTTGATTTTTTTGTACACAAACAGAACTGTTTTAAGGAGTGGAACAGCTTTCGGAAACAATTTAGACGTTGCCAAGACCATAACTTGTCTAGGCCGAAGCCCTGCATGTAGCCCGGCTTTTGTAAAGTTTTATTACTCGCTTCTAGGCTATATGACGATTCTCGCTCCCCACAAAGATTCAGTCGTGTGAGAGCCGTTAAGACGGAGAGGAGGCATGAGACAGTGCTAGAAATTGGACTTGCACGGATAGTAGCCTAATATCTGCTTCTCTGGAATGAGAGTGGAAAAAACTCGTCGAATAAATGGTGAGTGAATATGTCCTTATGGCTGGGAATTTGTGTCTAACAATTTTAAAAACGATGCTCTGATGAAAACATTACCTAACTGAACGTGGAAATATATGTTTGGATCACTTGGGTTATTTACTCCATTCAGTTTTGAAAACACTGCTGTCAAAATCAACCCTAAGTCCGACGAGAACGTGGTGTTATGAATTGGCTGTTGTATCCGACTGTCGAGTGGTTTAGGTAGTTTCATGTTGTTGGGATCCATTTTAAAACTCTGCAACATAGAACTGTCTTAATTGCCCCAGTGAAATGCATCTAAACTTCATTCAACCAAAGGTAGAGCATACTTGATTTCGGATTTTTTGCAACAAAATATGAATTTGGCCTATGGCTGTTGAAAGTAGGTCATAGGATATATTACATTTGCTTAACTTGCCAAGACTGACTTGCTGTAGTTCATCTGTCTTAATATTTCCCGACTTACATTTTCACATTGTTCGACTTGTAGTTGTTGAGCCTTGGTATCCCTGGGTCTAACATTAATCTTGCCATATGCTAACATTTTGCGGGTTGGACTTGGAACTAGCGTGAGGCTAGCATTTTTTCTGTCACTCGTGACGAAGACGTCAGACAAGGCCTCGGTTACGACCAATGCAGTTGAGGGGAAGGGGAAGTTGAGTGGACAACAGCGACCTCAGTGGCGCGCCGGTGGGCAATAGAACCGGATGCTTCCGCTGCGCAATAGAGAGGCAACACAAAAGAGGGGAAAGGCTTTATGGTGATATTTAGATCCACCAGACAGGCTGTTATCTGCGGGCAAAAGAAGTCAATAGCCCCTGTGGTAAACTGTGTCCGTGTTAAAAACACCCTGATTTGGTTTACTGCCTGAGAGCCATTGCCCTGTGTCTTTTCTTTTTCTTTTGAAGGTGTTTGTGCACTGCTTTAGTGCGCAAATCCTCACAGTCTCTTAAAATTCACAATAATTGTCCAGCAATGTGAAAACACACCTAACATATTCAATCTTCTATATTTTTTGTAAGTTTTTTGTTTTACTGTGGTTGAAGGTTATTGCACAACATGGTCACTGTTATTCACATTGCATCTTTCAAAAATGAAGTGGATTACTTAGCCCTGAATTGCCTGTGGCCATTTAAGGTGTTGGCCCAGCTTTTAGTTAATTTGATGGCAATAAATAGATATCTGCGTGCAGCCAATCGCCCTGCTCTAAATTTAGTTTTTGTGTTGTTGCTTGTTTAGCCTAATTTTTGTGAAACATAACGGAGCTCTACACTATAATTTCACTTAAATGATTAAGGCCTATAATTTTAGTAATCCATCCCATTGCTGCTTTCGTCGCCTTTGAAACCAACACCCCAAATCCCGTCGCTGTAGACTAAACTTTGCATTGGGTCACTTGCAATAGGTGTAATACAAACGCATTAGCCTATATTTGCAGTCATATTTTGATAAACATTTTCAAAAGCGTATGTAGGCCCTAGACTACACACATTTAAAAAAAACACAAAATGTACACTTAACACACAATTTAGGATAGCCTACGCAATTTTATTTTATTTCATGCACTGTTTGAAGGCGCTGTCTCTAATAATAATAAAGATATGATAGAAATTATAAAGTATTCATATAGTATCTTAACGATATGACTATACACATATTGGGTCAATGTTATTGATGAAACACATAGGTTGGCCGAGGTAGGGCCTACAATTTTATTCAAACTATTTTAATATTTCTTGTTATGCTTAATTCAAATTGAATAAACGCCAAACGTCGTATTTCTAATTTAAAGGAGGCCTACGCTTTGCTTAAAACATGGATTAAAAAGATCAGTGACTGATTTTATACGACAACGATTAACATTTTCAGTTCAGTTTAGCCTGCATAAGTGTAATAGTTTAGATTGTATAAAAGTAGCATACAAATACAAATTAGCCTACCCTATAGATTGAGGTAATTTGACATTGTGCGTAATTTCCCCCATATCTAAATATTATTTGTTTTCATGCATGTTCGTCTGCAAATTTGAAAACCTTTGTACTACTGTAATTTCAATTATAATTGTCAATTTTATGAAGGCTATTGTTTGCAAGATAAATAGGCTAACTTTTTCGTACACATACATGTTTTATTGTTTTTGTCTTTATTTGTACGTTTATTGAATTGCATGTAAATGTTTGCAAACACTTGGATAAAGGCTACACGATATGTTATGTACAATAGGCTATGTTATAGGCTAACTGACAAGATCAAAAAAATAAATAATTGAATATCATTTAGTCATTGTGCAGCTTATGCTACCATGGTAAGACTGTTGCAAAGCGAACGTGAAGTTGTGCATAAGCTTGGAAGCAAACACATAAAACAAAGATTTGAAATTTTCCACCAAAATGTTTGCGTAAATCCCTCTTTCTGTGGTAGGCTATGTAGTGGGTCTCTGTTTTGGCTATTAGGCTACTGTATGCCTGTTTCTTCGTAGTACTAAAATATGTTATTAAAATATTAAAATGTGAGGGGCATCTTGTCATAGCTGCTTAAATGGGTAGCATGCGAACATGGTTACCTGTTTTGGGGATGCAATCCATAATAATAGGGTATACATGGTGAAACTCAAGAACGTAGGCCTGTGCACGTTTATGTTATTATGTTTCATTCGTGTCGTCCAATATGGCTGCCGTATTCCTTCTAAATAGAACCCCTGTGTGGTTTCTGTTAATGTCTTTGGCTGATGGTCCCTATAAAATGCCTTGTTAAAATTAGCTTTCTAAGTATATGTTTTATATAGTTGTTATATCTATATTGTGATTCAAACACCTATTCTGTTTGGAACATCATTTCCAATATTCTCTTTTGCATCAGCAAACACTATCCCTTTTAATTGTCGATCTATGCTAGTCTTAAACAATAATAATTCTTTGCTTTAAAAACTAGACGTTATTACATTTTAGGACACAGACCCGCGAGCATTTAATGGTCAAAGGGATTGATTTATCCTTTATTGTTCAGCCTTTATGATCACGTGCGCGCGTTACCCAATCGAATTGTAGCTTGCGTTTCAACTAGTACTAGACTGTAGTTCTTTGAGGGGCCAAGTTGGTACTTGATTTCTTCAGATTGTAATTTTGTGAGGGTGGGTTTACCGCATGTGTATGTGTGTGTGGTGTGTGTGCGCTTGTTTTTGTATGTATCTGTGCATGTTTGCGTTTATGTGAAAGTGTTTTTGCCATGTCGACATCCGGAACGCTTACTAGTTACTACGTTGACTCCCTCATTCTGCCCGAGAGCGAGGAGCTTTCCGCTCCCAGATATTCCACCGGTCACGGGGGGCTTCAGCACCCTCGACAACCCACCTCCCTTAACGACCATACCGAACATGGGCCCTGCACCTTCTCGACGAAAGCCCCGGTTTTCAGCCCATCTTGGAGCCATGTACCGGCCCAGTTTCCAGGCGCCATGTCCTCTGTCTATCACCACCCTTACGGTCACCCCCAAGGCCCGGCCACTGGGGACCAGGATGGTCGCTACATGCAGTCGTGGCTACTGGAGCCGATGTCTGGCTCTTTGCCCCTGACCGGATTACCGACAACCCATCACTACGGAATCAAACCAGAGAGTCTGGGAGCAAGAGGGGATGGCGCGCTGCCTAGCTCACACACAGCACTGCTGCTCTCTGATTTCGCTAACGGGACTGTGGCGACGGCATCCCCATTGGACAAGGATACGTTGTCGGGCCATACCGGCGATCAGAACGGAGAGAGCGAGGAAAAACCGGCCCTCGATCCAAGTAAGTGCCGCTCCATCTTTTGATACTTCTGTAATGCTGTGGGGTGAAGGTAGCCTTTACATGTGTGGGTTGTGAAGGGGTTACAGTTAAGAAAAACATGCAATACCAAGCGTGCCAGTGATTTATATGGACTTGTTAATAGGCTGTGTTTCTGTCGCCGTTCAAATAACAAGACACTGTAGGTTTCAGATCTAAACACGTTTGCAGCGGTGTGGGCTTATACCTGATGTCGACCACATAGTCCAGCTATTCTTTCCACCCAAAATAGGAAAGTGTTTTATATCAGAATCAACACTTTGGCGTCATGTGTTTTGATGTTTGGGTCAGCAACACCAGCCTCACACTGGTCTCGCACCCCCTTTTTCCAGATAACCCCGTGTCCAACTGGCTGCACGCGAGCGCCTCAAGAAAAAAACGCTGCCCGTACACCAAGCATCAGATCCTCGAGTTGGAGAAAGAGTTCCTCTTTAATACGTACCTAACGCGGGACCGTAGGTACGAGGTCGCGAGGCAGCTAAACCTCTCCGAGAGACAGGTTAAAATATGGTTTCAAAATCGTAGAATGAAGATGAAGAAATTCAATAAAGACGGACCAAAAGATGATTGACTGAATGGATAATTAAATCAGAACGTAAATATTATATGAGGATTTTTGAGAAACCTCGACTTTGGCCTGTTTTTAAGCCTACTGTCTTATTGTTTTAGCCTAACAGAAGCTATTATTTGTCGTGTTAGCATGTCCGGCCTTACTCGTCGGTTTGATGCAACTACCTTTATATTGCACAATTGACAGTGCTGACTTGTTTTTGTTTAAAATTAAATAATACCTCGGCTCCGAGGGCCAATGTGTAAGATGTGTAATAGGCCTGATCTCTGTGCTCGTTTGGGTGTTCGTTGTGCATTCTGTGTTAGTGTGTTGTTCAGGTTCAACTGAGTTTTTTTTATGTGATTACGTTTGTAGTCTTTTTCTCTTCATTGTTAGTCCAATTACTGATAAGTTGTATTTTAACATAGATTGTAGACTAACGTAATTATATAATTTTAAATGGGTGCATGAGCCTCAAACGCTTTTTGAACTGCATAATAATATTATTGGTAGTAGCTGTTTAACAATGATATCCTAGTTTTGACTACCTAGACGTCTCTCAACTACCTGCAATTGCAATTTTCGTTGTGAGGCGATAGAATGCTTCAGAGTGATTCTGAATTATGTCTGAATTTCAGGGAGTAACATTTTAAAATGACAGTTTTGTTAGTGCTAGAGAGAAAAATAAATACACTGTAGGTTATGTAGGTAATGAATACCTCATGGTCTGGTGACCGTTCAGATGTTTGATTCACAAATGTAATTTGTACTTTATTTATTGAATAAAACAAATTATATCTGCAAAGGCATCCATGTTGCATTCTTAAAATGTAATAAACATTCTAAGGTACAGTAACTTGACTTTAAGGAATAATTAAAAGCATAACGCAGTAGCCTACTTTTAAAGAATAGGCCCACAAAACAACCTTAGCTAAATGTTGTATTTACTTACATTTATTTTCTAAATGAACAAGGGTAGGCCTATTTTGGTCTACACGCTAAACAAAAAATAACATAAAATATTTTTTAGGTGATAGATAAAAAAGGAGTTTAATTGTGAAATGCCGCCTTAATTTCTATAAGCATTAGTTTTCATTCATTTAAGGATGTGAGCATACTTGGTGTTACCCAAAAACGTGAAAACACACACAAAAACACAATTGCTGGTGAGTTGCTTGTGTTGGCCTATAGTCTAAGTCCACGGTTGTGATAGACTTTGAGCGTGCGCGTGTGGGTGTGTGCTTGGCTCTTTCAAATGTGTCGAGATTCCGGGCAAACAGGCAGGCCCTGCGCGGCGCGCTTTGCTAGGCTACGCGTCTTGGCATAGGATGTTGTTAGCTGTATACAGCCATAAAAGACAATTACCGCTATAACCGTTTATGGGGTGCAAAGCGCTGCAAGGCGAGAGGACACAACACAAGAAAGATGTTGAGAGCAACGACAGCTGAAGACTGAAATAATGTTGCAAATGTATTTTTGTTCAGCTATGACAAGCCAAGTCATGACACTACCACTCCAGTCACTTCATTGACGTTCGTCTTGGCCGCCATCTTTTTTCCTTTGACAAATGGAAAGTAGAGGTCAACGTATTGCATTTATTGAAAGAACCCACCCAATGATTGGATCTTGTACTTTTCTATTAATTCCCATTCAATAGTTTCAGTCTATATGGCGGGGTACCCTCGTGTATTTTTATAGGATATGCATACAAGGCGTATTATGTTAATATATTGAAAACCAAAGACCTGTTCATGCTAATCACAAATCCAACTGCACCTTGGAATTGTAAAATCGTATTATCAGTGACAGGAACTCCACTGTTTTATTAGATGGATGCTACATTTCGGTATATGAAGTAATAGATGATAAGCTAGGTGAAGAACATCTTTTTTTTCGGGCCATATTGGTGTTGTGACGCGCTGGACACAGATGGACCAAAACTTCAAAGGCTTGGCGAGAGACAGAGCAATAAAACGCCTGGTCTGCTCTACTGTCTGGCATTCCACTTTTAATGGCTTTATGGCCGTCCAGACACAATTAGGCAGTTTCCAGAACTCGGCACCCATTTGTTTTTCTCTTTCTGTGGGACTGTGGTATAGGACAAAAGGCAAACGGAAATGATCTGTTTTATTGGAGTCTCCCCGACGGTTACGCGCAGGACTCATGGTCATCTCGATCCACCCTTTGTTTGTGCATGGCCTGGGAAACTGTCTCAATCAGTTTCTCTAGAAGCCTTGTTCTACATCGCGAAAGAAAAAGAGCAATTAAGCAAAAAACATTATTTTGACGATTTGTTTTCACTTTATACTAAATTGTTGATTCTTCTCGATAGATGTACCACCTGATCAGGTGCGTTTTGCCCCAGATACTTAATTTTCCATCATACGTTTTCACCTTTTTATTTTCATTTTTTTGTCTCTCAGGGCTAGTGGGTGTGATTGCAGCAGAGAAAAAAATGCATGCGCATTGCACCTTAAACAGTTCTTCCATTTTCCAGAGGATGGCGCTAATGTTCCATAATGCAACAACAAAAATGGCCTCCAGCATAGGACCATCCCTTCTAAACCTGGAAAGGGCATGGACATGTAAAAGTCCAACAAGTGATTTCATGCTTTGGTTTTACGTTAGTTAAATATCATAATAGTTAAGCATGTTTTCCGAACAAGTGTGTTACCTTAAGTAAAAATTACCCCAATTACAAATGGGGCAATTTTGTAATTTCCCAAATTACAAGTGGGATACTAATTTGTGTCATAACCTCTCCAATATTTTTGTAGCCTTATTTTAAATGAACTCATTCCAGTAGAATTCACACGGCATATCATGTTCTCCCTGCGTATTGTGCACCTTGTATGTTGGATACATTTAAAATATATGGGCTATTTATTTTTGTTGACTTGGACAAAAAGGTAATGCAAAAAGCTTGCTTTTGTATCATTAGTAGATACCTAGCCCATTGTAACAAATACCTGTTATAATTGCACATATTGGCAACAATTACGAAGTTAAGAATTATGAACAGTCAAAAAGTCAGACTTTCTAACATGGTTCTTGGTTATGAAATTGTCTAGTGTTGGCTATAGTGCCTACTCTAACAACCCGGCAAAAAAAAACATCGACATACTCATAAACAAGAAGACATTTTTTGTTTATTGTTGTTTCAGCCACTAACTTATGTTGCCGAATGCCTCATATAGGCTAGGATAGGTCTATATTGAGAATGTCTGTAATATTCTTGCATGAACACTGATTAGTAGGCTATACAAAGCTGGTCGGCACTGATCATTTTAATGTTTTGCACCAGAAAAGACAGTGCTGATGCCATGGTATTTAGATAGCACTATAGGCAATAATTTGTCAAATCAAAATTTTATGTGAATCACAACTAGATGAACATATCCAGAGTGGTGTGTTTAACACTAATAAACGGGAACACGCTTTTACATTGTCATACCTGTCTTTATCTATTGGCTTAAATATTTTGTTTTTCATTTTCCATGATGTCCAAAGAGATAAAGTGTGTGAGTGTGTGTATGAGAGAGAGAGAGAGAGAGAGAGAGAGAGAGAGAGAGAGAGAGAGAGAGAGAGAGAGAGAGAGAGAGAGAGAGAGAGAGAGAGAGAGAGAGAAAACACACCGTGTATGTGTCTGAATCCCACTCTGCAGTCTGTCCCATAATGAAATCTCGACCGGCGCGCTGATTGGCTACAGTGATCACAGGGCTATATCACGTGGATACGTTCTTTAGTCCAAGGGAAAATGGGGTTCGGTGTAAATCTAGGGTGTATTGCTGTCATATATCACACTACCTCGTAAAAACGACACTGAAGATTCTGGGCCAACAAATCACAGGAAAAAAAATGAGCTCTTATTATGTGGATGGTCTTTTTAGAAAATATGTGGGGAGCGGTTCTTTCTTTCCAAATGCAGATCAAGATTCTGGCGCTCTTGGACCCAATGTAGATGAACATGCATTGGTTCGAAATGCTGTAGCCTTTGCCTATCCACCATCACTGTCCGGAGTTTACAACGTCAATAATGCCACATACCCAAGTCACCCAATGTTCACCCCCGGTTATGGCCAGGGACCGGACGTGAACGTTCTTCACAACAGCTCTTTCGACCAGAACAGTCTGTTTGGCGACAGCCGTGTCCAGTCTAGACCGGCGCCCCTACCCTCACCGGTGGACAAACACTACCGGATGTACCCATGGATGAGAACATCAGGTATGGTCAACGCATTTACAAAACCTTGGATACTTGTACCGAGCTTTAATAGTTCAATTAATTCCGCGAACCCATAGACATAGCATGGAAAAAATCGTAAAACCTTTATTGCGAAAGTAATGAGTTATGTGGTCGTAAATTCATTAGCCCTTCGCTCTGTAATGTTCATTGCGCAGAAACCTTGCCGTAGGGGTGTGTGTGTGTGTGTGTGTGGGGGGGGGTGCTCTGCAATCTTGTTACTCTGCTAGCTTCTTTGACCCTTTGTGGCTGTAATATAGCCCAAACCTTTAGAAACTGTAAATCAGTGGTATTGGGCTTAAGTCCCTCTTTAGTTATATGTGGTGAGACAAGAGGCAGATTTTTACTCTAAATATATGCCCATTTGGTTAAAACTCTGTGTAAGATTTGGTTGTGCTGGCAGACATGTTTCCATAGGCTAGATGTTTAAAACATTGTGGAAAAAAGTCCTTCAAAATCCTTAACAGCTTGGGTATGCTTGGGTTATTAGCCTACTAGCAGAATTCATTAATTGGAAAAGTATGTAGTGAACAAACTCCCATCTAAGCTGGAGTAGGAATACACATGAATGAAAAATAAATTATTATTATTGTTTAATTGAAGTCATTGAATAATGTCAAATAGACAAGAAACAAAATCTATTTTAAACGTTTTATTAACATTTCGATAATACAATACCTGTATATTAGTATTTTTTAAATAATCCCTGTAGATAAGAATGCACGATGAACGAAACTCTGTATTTCACAGACCAAAATAGAAAACGCGGCCGGCAGACGTATTCCCGGTATCAGACACTGGAGCTGGAGAAGGAGTTTCACTTCAACCGATACCTGACCCGCAGGAGGCGCGTGGAGATATCGCACGCTCTCTGTCTGACAGAGAGACAGATCAAAATTTGGTTTCAGAACCGCAGGATGAAGTGGAAGAAGGATCACAAGGACGACCAGTCTTCGACCTCAGGTGTCACTGGTGAGGGCGGAAACGTGGACATGGATGGGGATCCAGTAACCGAAGAACAGTCCAAAGCAGATGCAATCATTACAGGAGTATCCCCGTCCCCCGACATGCCAACAGAGTCCACTGTTAAGAAAGGAGATGAGAAAATAGAGGCCCTTGATGAAACAAACACTTCATAAATCTTTTTCTTTCTCTCTCTGAATGATAGCACTTTGTTCGCCAAATATATTAATGATGAGAAATGACAAGCAGGCTTAACATTTAAAGGCTTTCGTACAACAAAACAAAATTGGCCAATAATGCTGTTATGCAGTTGGCTGTTCTGCACATCAAATGGAACGAATACTACCTATTAAGCTGTATAACTCAATTTGTCCATTGAATTTAAAGAGAGACATAACCAACTGTAGCATTTTCAAAAATTATATTCGCTGGAAAGCAGTTGACATCGAATAAACATTCCTTCACAGAGACCTACCGCCATATAGGCTATAATAATTTGGTTAATGGTCTTATTGTATTTATGTCTACTTTTAACAGTTTTGTAGACTATTCAACTTACACAAATGGAACTTTTTCGCATGTTTTTTTTCTCCCGTGTATCAAAGGAAAATAAATGGATGCGTAGAAGTGCCTTATGCTAAACACACTGGTGGCAAATGGGCCTCTTAAATAGCTGAACGTCAACATGGAGCTGCTGTTGGTGTTCATAATTATACCATTGTCAAGTGTTTGGGACCATAGTCTTTTCTAAAAATGTTTGCATGATGTTAAATCAGCAATGGGCAGTCTACCTCAGATTTCCTAAGCATCAAAGCAAATATCTTAAGCTCTACAATGTTGTAGAGGTTTGAAACTGACGTTTGTGCATTGTGTTTTTATTTTAGTTTTGCTCTTCATTCCTTGTCTTTGGTCATATAAATGCTTAACAGTTTAAACTTTTGTTTGCGTGTTTATGTATCCAGAAATGTGTTCTGTGCACTCTTTATACTTAAAATAACAAGTCTAGAGTCGTCTTCATGAAACGTGGAGGCAGTAACAGGAAAGTATCTGGTTATTTTCCAAATGTATTGATATTGGAGGATATTGAATGATATAATAGTGTTATATTGTTGAGGTTTAAAGCACTATGAGCCTTGTTTCACTTGACATATTTTACAGGCTATTGTTCTTAATAATAGGCTAATGAAGGATGTTGCACATTCTGTAGTAGGCCCTCATAAGACAAATATGAAATGTAACTGCCACCAAAATAATAATTTAATGATAAATAATTTATAATAATAAAATATTTTGCTAAATTAATAGCATGTCAGGGAATATTCGAGACAGCCTATAGATCCAAATGAAAGTCAGATAAATTAGCCTCGAATAATGCAATATTATAAAGAACTATAGAGCATCAACTGTACAAACAATTGCACAACAGTTAAATGTAATTCTGAAGCATTGACTATATGATACTAGGGTGGTAATATGACGAAATCCATGCTATCTTTGTTTAAAATGCAAAATAAATCAGATGGGGAGAATGAGACTGGGCAGGCTGGGACTGAAGAACGCATTCACCCTTCTCTCGGTAAGATGGCGCCTGCCTGTGACCTGCCCCTTTCTCTCCCACCCCCTCTCTCGCCCTTCCTCTCACTGGGTCATAAATCCGTTGTTGTTTATGAAAATTTACAACAGAGCAATGCAACTTTACGACGTTCGGTGGCTTTCCATTGGTTGCAGCAGGTCACATGGCAAGGAGCCGCGATCATGAACTTTTTACATATAATTTCCTTTACCAGAATAGAGCAGCTCTCATTTTACTGTCTCAGTCTGCCACCGAACCCTTTCAGAGCCTGTGTTTCATATCCTAGTCGATTCATTTTTCACCGTTTCTTTTGAGTACTTCCCTGCAATTTTGCAGGACCCGAGTAAGATCCTCTGGCCATGGGACCGTACAGTTTGGACACATGAACCCCTCCCCTCTGTTGACGGATTGGCACAATGAACGGATTAAACGCACGTGTACCGCTGGCCCTTCGAGTTTTTGGATCCATACAAAGATGATCTGGAGTGCCTTGGGATCTTCCGCGTTGGTCTCAGGCCGCATCTGCGTTTCCTCCCGCTGCCCTCTCCACGCGCCACGAGACCGGGACACGTCAAACACGGTAAGAATGTGAACGCTCCCAAAATAAATATGTAATGTCTCTGCCTTTGCAAGGAAAAGTAATTTGGACATAAAACAATGTACGTTGAACGTTTAAGTCTGTTAGTGGTCAATTGACAGAGCATGTGACACGATAGCATCTATTTATTTTGTTTGGCGCTAGGTGTAGGCTTCATAAATTAGGCTAATATGTGTGAAACAGGTCACATTTACAGGTTTCTTATACAATATTATAGATATGCTATTTTTCTGACCAATTGTTTTTTCGTTTATGGTAATTCCCTCTTACTCTATGCACAACCTTTTATGTTTACTTGTTTGTCACTATTTGAATAAGGATGGACTGTCAGCTGCTTATGTTATGACTGTGCTGTTGTTAACATACTGTCCATTGCTGCCATCTTGTGGGGAAGGCTCCGTCCTTCACTTCCATGTTATTTGGGGAATATTACCAACGTTGACATTTTGTTGAAGGTTGAATCTTCTGTTTTTGAGGCAACCTTGATATCTTCAGATCTTGTGGTTTCATTCCTACTTGAGTTAGACTATAGCTAAGGCCTAATAAAAGAAGGAACTCTGCTATAATCAATGAAATGCTGCTGCCCATATTGATGGAAACAACAATGATAGTCCAGCACACAATCAAAATGGAAATCACAAGCTCTACAGTCGACAAACCCTTAATTACCATTTTTACCAGTTACCTGTTTTTTTCGTCAGTTAGATTCGTATCATTACTTAATGGTTGGTGAGATCACACAAACATATGCTGTTTAATATGTAGGTCTATGTGTTATAGACCAAGACATTTCAGTTAGTGCTTGCACAGGCTATTTTAAGACATTTATGTTAGTGCTCGAATAGGCTATTTTAATGGTTTCCTATTCGTAACGAACAGGATTAGGCTGTAATTCCAACTATCAATCGTTTGTTTATAAAAATGTTAAATTAGTAGCCATATCTAATTCAGAGTGATATTATCGTCTTATCATTAGCCTACTCATAGTCAGGCCTACAAAATCTCCCCAATTTCCTACACGAGTCCACGTAGACAGGATGACCTAGGGAAACAAATAAAAGCTCATCAAAGGTCATCAACTTTCTTGTATCCTTGACAGAGAAGTCAAATGTAACATATGCAGGAATATGTATCTACCCAGAACTTTACTTGAAACATCAGATGATCATAAGTTGCTGATTCAATAACTATTTTTGTTTTTACTGTTTTGCTTGTTAAGACTTTGGCATTTATTTATGATAAAGACTTACACATTGAATGACGAACGGTTTTAAATAACAGGAAGATAGAGCCACAAACATGATTATGGGCTACAGGGTTCTTACATTACCATATTATCACAAGATAGTAGCCTTATTTGATTTAGGTAAGCATAGGCCTATTTATCAGTTAGCTTTATGGTTCACCTGGTTAACAATGTTTTTGTAAAATGTAAAATCACATAAACAACACATTTTATGACTAGTTCACAGCTAATGGGAGCAGTGGCCTACAATCCATTTTGTTTTTCAAATCCATGCAGCATGAGTTACTCGGAAGATCGCTCGTGTTTGATAACTTTACATGTTGAAGCGATTTATGAGAGAATAAAAGTGAAGGGTCGTGAAATTTTACTCGCTCATTCAAAGGGCTTGCTCCTATAGTTTCCATCTCGTGCGTGGTTCAGAGCTACGTCGCGCGTTGCCTTTACCCTGTGCGCCAAGAGAAAGCACAGGGCCTGAAAGGCTTTTACACGAAGTTAATTCAGTGGCATAATTAGTTATTTAAGATAAGACAATCCTTTATCTATTTTCTCTTCTTCGTTCCTTGGCCCGTTCGCTTTTTCCTCTTTACTTCCTTGTTGGGTCCTTGTTCCCATGGGTGATACCTATCATATCAGCAATAAATCAGCTGTGCATGTCTCCCTGGCAACACATTTAAAATCATTCCTGCCAAAAATGTCCACCAACAGCCATGGCCACACACCTATGCACGGATCTTAGGCTATTTTACTTATTTTGGCATGCTTTGTGCTCGCTCTACTTCAGAATATGGGACACTTGATCCGTTATCTTACACTTCTGTGAAGTTCGGTACCGTCCAGGGCTGCGTTTCTCGATAACGATTGGTCTTAGTTTTTAAGAGTGTTTTCTACAATCAAAATAACGAACGATCGTTATATTTTACGTGCGTTTCTCAAACATGCTCTTAACAAGAACGTTTTTACCTGTCTCTTAAGAAGTGGCCTACTTAAGACACTTCCCATTTGCGGAAATGTAATTGTTCTGTTGCAACTTCAAGACTTTTGTTAAATAAACTTTAACCAAACGTACAGAAAACGTTTTACAACGGCTATATCATAATTATTATGATCGTTTTTTTATATCGTATGTGGTTAATAAAAGTTCGCAAGATGTAGGCACGTGCATGAAGCCGAGCAGGTGTCATGTCTTTACATCAGCTTGATGCATTTATGAAATGCTCCCGTAATTCGCACACTATTTGATTAAAGACATGTGTAGCCTAGTTCATTGAAAAATATTCCAGTTTCAGTTTAACCTCTGACATAATTATCAATTTTTCATCTCAAATAATCTTTACGCATCCATGTAGCCTTGTTTTTTATGGTCGGCCTACTGGTGTCTCCACTGAGTCTCTTTGCTTAAGATATTCTTTGCGATCTATGGTTCACGGAGCTCTTGTTAATCTACATGCATTTTCAAGAGCCTCTTTATGCTTTGGGAAACGGCCAGTAAAACTAAGATCCATTATACGATGGATCATGTGATAGGCTTACGATGCTTTGGGAAACGCAGCTCAGGGGTCTTTTGCAAATATTCCATGCTTACATAATTATCTATCGTGCAACCAACAACGTCGCAAGCTCGAGAGTGAGAGACGCACAAGAAAACCAGACAGACAGTAGCCTAAGCGCCTTCTGAAGTGCCATGAAATATCCAATAAGGAGCAGGGCCTGTTAGAGGCAGTTTTTTGCAACGCACAGGTTTATTGGAATGCTTTGGTGCTCTTTGTGTATACTGAAAGTCGCTCTGCGTCTGGTCCAGTTGCCAACGGCCTGTAAGCCATACTAACGATGTGAAAATGGGCGGTTCGTTATTGTAGTTATGGGTTATAACTGTCAAAATGCATGAATACATCGTTCCAAAAAAAGTTATTTAACAGGACATTTCTGTCAAATATGTGACACAAAAGAGTTTGTGTTAGCTTATTAGGACAAACCGATACGATTTGTACTGGGACATCAAAGAATAGCCTACTCATATTGGTTTCAGCCATTTTAATGTTATGGCATGTTTTCCATTGTGGTTTAATACGTGACTTTATTATCTTAATTCATGGTTTATTTATTGGATGGGGGCAAATATAAAATTTCCACCAAAAAGGCGTCCTTTTTACTCAAATTTGACCAATATATAGACATTCTCGACTATACTTGCAGCATAGGCCCGTAGCCAGCCTATATTGGAAGGTGTATGTGTTTTTTTTTCTCCTCATTTTGTATTTAATTATGAGGTTTTAAAAAAACAGACTTAAATTCTGGACCTTTGGCAGGTGGGGGGGTTCTTTTTTATTTCATCATTTAATGCACGTCCACATCTTTATGCACAGGCATAGTGGTACAACATAGCCTAGGCTTTAAAATATGGAATTGGTCAATAGAAACTGGGATGTTTGTTTTAATTATTTGTTACTCAGATGTGAGGAATGATGTGAGGTTTTGATATCGAACTTTTTGTTAGTATGATGTCAGTCTAATACACAGAGGCCGTTCTTCTTCAAAATGTGTAATTCCGGACATGTTCATAGCGTGCTCTTTAGCGTGCTTGCTCCCTCCATATCACATAGGCTATCATATAGACTTGCGCATGTAGAACCACTGAAATTTATTCACAATTCCGTATTTAAATGATAAAAGACAGGACTGCCATCATAATTATGAATATTGCCACTCGACAATATATTTTGTTGCTTTAGCCTAACATGAAGTGATAATGCTGCATTTCAGCAAGTATTTCACCTAGTAACTTTAACCACTTTGCGGAGACACCCACTCTCTTGTTGTATTGTTTGGGAAACCGTTGCTTTTGCCGCAATGGTCGTTAACCTCTGAACGACCCCGTTTCGAGTACACGCCCCAAAAGTCGACGTAGGCAGTTCTAGTATATGACCAGAGGATGGCGCACGACGACTATTCAAGATATCGGATACAGGCTCACCACGCTCCTTGCCCTGGCGCGCATCGCCGCGCGCACCACCAAACATCCCACCCATATTCCCTTTGTGCACGAGTTTACCTCTGGAGGTCATCAAGCAGGATTTACGACTGGTCAACAAAAGCACGTGATTCTCAGCCATACCCCATATTTGGGTGCCTACGTAAGAGAGAATCAAGTACATGTTCTACTCATTTCCATAATTCATCATAAATTGTGCAAGGGTGCTATAGAACGCGCAAAACCATCAAGAGCCACAAATCAAGCACACACGTTATTACTTCGGCTAAAATAAAAAACAACATAGGAGTTCTACAACGAACAAAAACTGGAATTGTCAATGAGCTCCTATTTTGTAAACTCATTCTGCGGTCGCTATCCCAATGGCGCGGACTTCCAGTTGCATAATTATGGAGACCACAACTCGGCAAACGACCAATACAGGGACTCAACAACCATGCATTCCAGCAGGTACGGCTATGGTTACAACGGGATGGACCTCACTGTTGGTCGTGGCGGTACTGGACACTTTGTGGCCAGCGAACGGGCGCCCGAGTACTCCCCGAGCCATTCGGTTGCAACGACGTCCTCTATAGAACCAGCCAGGTACACTCAGCCCGCAAGCGCCACCGGGAACGTGTCTCTCTCGCCACCACCTGACCCTCTCCCCTGCTCCTCTTCTGTTGCGAACTCGTCCCCGGTCACCGAATCACCTCAGCACCGCCCCATAAAGAACTCCATAACAAGCTCCTGCTCAACTCCGAGCTCGAACGGCGGCACGCTGGTGAACCGGGTCTGTGTGTCTAAATCTACCACCATCCAGGAAGAGAAACCCGCGGGAAGCGCGCAAACAACTTCCCAAAATGTCACCGATTCTGCCCAGCCCCAGATATACCCCTGGATGAGAAAACTGCACATAAGTCACGGTATAGAGCTTTTCATATTACGTTATAATTGTTTTTTTATATAGGCTAGCCGAACTTCTGTGTTTGAGAGACTGCATGCGTGGGGAGAAGACGTGATAGCCATTTTAAGTGGTGTGCCTGTTGCCATATCAAGACAAGATTTAGCTACAGAAAGTTAATATCCGTAAATATAAGCTCCATTTGATAGCAGTGATGTCTACGTAACAAATATCTTTTGAGAGGTTGGATACAGTAGCCATGCTAATCTTAAAGCATTGTAAGATAACCAAAATGTGAGATATAAAGCTAATATTCAATTTAGATGATTCTCTGTAAACCAATATTCCAAAGCCCATGTTGTGTATGTTGCATAAAGGCTGACTGACATGTAGCATACAGCTTCGGGCTCTTAGAGCATGAAACGTGGGTGGAAGTATGGGAGCATGGTATGTGGTTAGTTAATACATATTTATTTGGGAGGCATGTTTTTGGAATTATTGTTTTATGTGATTAAGTGCATGTAATATGTATTGACATATTTTTCATTGAATGACAAATGTTTTTGGACTAATTCGCTTAATCTTCTCTATTTCCAATAGACAGTTTGTCTGGACCAGAGGGGAAGAGGGCGAGGACAGCCTACACGCGCTACCAGACCCTGGAGCTCGAAAAAGAGTTCCACTTCAATAGGTATCTGACCCGCAGGCGGAGGATCGAGATAGCGCACGCGCTTTGTCTGTCAGAACGCCAGATCAAAATCTGGTTCCAGAATCGAAGGATGAAGTGGAAAAAGGACAATAAACTGAAAAGTATGAGTATGGCGGCGGCAGGGGGTGTGGGGTACCGTCCCTGATATTCAGTTGCTTGATAGACTTTCCATGGGCTGTCTGTGGACAGTAAACAACCACGTGTCCAATACGGTCTTTCAAAAACACCTCCTCATTATGTTTATTTTTTACAGTGTTAATGTTTGTGTGAGTAAAAAAAATACTTGCGTTCTGTACATTTCTGTGTAGAGCTAGAAAAACAAAAAACGAATGGTAAATACGTGTCTGTTTAACTTATTCATTGTTCAGACAAAAATACGTTATAAGCTTGAAGTCTACGCAAATGAATCCGTAAAATATGTATTAAAAGTTGTGTAATGCACTCAAAACACTATGTAAAGTCTACTCGAATAGGTAGTGGTGGTTTGAGTTGCTTTTGTGAATAGCCTTTGTTTTAATATGTAAGTATGTTATGTATTTATTTTTAATTGTACTGTACCATACTGTCACCTGGCTCATAAAGCCTAAACTTAACAGGCCTTCTGTGATTTTGTGTGCGTTGTGAACAATGTGTGTGGCTATGCTTTTATATCCTTCCTTTGCACGGGCTGCTGTAAAGTTGTTCACTTGGTGGAGCGTCTTGTGCTTTTGTTTTTAATTATTAATTTGTATCAGTCTGTAGCCTATATTTCACGTGGATATCTCCGCAGTGAATCCCATTGCTTGAGTAGCCTATTTCTCCATAGTGATAATGAGCTTTTGTAAATGTTTTTAAAGAATGACTGGAAATTGTATACATATAGGTATGAAATGGATTATAAATAAACTTTATACTCGAATAACACAGGGCGTATATTTCCTTGATCTGACATTGTAAGTGTAAGTGAATTAGAGAGCTAAACCTCAAACTTTACAACAATATCTTCAGTCTGATATTTCGTTTGGCTGTGGATAAAAACATCAGGAGGTATCTTAATCCTAACAGCAATACAAAACAACAACACTTTACTGACTTGTAGGCGATTTGGTGTAGCCAATAGAAAATCAACAGGTAGCCTTGAAAATCTGCTCCATTCACTTACCTCCGACGCGTGGATATTAGTGGTCCTTGCCACTGACCGGCTCATGGGGCTCTGCCTCAACCGTGGTTGAGCTCACTATCACGGACTCAGTTCGACTTTTTTAGCTAGGAACTTTGGTGGGCCGGTTCTGGCACTCTGACATTTGGGTGCCAAATGAATAGGGGTTTTGTCCATGAATTAGATCGTAAAAATCATCCGTAGCGCTGCCAGATAGGCTCACTGGCCATAAACGGTCACGTGATGGCCATTAAAGTAAGTTTTATGGTTTTGGGGAGTTGACAGTATATTGCACATAACATATAATCGCACTGACGCAAGGCTCCGTCTGACTCTCTCATTGCAGGCTGTAAGTGTTACTTGACCGTTACAGCTGGCCCTTGCTCAGACTGCCTCAAGATGGACTGGACGCACCCGAGGAAACGGGGCCTGTTTCGAGGTAAGTTGGCCTCAAATAGCCCGTGTTTTTTTTCCTTTCTCCAGCTCGTGTGCCTCCGAACAGCCGCCCTGTTCGAAACAGCATTATGATTGTGTTCGCTCGCTCTATCTGTCCATATTACCCCATTACGCTAATTTGTCAGTTGCGCTGTGTTGAATACCGGTCTCGGCAGATGTTGGGCAGAGTTGGGTCCGGCTCATGGACATTTAATTGCTTCCTTCCCTGTGTAACTTGTTTCCCTCCATCTGCGGTGTAAGTCATAATCAATTTTTGCATGTGGGATAATTATCCCTCTGTCCACTTCCACCCCCACAAAATTCCTTTTTAATTCGAGTATTCTTCTGTCTTTTTATTATTCTGAAGGGATTATAACTACATGGGCTGTTCAGAGCTCTCTGATTTGGACGAGCCAGAAAAGTTTTGTCGATTTTAGTTTAGGGACGTAAAACTGTAATTCACGAACTTGCAGTATACTGTATTTTTCTGTAATACATCAAATTATCGATGAAGCAAACATAGGTTATGCAGTATTTATTGTGTGATAAATGTTTACCTATTCGCAAAACGTTTTGTGAGTCGCAGTTGTTACTTGTTCAAATGGCTTTTTCACGTCGCAGAGTAAACAACAAGGGATGAAAAGCAGCACACGTTTGAAAGGGAATTCCGTTTTGTGTCATCCACGTCATTTTGTGTTTTTGGGGGTGCGAAGCGAGAGAGGGTCACTCTCGCTTTGTGGTGACCTTTAGTCCGAGTGTGGCGTGTGCTCCTTCCTGGGCCTTGATCAACACGATCACAATATTTCCAAAAGCACATGCTAAGTTTTTGTTCTCTTGGCATTGTGACGCAGCAATTATGGCGCATGCAATTGTTATGTATAGGGTTAGGGTTAGGGTTATTCCTTTGATTCAGCTTGATTGCTTAGTCATTTTTTATTGTCTATCTTTACTGGACAGCTAGGAAGACAGCATATAACCTACTAATTAGACAACTTGACCAACGTGAGTTCTTCTGTTATAGAGTAAGGTGTTTTGGAAAAATGTGTTTATGCCTTTGTAAACCACTTGGTTATATGCTTGCACCCATGCTAAATAAATAATTTGGATTCACAGGGTGAAATTGTTGTCATGTAGGGCTGTTATATCTGTTAGAATGTTTTTGACACAAATTGATCCAAATTAGTGCTCAGGACACGAAGATGTGTGTTTTCTCAACTCGTTTGATTTCGATGCATTGACTAGGCCTAATTGATTGCCAAGGCGCCATGAAAAAGACATTGAGGTCATGACAGCATGACTTGATGGCAACAAAATAATCTTCCTTCTAGCACACACTGCCCTGCCATAAGGCCTTAAGCCCACCGAACGAAATACAACTAATAGCCTATAGCCTATACATTTATGTTTCCGTAGCGGTTACCTATGCCCTACGCAAATGGAAACGGAACAAACAGTGCACTCGATTACATTATCATCGTCGAATGAAGTAGAACTTATGCCTTGCCAACTAAAAAGGACATTTAAATCAACCCCCGGTTTGTGCGCAGCATAACACTGCAGATAATGCCAGACACAGAGAAAAGACCGTCCCCCGCACAAGGTTCACCGCGAGGTCAGCCATAGCAGAAAGATAAATCTGCATCCTCGCGGAGCCACCAGCAGAGCTCGCTTTAGGCCAAGTTCAGTGTCACCCTCAGCCAGCTCCTTCTGCCTGCGGAGGATGGCGAAAACGTTCATACTAAATTAGAAGGCACACAAGCAACATCGACCGGTTTATCAAATAGATGTAATTAGCGAAATGCCCAAGATTCAACGTTGTTGTTGTTTTTTGTTTTTAAAAGGTAACTCAAACCTTTTGACCATGTTAGTAGGCATAACGTTTTGAATAGCCAAATACATGTGTGTGTGTGTGTGTGTGTGTGTGTGTGTGTGTGTGTGTGTGTGTATGACTCAAATTAGCCTTCTGTTCAATGTTCCTCTTTAGTGGTGTCAAAGAACGAAATCAAATACCACCTATTGGCGTTACCATTTATTATATTTTTTCTTACTATAATTCTTAGTATCAGTAATGATAACAAACAGATAGTGCAAATCATTTTTCGTACCGAGGGGTTATAGAAAGCTCGTCTGGCCAGCCGCCTAGATGGGGTGGGACTGATGAGCGCGAGATAGCTGGCATAGAGGAAAAAAATTGGGGTCAAAAGTTTACGCTCTTTACAAGTCTCTGTCATCTGTTCAGTTGGAGCTCGATGCCAGCACCATAATAAAGATCCTGACTCTTCGCACAAAAGATAGAATTGCTTTGAATTACATATGTTGGATGGTGCACTTCAGGTGAACCCTGCATGCGGGGTGACCCCGAGTTAGGGACCAGGGGGAGGGGACCACACCCGTCCACAGCCCTAAGATTGATTGGCCAGCGTTTTATTAGGGTGGTTGATAGGTGAATTTCCTTTGAATAAATTGCATTTGATATGTTTAGGGACGAGAGCTAAATTAGCATTTTGAGGATTGATTTCCTCGCCCCGGTCACAGGGTAATGGATATGCTAGGCCACAAATGGAGCCACTGCCTCCATTTTGCCTCCTAAAAAAACATTTTAGCCTTACTCCTGCACTGTTGAGAAATTCTCTTAGTGAGGCTCACAAGCTGGTTTTGTCCAAGAGGAACAAGAAAGAAGAATCTCAACTGTCATGTGCATGGGCACATGCTCAAACGATAGGCACCATATTGACTTTGTTCCGAATAGCCCTAGATCTTCCAAATAAAATAAGGCAATCATACGAAATCGTTCATCCGTTCTACAAAGCGAGGTGCCATTTGAATCTTCTTCACTTGTCACAAATCTAAGCACCCCTTATGGACTATGTTGATCATACAAAATAATATTAATAATAGCCTACAATTTATTGTTTGAATATTTCGCTAAACATGACATGAAGAGTCGACTACATGAACTTCGACTACTCTAATGGCTTGTAATATTCCACAGTGCTGAAGGGGATATACTTTTTACTCCTTTTCATTTATTTTCTGAAAACAAATGAACACAGCCGGCCTTTGTCATTCAATTGATGTTAAATTCATTCTTTGCAGTTTTGCTTGACAATACTTAAGAATATTGTAGGCTATTTGTTGATTTTCGTAAAAAGAAAGAAAGAAAGAATACACACATATTTGAGTCAGTATTGTAGTTGTTTAATCAGATTATTCAAATGGATATTTCCCCAGGTCGCCTGGATATTTCATTCTTTCTCTCTCTTTATATCATGACAAATAAGCAAAATACGAAATCATGAAGCTAAACTATGAAGTACACAATTGTATAAATATACATATATATATATATATATATATATATATATATATATATCTTATTGATGCATATTTTCTCTAATACAATCCTTTATTATGCACAGGTTTAGTGTAATTGGATATCCAATCTAAATTAATCCAAACCAACACACAATTCAAAGTTTTCTTTAGGCCTATTTCAACTGATGCATTTGAAGAGCAGAATTTAAGGTTGAAAGAAATATTATTTTCTCTGTGTGATTTAGCCTACCTCTTTGGATATGCAAAATAAATATTCTACCGTGCCATCATCGTAGAGGAGAGACCTGGTAGCCAATCATTGTCAACTCAATCTGTCTCTTCAAACAGCGTTCTCTCCCATAATCTACATTTACAGTCAAGTGTCAGTATAATATATTCGTTAGATAACTATGGTCGAAAGTGACTATACATTCTAAATTTTCCTTGTATTAATTATTAAGTAACATTAGAGCGTCATTCCTTAGTAATACTCGATTAATAGCTTAATCATAAACGAAAACCACAGGTAACTTAAAAAAGCTTGTGGTTGAGAACCAATAGGCCTATGCAACATTTTTATAATTAGCTACGACTGCCTCTTGCTTTTGTTGTTGAAAGCCAATTGCTATTACTCTCAACTTCTACGGCAGGTGAGTATTTGTGAAAATGCGATTTCGATATTAGTTAAATAGCGAGGCTTAGTTCGACACTATTGCCGTTTAGAATCATTGTAGGGACCTTGATTAACCTTAAATCAAATGGCACATTACTGAGGTTTCGATATTAGTTTTGTCTAAGGTTTATAAATCATAAGATAGCCTAAAGTTAAAATAGCACATCTTATCACACAGTTACAGCCTATAGGGCTATATAGAGTAAAGACATCCTTTGCTCAAGTTTTTCGAAACGCTTTCGAAAATGTTTAAGATGCAGTTACTTTAGACTTCAGACGCAGTTACTTTACAGCAACAAGTTAATCTGTCATTCCTCCGAAAAAGGATACTGTGGCCAGCCCATCTTTATCCGCTATAGTCAACATAACCTAGCCTACTGATAATCGTCTTAAATAAATGTATCACAAGAAGTATGCTTACCGTGAAGATTAGGCCTATGTTCATGTTTACAATCTCAGGTGTGGTCAGATAGGAAACGATGTCCCTTATATAAAACACAGTGCGCCATCTGAAGATTAAGGAAAATTATAGATATAGTGGTCTACAAAACAGAATCGGCTGGAGCTAACTAGCAAACTGAAACACCACGCTCAGTACAACTTTCAGACCATGTCAATAACTAATAGAACATTCGAGTTAGACGATTTGGCAACATGTGTAACAATCTGACACGTGTATGCCTATCTGTATCAATCTGATGAAGTTCCTTAACCAGAAGATACTGATAGGTCTGCTCTGAGGTCCGTCTTAGTTTGGAGGAGCCTAATGCAGTTGACTCAAGGCATTTCTTAAAGGAATGTAAGGCTTCGGGGTTTTGCACCCCAAAGGCCTATCTTGTTTTATTTTTGGTTCTGACCTGTGGTAAGTGCTCCCTCTTTACCGTGAGTCGTGCAGACCCCGCTAAACTGAAGTCCAAGTCCGGGGTGAACTTCAGGTCACTGCGTCTAACAAATATGAAAATGTCGCCTCTTTGGAAAGGGGCACGCCTTGTTGTTTAACAAAGACTGTCAATGCCTAAGATTAATCAGAAACAAAATGGAAACGGTGTCACCGTGGGGTCAGGGAGAAGTTATCGCTGTTAAGGGGAGTAAAGAGAAAAGGGGGGAAAAGGAGTATAGAACGCTTTCAATATTTCCGAAGTTTGGCCTCTCCTTTCAAGGCACATCGGCCTTTTTCACTCTGACGGTCTTGCACCTTCCGTGGTGTTGTTTGTGCGTTTTGGGAGTTCTTATTCTTGGAATTGTCCGACGGTAACAGCAACATGGGATGCAAACAAATCGTGGAAATTGAAGTCAAGGATACACTGGCGCAGCAAATATACGGTCAGAGATGGCTTTACATCAAATTGCTTTTTTGCCCTTCTACTAATGTCAAAAACTTGTGGGTGATAGCTACATGAACGCTATAGTTCAATAGCTTCTGTGTGCATTTTTGCAAATATATCTACATGGTCAATTATGTTCAGGGCTTTGTTATTATAGTAGTCTTGTTGTTGTTACTACTAGATATCAACATTATTATTATTTGCATTTTATGTAGACCTATCACACCAATGAAAACAGTCTACATTTTAAAGTAAGCTTTACATTGCTTATTTGAGCAATTTACGTTTAGATGTGGATGCCCCACAATCAGTGGCACTGTTTCACTGATGTAGGCGAAGGCCCACAACAGTGCTTTCTTAAGTTGGCTACGAATTGGGATTCAAGTAATTTATTTGAAACCAGTGATTCAGCCTTGTTTGATCTATTAAATATTATATTTTTTCAATAGAGAAACGTTTACATTGGTACAAATGTTGGCCTGTGAATTGACAGTAACAGCTTTATGCAGATTTGTTTGTGGGTTTGTTTTCATGGGCACTTAGAGAGCTGTGGTTGTAATTGTAAGCCAGTGTTAGCATCCAGTCGGCGATGCACAGTCAGTCCTATATTATTTCGTTTGTTGAAACTATATATTTTGTCGTCGCTGCTCCTTGGTTTTAAACATACACAAGCAGACGTTCTTGTTATTCTCTTTGACGGTCCAACAGTTTGTGGCCTGACTGCCTGTTTACCATTCTTTTGTTGTTGCCTCAAGATTGTACATATCACGCTTCTGTTATTGTTTGATTCTATTTTAACATTCCCTAAAGACTGAGAGTTGAACATTTGGAACCTAAATACATTTTGTGACTAAACATTCAGTGTTAGTCAGCCTATTCAAAAAAACAGAACCTAATTTCGTGCATGGTTTGATACACAACATCATTATCTATTCCGGTGGCTGGAACTTGTGATACATTTCATTTTCATACTTACGTTTAGTAAGTAAACAAGTGACTTGATTGTTTTTTTTTAAAGGCTATTCTGATTTAAAAGGGAAACACCAACGTACGGTAGTCCGAGCAATTTTCGTTGTGCCAGTGCCAGGCTTTCCATTGGTTCCTGTTTACTTGATGCCCACAGGAGACACTGTGATTGGTGGCAGTTTACACGTGACCAGACAACTTTGTACATTTGACAGGGAGTAGGAGGGTTTTGTGGAGATCAGAAAAACGACAGCGCGATAAAAATTAGTATTGTTGCACTTCACAAATTAATGACCATGAGTTCCTACTTGATAAACTCGAACTATATCGAACCATCGTTTCCACCATGCGAGGAATATCAACAGAGCGGATACATCCCTACCCCTACTGAGTACTATGAGCGACCCAAAGATACGGGCTTTCCCCATCACGATGAGGCATCGTATCCGAGGTCAAACTACACGGAACCGACCTACGACTACGGCAATGTTGCCACCAACGGGCTCGACGATTTCACAGACGGGCATCACACTCAGCCCCAGCCCGTTCCACAGAACCATGGTCCTCGCCTCAACCCGGTTCAAGACGGTGGGGCAGGGGCGAACGCAAGCAAAGACTGCAGCCTCGCCAGTGAGGCATATCCCGGAGCACCGAAAGGCAAGGAGCCGGTAGTGTACCCGTGGATGAAGAAGGTCCACGTTAACACTGGTGAGTTATTGTCACAGTTAAATACCGGAACCACTGAGGAACAACCATTGGAACGCACGCCCATTGAGGCAGCACTAGTAGCACCCTTTACAACGGCAATTTACGACCATCGAGCAGCGGGGTCGGTAATTAAGGACCCTCGTAAATTTTATTGCCTGTGTTTGTCTGCCGGGGCCATGTGCCTTTGTTGCTTTTTAACCCAGACTACCTCGAAGCCTGGACACAAGCCAGTGTAATAACTATCTAGCCCCGTTGTTTTTGGTAATCATTTTCCAAGCTTGATTTGTCCCTGGATACGTGAGCATGTGCTCGTGGTACCTTTACATTGAGGTCATTAAGACAGTATAAATCAAAGCTAAAACCACACCAAAACATGTTATTTCACCCCTCTTAGTAAACGCCTTAATGGCAAATGTTTGTGCACAGTGGAGACGCATATTGGGGTCTGGAATGTATGCTTCATGTGGCAGTAACACCTGCTTGCATGTGTGTGCTTTTCTTCAGTCAATGCCAGTTACAATGGAGGAGTGCCCAAGAGGTCTCGCACTGCCTACACCCGCCAGCAGGCACTCGAGCTCGAAAAAGAATTCCACTTTAACCGCTATCTGACCCGACGCAGGCGTGTGGAGATAGCCCACACGATGTGCCTCTCCGAACGTCAGGTGAAAATTTGGTTTCAAAACCGAAGGATGAAGTGGAAGAAGGATCACAAGCTACCTAACACCAAGATCCGCTCCGCGAACTCATCCTCGGGTGCCCAGCAGCAGCAGATCAAAACAGGCCAGCAGCTCGTTCCCACGCCGTGCGCCGCCAGCCTATAGTGATTGAACCTCGCGCAAAGCACGCCGAACCAACACAGACTGAGAATGGCAAATAACAGAGTGGAATTTTGTGGACCGATTCTCGAGTATGTCACACATGGTATTACCCCTTTTCCCCCGTCTGTTGGGCCTGCCACAAACCCTCACGCTCTTTCTCCTCTTTTTTTCCTTTTCACGTTTTTTTTCTGAGTTCAACATTCACCTCTTGCTGCCAAGATGGCATGTAACTGAAAAGTGTGTACTTGTCTATTATTACAAGAGGATAAAAACGCACATTTAAACGTAGGACTGGGAACATATGTGTCATTGCACAGAGTTAATGGAATGGAAATGAGACCAGATTAGGTGGTAACTCACTTTCTTTTTCCTCTATGGAATTTTTTTGTTTATTCTCAATAAAATTTCTAATATACTTGAAAGACGATATTTAGGAACACTATAGATACCCTCACAGATCAGCAAACTCTCTTGCAGAGGGCACATTCAGTGTTAGAGCGTAGTTCGTAAGTGAGTCGACCGGTTTATTGTTGAATATGTTTTAAGTCGTGTTGTCCAGGTGACTTTCACCCCTAATGTATATATACAAATCATAGTGAAGGCACAATGAAGAAACCATTTTGTCCGTTAGACTCGTGTTTGTAGTTTGGCTAGTTTTTGTGGTAATGTGTCTTATTTTGTGGTGTCATCCAAACTGTGAATATTTGTATGTGTTGTCAATTAATGGACGTTGTAAAGTAGATTGCCCATGATGTTCCTGTGAAATAAATATGTACTTCAACTATATGGCTAAACTGGCTGTGGCTGTTATGGCACGTTAAGACAATTTACATCCATACGTTGTGACTAGAATATTTGGATTTTGCGAATCAAATGGCTAATATTTCTGTTAAATATCTGGTTTATAGCATAATGCAGCATAACATTGTTTTTGAAAGACTGATAGGGGTTTCATCAGCCTGTTCACTGCTTCAAATTTGTGTGCGTAATTTAGATCATCTTCACTATTACTTGTATATTACATAATTGTAAAGGGTCAGTATTAGATAACTGCAATTCACCTTATCTTGCGGAGGTAATGCGATTACGATAATAGTATCACATGTTACTTTATTTCCCCTGAATGACCACACCGTTAGTCGACAATCCCTTACACCAACCAGTTAGCAGGGGAACTCACAATATGTAGCATTTTCTCTGGACGTTCGTTTTGTTCATGTCTACAATACAAGTCCAACATTTGTAAAGGACCCCCCCCCCCCTTCTTACATCTTTGAATATTAGAATAGTCAAAATAACAGTAACTATTTTGTTAACCAATAGTCCAGTGAGTCATGCCTGTATGCGTAAAGACTGTGCCAAAAGTAAAATATCTTATAGCATACATCTATTGCTCAATATTTATTTCGTGATAAATTATATATTTGTGTCCATTGTTAGAAAATCTAGCCAAAATAATATATTTTAAATTGATGTTTGTCTACTTGAATCGTTAATTTGGAGTTGTTGGTAGAACAATAATGGGACGTTAGTGCAAGTGCCAGGCAACACTATGCTTCTGTTTTTATCTTCAATTATTATTCAATTATCTCCCCTAAGCCCAGTGCACCAGAGTGTGAGTGTTGATCGCTACCTGCTACATTTAAACAATAGAGAGTTCAACCAGAGGACACAACAGACTCTGACCAATCATCGACTGAATCCGAGCACTCTGCGTGCCCTCTGACCTTAAACACACAATGTCCAGACTATAGATCAGTGTTGAGACCTCCGCAGCTTGTTGATCTCTTTTTTCTATTCTTACACGAGACAATTCGGAAACAAAATGGCGTGTAGGTGTGCAACTACACGAATCCATTCAAAGTAGTCTCCTCTGCAGTTTGTTACACTTCTGTCAGATCATCTGTTACAAAATGCTGCTGGTTGAGGAGAAACAGACAGGCTGCTGTTTGTAAATGCTTTCCCATTTGACTCAAGATATAGGCGTGACAAGTGTAAGCGCTCCAGAGGCTCCAGAAGATAAAGTCTGTAAAGAATAGACATGAACTGTGCATATGTAAATGTTTGCATCTATCCTCGTCATTATGCGTGTTTTCATTCCTTTCTTGGTATGTGTGTACGTTTCATGCATCTTATATATTTGGTTGGAAGTAGAGTCGACTCATGTTCAGGATAGCACATCTTAGCATGTTGAGCCAGACAAAAGGTCAGACAAGGAGCTGAGCAGAAGATGACGCTTTAGGAGATTGGCACAGGTTTTACGCTGGCTCTTAAGACGTCTTCTTTAGTGCTCATTTAATGAATAGAGGTCACTCCCAATGTGCTGAAATTTTAATCGGCTCGTTCACGTGACGTGTTGAATAATGAATGTGCTTTAGTCAGAAATAGATATGACAATCGTCTGTATTTTCATTTGGACTTTTGCTCCTTGGGTAGCGAGTCAGTTCTCAAATCTCTGTCAAAGTTCTCTGCTATTCCCAGTGGACGTCAGCCACAATTATTTTATGTGAGTAGACACTTCAGTATTTCCTTCTATGATCCGTGGTAAATTATATTTAGTGAAGGTGTAAAGCAGATATGTGAGAACATGGCAACACTCTTCGAATCCTTTCTGGTTGAATTCCAGCAGTGTAGGGTCGCTACTGGATACAGGGCTCTGGAGGCAGTGTTCTCTTACTCACCACTGGGGTTTGGCTCTTCAAGGGATCACAGGAGCTTGGTAAACCATAGCAGCATTCTGGACAATGGTGATTTAAATCCATCATTCATAAATATAGTAATGTTATTAGTGTTTTTGAAATATTGTATTTCAAAGGCAAATGTGGTGATTGGCTTGTTATAAAATTATAAATTGTGGCTCACGTATAAACGAGTATAGATGAGGTTAGATCAACCAACAAAACAACCTATTGTATTGTGTCTGGGACGTTATGACCTTTGAATTACACGAGTATTGACATCCCAGAAGTACAACGTATGTAATTGCCTTGTACAATATAATGTATATAAAAGCAAATATGTATCACGGCCATGATTATTAATACAATTGGCTTCATTAATTGAACCAATTTTTTTCTGATGATCCAACACGTGTAAGCCTACACGGGCCTATTGTAGGAGAAACTGAATGTGAATATTTAAGAATCCAACGTGTAAAGCCTAAAGCATTGTTTATGTAAAGCATTGTTTATGAAAGAGATAAAACAAGAGATTATTTAGTCGGTAAAAGCACGTTTTAACAGTGTTTTACAAACATACCCAAACTCATTTGGTGAAAGTGTGTTTGTGCGGGATAAGTTGTCCAAATGCATTGTTGAAACGGTGCCTCAAGAAGAGGGCACAAAACTAGCCTAACGGAGTTAGTTAACACACAGCCTCTTCACAATATTCAGTTCCATCATGTAGCCTATACTTTGAAAACGTCATGATGATACACGTAAATAATGTTTTTAATTACAATATATATATATATATATATATATATATATATATATATATATATATATATATATATATATATATATATATATATATATATATATATAATTATATTATTGTCCCTATCCCTGAGTATTTATTTGAGGTTAGATATTTTGAAGAAGCCAAACAATTAAGGCCACAGAAAAATAGTAAATAGCCTATAATATTGAATATAGTACGGCGATAAGTATAAATTTAGCCATAACGTTGATAATATGTTACATACATGCAATTTCAATACATATTTTTGCAACCACTTAAGTTCAAAAAACTCCAGAGCTCCACGACGTTTCCCAGTCTTGGACGCCAAGCAAAATTAAAGCGTTGTATTTCGCATCAGCCTTGATGTTGGCCAATGGAAACACTTGAGGAAGAGTTATCTTCGGTCGAGAGTATCTGTAACCTTAGCCTCGCTGTTAAGAGCCCCAAATGTCAACATTGTGGGGGGATACATGTACCGCTGTCTGGCCAACATCCAACTGTAGAGCAGCGACGAGCAATCCCTCAAACTCTTCTTCTTTGGGAATCATTTCATAAGTTTCTGTGGTGAAAAGAATAAGGAACAAACTGTCAAGAAAAATCTCAAGCATATAGCCTATGAAATTCCAACAACCAACATTTAAGTGCGAAAAGTTACCACTCAAAAACCACGCAGTATAGCATCAGCATGGTCTACATCTTCTTGTTTTGTACCTCGAATATCTCCACGCTCAACTCTCCGCATCTCTGCTTGGTTCAGAGAAAAGTTCAGGTGCAGTGGCGAAAGGTGGCGTGGGAGCCAGAGTCTGTTTTCCATCTGGAGTCAAATACAACCTCAGACCTTCTCCGGCGCTGCCACGTGCCCCCGATGCTGATTTAAGTAAATCTAACAAGAAAAAAAAAAGACAGAAGCAAATTATAACAATTTAGGATACATTTAAAATAAAATGAGTAGGGAATGCATCCAGGCAATGTAACTGACTAAAGACTACTATTATGAATGAGGTATTGCGCATTAAATTGGTATATGATTAAAAACAGAAATCTGACCAAACAGACTCCAAATATGCAGATCTATTGTCCTCATACTCCCAATAATCTTCGAAGTTGATAGGTGATCTGAAAACACTTCTATTCGGTTTCAGAAAGTTTTGTGCCGCAAGTTGTTGTTTGAGAAGACAAAGGCTACTATGGGTGTGGGATGTCCCCTCCGAGTGATTAATAGTTGAGGTGGAGATTTCCACGCCCGCTGCTCCGTGTTGACGGAAAACCAGCGCCAAGCATTGCAGAAAAGAGAAGCTCTTCCGGCCAACTTAAGGTTAGGCTAAGGCAACCCATAGGCGCAACCTGGCTTGTCATCTTGCATTACAAAAATGGGCCTGTTCCCATTTAGTATATATAGTAGTTTATTGAGCATGCTTTCACAAATGCTCATGAAATATTGTTTTAATCTGTAAATTACTTACGTATTACCACACCTGGGACTTTTCCCTCCTAGATTGACCATACCTGTCATTTCCAGCATCAGTCAACCCGTTAAAGGAAATGCGTAAGCACTGGCAGGTCCATGTAGCCTACTGGTCTTGAAGTGAAGAACTCGCAATTTGAACTCACTCATGTGCCAATATAGTCTACTCTCCACTTTACCACGAACTAGCACTACTGCTTACAGCTACGGGACGACTACCTTGCATAAGATGAGGTAATAATGAGACGTTTCATTTGAAATTTGCCGCCAGCATGCACTTTTGGAGTTGAATGGTGAATTAGAAGTTCCATATGGCGGCGGGCTAGGGGACTGATGTCAAGGTATTGAGGTGATGGCACACGCCACATACTATCTATCATTTGAGAACGGGGTTGACCGGTGTCAAGTGAGGGCACTATTTGCAAGGGGCTTTTATGGGGAAAAGACGGTCTCTTTGGCATAGTGCGAATTGTCACACTGTGGCGCCAAACACTTGCCCGCTCAGACCAAGGCACAAAGCCATGGTTGCACTAAAAACACAGCCTACACATGGATTAGTGCTCCCTGTTGATGCTAATGGACACCAAAGATGTTACAATTAAAATTTGACAGAACACACTCCCCACATAACAAGACACATGGATAAAGTAACTGCTGTGTGAGACCTGTTTTTCTGTCAGATACATTGCAATGCCTTTTACCCTTCTTTTTTCTGCATCCAAAGTGATCCGTTTCTCCTCAGGGGCAATGACTGCCTCCATTAATGATTCACGGACTCAAATAAAAGGGATTTAAGTTGACGTTGCGTCACGTGAGCTGGGCGCATAATACGGCGCGGTGTTATGGCACGGGGAAGAAAACTGGAGTCCCGGTCTGGTCACACGATGCTGATTATTCGCGCTTTACCCTTACTTTCTGTGAGGGGAATCCGGGATTTATAGACGTTGCTTAGAAAATAAAGAGTTAGACAAGGAGTCAAAAAGAGAAAGAAAGAAAGACAGAGAGGATCTCGTTGTTTGTGGATGGTATTATACTGTTGTCACGGACGGATATGTTTTTCCACGCGGCCAGAGTCAGAGACTTTGCTTTGGGAGGATGGATTTTATTTTGAGGTATTTCCGACGATTGTTCATTACTGTCGTGAGTTATTGCCGCGCGAGGCATAGGTCAGTAAAATAACAGTCCATAGTTTTGCCAGGCTGGAAAATAGAGCTAGAGCGCAGTAAGCGCCTCTTGATATTCCCTTATCTGTAAACTATATTTTGTACCTCAAAATTAATTAAATGAAGGCGTAGTAGGCGATTGAATTGTTTTAAGAAACCCACATGCAATGTAGGCCTATGTGCTATAATTCCATGTTGTAGGCTAACCCGTGCATTAAAATATAATTATTAATTATCATCTAATACGAATTGGTTGAACAGAAGAAGGCACAGTATACGAATGCATGCAGGTTAGGCATCCATACAGACATTAAAACTGGCCTTCATAGACGTTTGTCAATAAACCTCGCCATTTAAATGTCTAATGGTATAGAAAACCCAAACAGAAGAGGTGGAAACAGCCAGACGTCCCGCTCAGAGGTGTAATGCCTTTCCCTATAAAACGCATCAATTTGTGTTGTTATACATAGGTTTTTGAGAGAAAGTATAAATCAAATTGAGGTACTTATAAAGTAAAGAAAAGCTGCGGGGTTGTGCCGCTCCGCCAGGGAAACGAGGATATAATGGAAGACGGAGTGCCATCCAGGACCGTTCGGCCGCGCTGAGGTCACGGTGCTCGTATGTGATTTATGGGCACGGGGACTTGGGGCAGCCGTTGCGCGAGAGCTAATGACTATTCGATCCAATTCCAAAGGTAGAAAAATAACACATTGAAACAGAGGAGCAGGAACAATGCAATTATTTTCATATCGTATTTGTATATTATTATGTTGTAGCCACACATTCACAAACACACATTTAAAAAATTGTAACGTTGTTTCTGTTTTAGGATGGAGTTACTGGCGTGACTATGTTATTATGCTTGTTATTATTTGGCTATATGTATTAGGCTTGTTACTTCTGTCCTTAGGAATTGTGATAATAATTCGTTGCCTATGTGAATAATATTCCCAACATTTCAATGAATGTGCTCCAAATTTGTTAAGGCGGGTGAATGTTTCCCATTTACATGTTCCTAATTTAGAACATAAAAAAAGGCTAGATCAGGTTTTGCACTTAATGTTGATTATATACCGAATTGGGTTATTGAAGTGTTTTCTCATATCACTGTAATTCGTTCATCAAAACAAGCATCGAATCCACGTTGAAGATAGTCTATAACGTTTTATTAGATCACTAAAATGCCTTTATCGTTCAATATTAAAGATGATCGCTTGTGCAAATATTTAATATACAGTCATTTACAAAGTAAATAAAAACGCTCAAGATAAATTAACATGCTTTTGTTTCGACTTTTTACAGAGTTCTTCTCAAATAGATCCAGGCCATCAGGTCTTCAGGAGACCCTTGCCTGCCTTCGGTAAGTCCATTCATCTTTATTGATTTCTGTTAGAAATGCTTGATGATCATATCCTTATTTTATTTCTAATCAGTAGCATAGACACCCACTCAAGTAGCCTACTCATAAAGATGAACACGAATAGCCTAAATCTTGCTTTTCCTAGTTGTGGTGATTTAGCGGTGACTAGATCGAGAGTAATAATTCGTTTTCTACCCCATGTCTTTTGTGTAATTTGTCACCATAAAAGAGACAGGGGAATCGCACCTCTTGGATGTGTGCCTTGCTCTTCCGCTTCCTCTCAAAACCCATCTGTTTAGTTTACAGTATTTTTTATAATCTCTAAAATAGACTAACAATATTTAGGCTTCGTTCGGAGCTAATTGATACTTTTTGTAGGATACCAATCGCCTTCGGTTCTTTTTGTTCAATGACATTTCAACCCCTGGATAAGGCCAAATTAAAGAAAATCTGCACTCAGCATTTTTTAACACAAAGGAGTAAATAATTATACCAATTGTCTAATCTGCTTTGAAAAAAGCTTCGTTGGCAAAAAAAATCCTCACGCGTGAATATTTGTCCCACTCACCCTCCCACGCTGTCCGCATGTCCTACTTTTTTATTGTGTCGTTGTAAGTCCCATAGCCTAATACTACCAGAGAGCCAGCACTCTAAACATGCTTGCTGCCAGCAGATGCACGAGGACATAAATCTTTTGCGTTTGGCCGCAAACGACACCATTACTATGCAGAGGGATTCCCCAGCTCCCGTCTCGCCTCGTTCATTTTCTTGTTGTCTTCTCACGGCTTTCCTTTTGGTAGGAAAACTTCTGTCCATTTTTCTCACCCTGCTCCCGATGGGGGTCTTTCCCTCGGTCCACAACGAACTAGGCTTTGATCCCCGGAGTCCTTTAGTTAATATGGGCTATACATACAATCGTATTGGCCTAATGTTATTGTAATCTGTCTAAAACACCAGCCTGTTAACAAATCTTCTGTACCTTTAAAATAATATAATAGCAGAAAATAAAAAAGCCAATTACCCTAGTAAACTAGCGGCTTGATGAAATGCTAAATTGTAGGTTAATGTTTAAACCGTGGACAGAAGCCCATTCACTCTCATATAATAGTAATGTCCCCATGTGGTCTGCTGCTCAACGCCGTATCGTCTGCAATCGTCTTATCCAACATTTTATTCGATTCAGAGTGAGGAGTACACAAAACAATGGAATACACACTTTAAGGGTGTGTGTCTGTGCTTTTTGCCAGGCTATTTTTGCCCACATCAATTTGTTTTGTGTATGGGGGAGGAGAGTCACTGGAATTGAGCAGGGTTTCTGAGACCAAGGCGTTAACTAATTAGCATAATTTTTCTTGTCTATGGTGACGCTATGTTTTGGGGGAGTTTACTGATGTCTGCATGGTACTTGTGCAAGAACGCGTAGTCCAACGTAGCCCTTAGTAGGTTTAATATTGGTATGAAGCATGGGCAAGGTGATAAGTTGAACCGCAGGGGCAGATAGCGCTTATCCGAATGACCCGACTGCTTGCGCCTGCTTTCGTAATCTCAGTTGACCCATCCACGTCGAATAGAAAAAAAAAAAAAAAAAAGGATTTCGTTTCACTTACACACTGAAGCACTCGCCTCTTCCCTTTATGTTCTTGCTGATGAGTCCTGTAGGCGATCGGCTCAGTCTGGTGCAGCTATACCCTGCTCGGCGTGCCTAAACTTTTCTCTGGATTACTGCTTTGATCGATTTCGTCGCTGAATGAAAACATATTGTGTCGTGCTCTGCATTCGTCGTCAGAGGATAAGGTAAGCAGGCCAGAAATAGGCTCCCTCGATTGTAAATGGCGGAGTTTGTGTGTCGCGTGGTGATTTATCACCGTATGACTTACATCTCGGTTCAGGAAGAGTTCACACATGCACAGGCAGCCAGAATTTCTCTCGCGCGGAGCGGGGGGCTGAGTACTGTTCCAGCCTGTCTTGTCTCAGTCGCTCCCATTTGTAGCCTTACTATTCTTTTGAAAATACTGCCAAAATCTTTCTATGTTTCACAGAGTGTCTTTTCATGAACAGATAAGGTGAAATACCTAATTCTGCAGTTTAGCGGATAGGAGGTGATTGACTTTTACACAGTTTGTCCTAATACATTGCGCATTTCTCTTGTACAATGCTAAGAGAAATGCTTCCCAAATCATTCTTAATTTTACGCTTCATCAAAATATACAGGTAGTTTATAAACATAATAATTCCAATATAACTGTACAAATGTTTTCTATTCATTTGAATGATGTTATGCCGACTTTTTCCTAATCCTATCCGAATTAATGAATTATTGCCGCAAATATAGCCTATTGTTTCCATGCATCAAGAGAATGTCAATTTAAAATAAAATTAAAATAAGCTAATTTTATAAATTGATATACTAATTAGACAGAATATTATTTTAACCTACTACCCTACACATATTTTGTGAATCCGTGAGTTGTGGCTTTGTTCTATAGCCTATACTCCTACGCCCTACCAACAGAAAACTCTAACATATTGAGTAGCCGTTTATAGCAGACATTATGGTATATTAAAAACCCAAATAGGTGCCGTTATTATTGTAAATATAGCTTCTCATTAAATGCGTTCCAGTGGTACCTCTGTGCGTAAAAGTGTTGGGTCAGTTGTATGTCCCGAATTCCTATTCGCTTGAACTCACAGCCAGGCTGCTCACCGGGCCGCTGTCTCCAGCGCGCCGTCCCGGCCCACTGACCCCCATACATCACTGCGACGAGCGGCTGCGCCGACAGCACCGACAGAAACCATTATTATGGGCCTGCGAGGAGAGGTTCACACCGTGGTCATGGAGATGTGTGGATGCCCGCCCGGTTTTTCAGGTTTCCTCGTAGCCCTTCCATCGATCTTGGTAGAACAGATGCCAAAACGTTGAGAGAATGTGGTTGTTTATGCTTTTAGCCAGGTGGCTGGGATAGTGCACCAGTAAGGTCTCCCCCCATTGTTGAGCAAGATTCCTTTGACTAGCGTGTTAAGAAAATATGGGCCTACAACAAGATGCTTTGAAGTTCGTTTTTGGTGCCAAGTAACAACAAATAATAATAAATACATGAAAACCATAAAATGTACTATAGAATAATACAAAATTATATCAAAATGTGAATGTAATTAACAATGACATTAATATAAATGGGCTGCTGTTTTTTAAAAGCAAATCATTACGTACATTACTATTTTTGTCCACCGTTTTAAGCTACATTAAAAAGAAAATATCGCAAAATATCTATGGTTAGAAGTTTTAAAAACCTTTCTAATTGCCATTTCATTTTTATGGAAGTATTTTTTTGATGCGGCACCATCATATTTGACATATCTTTGTACAGATGGTGATGTATGTTTTGTGCATGTCTTAGTGCCCTCCTTAAGCCATACGGTAAATGGTAAAAGTCCACAGAACTGGTCCCCCTATCTTGCCTCCATAGTCTCCCATGTCAGGTCTGTATTGAAAAGTAAGATGGATCGCCACCATTTCTTCTCCTCACAGTACTTCTTGTAACCCTAGGTTCACCCGAGGAGGCCATTGGCGGAGAGGCGTCACGTGACCAAGGGTGCCAATGTTATTCTACAAGGGTGTCAAGACCCTGTCAGTTTCTGAAATAAATATTGGGAAACGGCGAGATGCAAAAGGCAACCTACTACGACAGCTCTGCAATTTACAGTGGCTACCCTTATCAAAGCGCAAATGGCTTCAGTTATGATGCCAATCAGGTCCAATATCCCCGGGCCTCTCATGTTGAAAGTGAGTACCATCGACCCGCCTGCTCTCTGCAGTCCCCTGACGGATCGGTCGCCCTGCAGAAACCAGGGGAGATGGCAGAGAGCTGCGATAGGAACACGGCTATCCAGGCAGCGCAACACCCGGTTCATCCTGAAAGCAATCAAGCACAGATACCAGTGTCGGTGTCAGTACCACCCCCTGAACCACAATCCCCTGGTGCTCTTAGCCAAAACGCGAGCAATGGTCCCAGCCTGCCCAACACAAAGAACGGTTCTCCGACCTCCACAACTCGAAAGCACATCTTCCCCTGGATGAAGGAATCCCGTCAAAACACCAAGCAAAAAAACACCAGCAGTTCCAGCTCAGGTATTTGACCAATGTGACCGACAGGCATATACACACCCTCTGACCTACAGGGCCACTACTGATGCATAGCTCTCAAAAATAAACCCTTAACTAAACTAATTTATTCCAGCTACATGTGATACATTTTCACAAATGTTTACATATTTGTATTGACTTATTGTTTCTTAGCATGGGTGCACATATCCTTTTGCTCTCAATTGAACAATACTTCTCTTATATGTTTTTATTATCAAATGCATTACTTCACATCACATACATCCACATGTGTTGTCCATGTGCCCTAACGTTGACCTGTTGTCAAAGTAAACACATGGCCCTGATCACACAATGTTCATGCAAGACAACAAACAAGCTCAAACAGTTGTTTCAATTTGTTCCCTTGTTTTGATTAGAGAAAAACGTCACGTGGTGGGGGACGAAAGTTGTTTACCAAAGATGTAACCCAAAGTTCAAAGATGCTTCAATTCCCATGGCCGCATATTTATTTTCTTGTTAGGTTAAACGTGTTTTTCTGCAGGCCAGTTGAGGTCGTGTCACGGAGTCGTTGGCTGTTATATATAGTATACATAAGTCTATTATATTTCATATTTTAGTGTAATTTTATGCACGTTTCTCAGTTATCACATATCCTTCTCCAATATTTGGAAGAAATATGAGCCACGAAATTAGAAGAAATCTAGACAGACAAATCCATAATCGTTCTCATAGCAACAGCAGCAACAGTAGGTCAACTTCGAAATGTAAACGTCAGAAACACCTCTTTCCATTTATTTAACAATCTAACTTGTTACATTATGTCATACAGAGTTCCTGTCGCCTCGTGTCTGGCTTTAGTGGGCAGTAGTAACATTTTTTAGTTGTTGGCAGTGTGCCACCAACGCTAACTAGAACAGCACCTTGCAGCTACAGCCACGTACCAGCCTCTTGGGTCATGAGACTTATCAAAGAGGACAAAGCTAGCTTTAGCTAAACGCACTAGAATACAGATAGATGTATGCATTATCTGTTTTCCAGGCTGAGGGATGAGCGCCCTAAAAACTAGGAAATATTGTGTTTTGTAGTACAAATTTGGCTGGTCATATTAATTTAAACTTGTGCGCGCACAGAAATACACACGCGGAAAACAGGCTACATTGATTTGGCTCAACCATTCAACGGTGATTCCTAATTCCATTAACATTTGTGCACTGAAGGCGTAGGAAATAAAGTGGTGCAACATGCCAGCCAGACCCAGGCCAATTTGAGGTTTCCTGTAGACTAACACACTGTCACCACCAGAAAACGTCCCTTTTATCTCGATCATAATTAATTATGGATTAGGACTATTATTATTTGTTATTGTGGATGGGTGGATCGTGTGCTATCCGATGGATGCATCTTGTCACTGCATGTTTTGTTCTTTTGGGTAAATGATTCACCTTTTTTTTTTTTGCACACAGTTGAAAGTTGCCCTGGAGACAAAAGTCCACCAGGGTCGGCTGCGTCGAAGAGAGCCCGGACAGCTTACACCAGCGCTCAGCTAGTAGAACTGGAAAAGGAATTCCATTTCAACCGTTACCTCTGCAGACCCCGCAGGGTCGAGATGGCCAACTTGCTCAACCTCACGGAGAGGCAGATTAAAATATGGTTCCAGAACCGGAGGATGAAGTATAAAAAGGATCAGAAAGGGGTTGGTATGATGCCCTCTCCCGGAGGACAATCCCCTCGTAGCCCAATTGGCCCGTCTCCTGGAGGAGGCGGTGGAGGATACCTCAATTCTATGCATTCTCTCGTAAACAGTGTACCTTATGAGTCCCAGTCACCAACATCTTACAATAAGCCCCATCAAAATGCATACGGTATGTCCACGTCATATCCCCCTACCTTGAACAATTCCCTCAACTGCCCGCCCACTCAGAAGAGATATCCTGGAACTGACTCGGCCACGCCCGATTATGACGCGCATCCTCTCCAAGGCAACAGCAACTACGGAACGCACTTGCAGAGCAGTCCTGTGTATGTTGGCGGAGGCTACATCGATTCAATGCCTAACTCCGGGCCCTCAGTTTTCGGTCTGACCCATCTCCCGCACCCGCCGTCCACTAATATGGACTACAATGGAGCAATCACAGTGGGAAACAGTCACCATCATGGAGTGTGTGATCCGAACCCGACCTATACAGACCTTACGCCGCACTACTCTCAGGGAAGAATTCAGGAAGCGCCCAAATTGACGCATCTGTAGCCGTGGCGCACCTCGGATCACTCCGCCCATTGTCTTATACCTCCAGACTTATCGCTTTGTTTCTGCGCCTCTTTAACGGCTTCCACGGTCTCTTCTATTCTTTACGTTTTATTAGTTTAATGTGTGAAGTAGTGTAGGAAAACATTCATGTTTAATTATTTCTATATTTTTTCCCATAAGGCCTACAAAAGGCTGTGTAGCCTATGTCTTTATGGACACGTCACCGGCGAGGGCACACGCATAGCCTAGATCTATTTAATCTTTAACTTGTTTCTAAAACGAAAATCAAACAGGGTAGCATATATGAACAAATCTTATGATATTATTTTAATGTGAATTTGTTCGTCATTATTTATCCGCATTTGAAGAATTGTGTTACGCATTTTGTTGCACTTCTGTAAGAATCCTCGAGAACCACGGTCTAGGATTTTGAGGAAACACACTTTTAGAAGGTAGAGGGTTGCAGCTTACGACCTTCCCTGTTTTTGTTCTAATGGACATTCATGTTATTTATTTTGTTCCAAGTAAACTAGAATTCTTTAGTATTATTTGACACTCCCACGCTCTTTGTGTGGGCGAAGGTTAATGGAACCAAGCTTGTTGCCCCGTTCCACCCCTTACCTGTATACACAGGGTCCTCATGAAGACAATGAAATGTTTTTGGTGTTTGTTTCTTCATCGAGGAGGTGTTTAATTTTCTATAGGAATGTAAATCAATTATTCATGCAATAAGTTTGGAAAGAAAATACAACAAATATTTGAAGTTTCTTTATTGGAAAATTAGTTTCAGATAGCATCATTTGTCATACATTCCGTGCTAAATAAATACATTGAAATAGAAATGTACCCTTTCAAATTTAATTGCTAGACCTACAAATACATTTCACAAAATATTAGTTAATAATAATGACAATAATAGTAAATCATGTTCAATTGCAAATTCTTCTAAACCGTTTGGTTTATGAAAGGATTGGTGAATGAGGCCATTTTATTTGGGCAGTAGGTCTATATCTTGACAGAAGGTATCCTAACCGCTTAGCCTACTTTGTATATACATTCATAGGCATAGCATTACATTAAGGTTTCAATATATACTTTGGCAAGTAGTGTGAGACACAATGATTTGAATGGAAATGCAAATAGCTTGAAGTGCATTGCGTGGCACATTAGAAGCTATTTTGGTGTATTCCTTCCCACATCCTATAATAGCGGGTACATCCATAATAATAAAACTGTCAGGAGGACCGTCTGGGGTGTCTGTAAAAAGAGAACACATTAAATGAGAAATCGTTTGATGCTCACATCTAACCCTAACCCTGCACTTCAACGCTAGATACAGATTGACTGGAATCTGGTAGCGTTTGGTTGAATAGGCTACATATGCATATTTTTTACAGTGAGGCATGGATGCAAAATAAATCATAATGTATGGTGAAATGCATGAATCTGTAGGTTATAGGTTACTGCAGATAAATGATTATTAGAGTGTAGTATAAATGCCATACTGTAAACCAGCATATATAAGCTATACGATATCAGAACATATATGGTAAATCAATATTCTGTCCTTTTTGGTATCAGGATTTTGACATCAAGTTGCAAAGCTTTAACTGGCACAAAGTGTGTAACATGTAAAGAAGGCTAGCTTTTTTTGAACGGGTTCTGATTTGTTACTCTCTTGGGGAAGCTGCACATTCCATTTGCACACCATTCTTAAGAAAATAATAATAGTTGAAACGTCCTTTTCTGACTAGGATTTGACAGAAAATATATATATATTTACATATTTTTTAATACATATTTCCCCCCACTATAACTACCCTGTATTTCACTAATTATCAATAGTTATCGAGTGTCTCATAATTAAGACAAAGAAATGTGTTCTAAAAAACTAATAGGTTATTCCGTCGTTTTGCTATATGCAACATTGACTAATGTTACAAGGAAGTAGAGCCTAGGCTATTACTGCTCCTGACATATGGTCAGCAGGGGAACCTAGAACAATTGAAGCATGGTGTGTTGAAGTAGAGGCTCTTGGACCGGGCATGTCTGGATCCTAGAAACACACACACACATATACGCACACACGCAAACACACACTTACACACACACACAGACACACACAAACAGATTTGACCCAGATGTAGGGTCAGTTTCAGGAATTTATAACATTTTACAGCTTTATAAATATAATTGTCCTTCATCCAATATTCTTCTGCAGGGTCTCTAAATCACCCCCTGGTTAAAAAAGTGTGTAGGACAGACGAAGGTTCAGAGAATACTGCCACCCACTCCTTTCCCTTGCACACAAAGCATGTGCGTAATTTAGAAAAAACCCATCGATCTCTTACCCATGTCTCCATGTCCTTTAACACATACCTCTTAAAACCGGTTTGTGGACTAAAACGAAAAAATAAAAAGTTTTGAAAACGCATTAATACTCTTATTAAGGGATATGCCGCAGAAAAAAAATATTGGAGCCGACTCACCATTTGCGCACAGTCGCCCCTCAGGACTGCCAGTGCTAACCGCTTCTGTTGTATTCTTTTATGTCTTATAAACATCCCTCAGGCGACAGAAAAGTTGTGACTGCAACAGAAACGGGTTCTAATCAGAGTGACCAGTGTTTCTGGCTGCTTCCTGGCTCCATTTGATCCGCGGGAGAGTTAGAAGCCTTAAATGTGTTCTGAGGGCACCGAGCTGTCAGACCTTTTGGCGAGTAAGATTGATCGCGCACAGGCTTCCAGCACTCTTTGTTTGGTATATAAGCAATAAACTGAGCTAGGCCTACCACTTCTTTTCCTCCTCTTACTCACTCACCATTCCAGTTATTTGAAAATACAACATGCTGTTGCTGCCTAGTACTTGACGAAAAACATCCTAAATGTGGCTTTCACAGATTATACTGGAAGAGGTTTTAACCAAACACTGGAGTGGGCTCAGGCAATACATATTTTCATTTTGCCTATCTAGTAATAATCTCACAGATATTTCGTTTAAAAAACATAGGCTACGAGAGCCATAGGTAAATCTGACATAATCCCACAGAATATATAGGCTGTTTAATGCTACATTTCTTTAGCATTCAATGGCTTTCTCCTTTCTTGCCCTTGTCCACCCACCACCTTGTCTACCCAGCTCAAACGCCTGCTGTGTCCTCCCCCATCCAGTGAAACCTCGATGGGGTACCTGGAAGATCAAATATAGGCTATTTTCATAGACTTTCGTACCCTGTGTTCAGTAATATCTTATTTGAATGTATCATTTAATATGGAGATGGTTTCCATGCCTACTATATTTGCCTAATGAACCAATGAATCAAGTAACAAGTAATATATTTGCATGGAATATGATGCATTTAGTGTGTTCCCACAAAAATCGATACGCTCTTGAATGTGGTTGTGTGTGTGTGTGAGTGTTTGTCTGTATGCGTGTATGTCAGTCTTTATGTCTGTAAAATTGGGTGTTTCATATGAAGTAATTACAGATCACAATTACTTAGTGTAATAAACGTGCCATAAAATGCGAAGACCGCTGACATTCGAACGTTATGAACCACAAAGGCTGGATGTAGCTGTAGAAAACCTCGCATGGGGTTTGTTGCTGTCAAGAGCTTTCAAGATCAATTATAGAGTGTGTTTTATTCTGACAGAAATCTGACTCAAGATATATGAACGCCTTACTTTGCTAACAACGGTAGGAATAGCATGTAGGCTAGCTACTGGCGTGATTTGTGTGGGGCGGGGGCGTTCTCTTCTGACATTCTCAAACAATAAGAGTAAAGGGACTGCATGAGCCCGCGCACCATAGCTACCGCCTTGTCACACTGTGCGTCGACCATTCTAAAAACACATTTTGCAGCTTTGTGGAGTGTATAGGAGGCAGGTAGAGGATTAACTAATCGAATTTAAGGTGAACATAAAAACAGTCTTCCCCACAGAGAAGGCGTTCTTCTCCAGAGTTTTTGGATCAATCACGCCAACAGTGGCTTCTTTTGATTAAACCCCAAATTGTCATTGGGCAGAAGTAATCATGTGACAGGCAATTCGGTCCAATTTCAACCTTGTCTCCATGAATTCAATAGTTTAACAGTAGCACGGTCCCCAAACGGCCGTAATCAGTGAAATAGAAAAAAAAACACAACTAGAATTTTTAAATGATTTTTTCCTCTCTTTTTCTCACTGAGCCGCAAAATTTATAAAAATACGCGTGAAAACTTTCCTCGGCTCTCAGGGAGCGGAGATGAATTACGAATTCGAGCGAGAGAGTGGATTTATCAATAGTCAGCCATCGCTTGCAGAGTGCCTGACATCTTTCCCCCCTGTCGGTGATTCATTTCAAAGTTCATCAATCAAGAGCTCGACGCTTTCACGCTCGACACTGATTCCTCCTCCTTTTGAGCACACCATTCCCAGCCTCAACCCGGGCAGCCATCCGAGGCACAGCCGGCCCAGACACAGCCCCGATGGATGCAGCCCGCTGCCCACTGCCTCCTTACCCCCGGAGTACCCCTGGATGCGGGAGAAGAAAGCCTCCAAGAAGAATCACCTGCCGACTTCCACAGCAACCGCAATAGCCAGTGGACCTGTGTGCTTCTCGCCGAAAGGTGGGTGTTTTGCTTGCGAAATATTTAGAGATTAAAAGGGGATTGCAAGCAATATAACCCTAGAGCGGTGTTTCTAAACTAGTCAATAGACAACAAAGTTGCTGTGCATATTTGCACGTATGGACGTTGGCATTTTTGCTTATGTAAAAAAAAAAAGTTAGTGTAAAGTTTAGTGCATGTGAAATGATTTATTTGATTTTCTCACTGCCCTTCCTCACCTTGCAGTCGTAGAGTTTTGAAAAGTGACAGTAATGAAGAGTGATGGAGTGCCGTAGCCGAGTGGGCAGCTGGCGCATTCATTAGTAGAGTATAGTCCACACCACACTGGAGCACACTTACTTTATACCTCTGCAGTTTTTGGGTCAAAATTCCTCCAAATGGTGCGTTAATGATTTGTAATTCCGAATTTCAGAAGAGCAAAATCTTACAAAAGCTAAATTAAAGTGATGTGGTTTGAGAAAATAGTTTCAGCGGCCATTTTGCTGCAGTGTCCAATGTTTTATGGTGTAGGTGGTAGTTTGAAAATCAAGGGATAGCTTTGCTTATGTTTTGAAGTGTAAACGTGGCCTAGCTCCGGTTTTTATCTTATACTCTTTTAATGATTATGCTTTAGGATCGCCTGAGATTCTGGAGAGTGGCGGTGGAGGAGGAGGGGGTTCCCGTCGGTTGAGGACAGCGTACACCAACACACAGCTCCTGGAGCTAGAGAAAGAGTTTCACTTCAACAAGTATCTGTGCAGACCGAGAAGGGTGGAAATAGCTGCTTTGTTGGACCTCACCGAGAGGCAGGTGAAAGTGTGGTTCCAGAACCGGCGGATGAAACACAAGAGGCAGACTCAGTGCAAGGAGAATCACAACGGTGAGGGGAAAGGGCCGACTGCCGAGGACGGGATTCATAGCGAGGAGGAAGATGACGAGGACGAGGACTCAATATTCGAACAGAGCCTTAATAGAGAGTCCGGGGCCCTGTTGGAGAGGGAAACCTGCTCATTTCAACAAAATACCATCAGTTCCACACAGCTGCTCCAGAATGTAGGCCATCACAATAGCGAGGCCCAAAGTTATACTACTTCTCCACTGAGCTGCAATGACAAAAATCTGAAACATTTTCCCAACCCGTCACTCACTGTTGCAGGCTGCGTGTCAACAATAGGCCCCGGCACCGCATCTGCCCCGGACAATAGAGCAAGTCCCCCGGCCCTGGACGTTTCAATACACGACTTTCATGTGTTCTCCTCGGATTCTTGCCTTCACCTCTCCGATGCTGCTTCGCCCAGCTTGTCAGAATCTCTGGACAGTCCTGTGGACATAAATACGGACAGCTTCTATTTTTTTTCGGAGTCTTTAACAACAATTGATTTGCAACATCTAAACTATTGAAGTTAATCCTATAAACAAATACATTTTATCTGGAGTATTTACTTAAACTGCAACTCTGGTATTAACCCTCAAGTACATTTTATGGTGGTGTTGTATGACAACCACATCTCTTGTATTGATTAACTGAATTGATTAATACAACTGTCGATTAATACAAGGTAAGAATATGAAAGTACATAATTGAAATACACAATCTGTAGCCTGTACAATTAGGCTAATCAACAACAAAAAACTAACTGTGGAAGCAGAGTGTAAAAGGTAGACCTACAAGTACGAACCTTGCTCATTTTATTTTTCTAAAGCTTGTACAATGCCATGCATATTTTTGTTAGAATACATTTGACTTGCTTCAAGCATCTTGCAATTTTGTGTTTGGTTATTGTGTTCAGTTTTTTAAAATCTCCTCTAAAGGTCTAATCTTCAAATTAATCAATTGTTTTGAAGAACGGAGAGGAGAGGGCATGTTAAATGGAAACAACAACTCTAATTCAAAATCCTGGGATGGGCACATTCGACTGAGTAGCGTATTACGCCTAATTTATTGTATCGTGTTGCATAGTGACATAGTGGATTAATTTGAAGATGAGAAATACATGCCTATATGAAGCCAAATATGTGTTGCCATATCTTTATTCATCACCTATATCCGTTCTTTAATTAATACGTTTTAGTTGGCCTATATAATGATATGGTAGACATGTGCTAATAAGCATTAATATTCTAGGCACGCACCAACACACGCATATCTTGCTGAAATTAGAAAGACCAGGCTAGCGCTAGCCGATGTTGTGCAGGCCCCAAGTCTTTGTCCCTAAAGACTCTGTCCGAATGCTAATCTATAGAACTAATCCTGGCTACATTTAGTCTCTAATTTGTAAATGTGTTTTTATGAGTTAGCAGAATAGTGAGTATCTTAAGATAGCATAGCAAAGCCTCCTTCGTTCGTGTATGTGTGTGCGTGTGTGTGTGTGTGTGTGTGTGTGTGTGTGTGTGTGTGTGTGTGTGTGTGCGTGTGTGTGTGTGTGTGTGTAGACATGCCCGAGCCATGTTTGCTTTCAGGAGCTCATAAATCACCGCGTGTCACGAATGAGAAGGGCATTGAAGAGACCAATTGCGATGTAGTATGCACAAATAAAAACCCTCTTACAACTTCATATGGGATTCGCGATTCGGGGCCAAAAAGGCCGAACCCTTTTAAGCGTTTGGTAATAATTCATTTTTATAGCTGTTCAAACATGGCGCGGCAGCAGAAAGCGTGGTAGTAATAGCATTTTGCCCCCGCTGCTCACTCATTTCAAAGTAGACTCATTCAAAACAGACAGCTCCAGGTCGAGCCATGTTAGGCTCCTGATACATTTTCAACTTTTACATTTTCTTTAAGTAGCTTGGATGTCCTAATGAACCACAATGAACATTTATTGAAATGGGCTTAGGCTATTTGGTCACGAGGCCAGTGAGAGAGTGTTTGTCTGTTCTAAATGTGGAGATATATTTGTAGGCTACTATTCACCGTGATGAAGAATTATTTCATGTTTTCTTTAAGTGAAATTGTTATAGTATTTTGGAAATTCTGATTTAGGACTGTATCTTAGACTACTCGTAGCAACACCAGATGCAATTTAGAACAACATGCATGAGTTAGTCCATTCAAAAATGTAGTCAACTGCCACGTTTTAGAAATTGTAGGAACGTGTACCTACTAGACCTACTAGAAAGTGTATAAGGTGGACAATTATCCATTTAGTAGTATTTTAGCTGAGCACTCGATTGTGTCATGCTTCTACATATGGATGTTATATATTTATGCGTAGCTTGTAGGCCTATCTATTTTTGTAGGGTTAGAGTTTGTTGTTAAGCGTTCCTCTCCAAAGACCATGTAACAAAATCATTCCGAGACAATGCGTCCTTTCTCTTCCTATACATTTCGACCACGCACAAAGACCACTGGAGAAGTTTCACAGCCCGGCAAAGTTTCGACAGCTAGGGGACTATCTGAGCCCACGCACTATGCATTGTGGGAAAGGAAAGCTGTCAAAAGAGGATGGGACAAGAACGGGGGTGGGCTGGGGGGTTATGGGGCCTGGTGGTAATGTCAGAGGACTAAAGACTGCCCAGTATGTTTAAATTAGCATTATGCAGGCTAGTAGGCTGACTCTCCTGATAATGTAAATACCCGGAATTGCTCTTTTCATCCAATAGGGGCGCCAATCCTACATTTCCTTCTCATTGCTGGTTCCACATTTGTTGTGAAATTCCAGAGGTTATATACTTGATGTGAGAACTTGTAGAATAAGATATGAGCATTTGTAGAACAAAAATTGGAACTTGTGTGTTTATGTTCACATGTATACAATAATCACACTCGAGCGAGCTGAATTTGAAGTAAAAACAATTATAAAATAAAATTCACGAGAGCTGTGAAAGACAATGTGTAAACTTAAAGGTCTATGTTGACATTTTCAGGCCTACCCAAAATATTCACACACTCGTGTTCTGAATGTGTTCATTTATATTTAGGCCTAATAAATGCAATTACAGCTGCAAATTTGTAGCCTAATCCAACATTTACATATGTAAATATGTAGGCTAAATCGTTAAAAAAAAATCAGCACAATTTACAGAATTACAACCTCTGGCTTTGGTTATTGAATCTTCACAAAAATATGTGTGTGTGTACTTGTGAATGTGTGTGTGTGTGTGTGTGGGGGGGGGGGGGGGGGGCGGAAATCAGAAGCCGTTTTCCGGTTGGATGCTGACGGTGACAGACGTTTTTTCGATCCGCCATGGCACAATAGGTCACACCGTTTCTTCCCAAATCTTTGTTTTGGTAGATTAGTAGCCTACTGTGATTACAAAACTATAACGGAAGACACCAAAAACGTCACATTCCTTATGACGTGTAGCTAGGTTAGTAGCAAATGAGAGTGAATGCGCACTTTGGCTAACCTTAACTATGTAGACAGACATGTAGCCTATACCTATATCTATCATCAATAGTAGGCCAGTCGGATCAATATTCAGATGCCTCACCCATATTTCAACTGCTTTGTCTATTGAAAGCGCAATTCCTAACATACATTTCTACAATAGATGTAGGCTATATGATGAGATGATGGACATAACCAGCCCACGTTCATACCTATAGGCTTTGTAGGCTACATAAAGACTTCATTCGCTCAATTAAATGAGCTGATCACGGTATAACTACTGAATACAGGAGTGAAATCAGAGTAGCAGGCATTAATAACTTACAGACTAGCCTAGATGGTGCGTCCGTAACGTAGTAAGCCATTGTTACATAGCCTAAGTATAATTCAAGTTCACCTGTCACCTCCCCTTAAGTAGCTGCTTCCGCACGCATGTGCCGCCTAGCAGCAGGATCACTGTCCACGATGGATAACTATATGGCTCACCCAAAGAAAACAATGAGGTGTATAGTCAACCCCCCCGCCCCCCCGCCACACACAAACCGACAGACAGACATAGATAGGCCAACAAGCATACATACATACATACATACATACATACATACATACATACATACATACATACATACATACATACATACATACATACATACATACATACATACATACATACATACATACATACATTCAAAGGCTACACACCTCCAAAAGGCAACCGTACCTGCAACGGTGAGGATTGTTCTAGTGTCGAGTGTAAAATGTCGTTCCCTGTAGACATCCAAGCAGGGTGCTTGTTTGGCTTTCTCAGCTTTCCATGCAACCTCATGGCCGTCCACTGCCGTCTGCTTCGCAGCTCATTGTTTGCTCGACCAATACATTAGCACACACACGCGTCACCTTGATCGACGAGCGCTCGGAATTTAAATACCCACTCAAACACCGATCTGTCACCGCTAAGGGGATCAGAACAAACACCTCACTGGCTGACCCGGGCCCACGTGACCGCCACTGTTCATTGATATCGTCCCCTAGTGTCCCCCTCCCTCATCTGATAACAGAGTGACTCGGTAAAGGTTGGCACGGTCACCAAGGGTGAGAGAGAGGAGAGTCATCACACGGGGCCTGTTTGGACGGTCCCTCAGTTCCACAGAGACGATGCTATAATGAGCAGCTTCTTAGATTACTCGGTGATGAGCGGCGACGGCGGCTCATGCTCTGTCAGGGCTTTCCACTCTGACCACGGAATTACCACTTTCCAGTCGTGTGCTGTTACTGTTAATAATTGCAGTGGGGATGATCGCTTTATACCAAGCAGGGCTTCCCCTGATGGCCTCCCTCAACAGCCCGGATCCTACCAGTCCACACCCGGATCTTTAAGTATTGCGTATGGGGCTCACCCGACCTGTGCCTCAGGATACGGGCCCCAAGGTTTCTGTACTAGCTATAATCATTACGCGCTAAACCATGAAGTGGAATCTGCGGGGTTCCCTCAGTGCGCCCCGTTAGTGTACTCCGGAAACATCTCTTCTTCAATGGTTCCACAGCATCGTCAAGGTTACGGGGGTGCGTCTTTAGGTCAGCTCCAGTACTCACACGCCACTTACGGGGGCGTGCACGAGCAGGCAAACCTAGCCCCTTTTACAGGGTGCTCGAACCCGCTGTCCCCACTGCACACGACCCACCTAGACGCGTGCTGTTCACCCCTGTCCGAGGCCGCGTCCTCCGCACAGACCTTCGATTGGATGAAAGTTAAGAGAAACCCTCCCAAGACAGGTGAGTGCAGAGAAAATAAGTGTCACCATATCACATGTAAGGTGGCCTTCATTCGACGCTAGCCATATAATTGTCGAAAAGGGCGGCACGTCCGAAGCCGTACAGTTGGCCAAACTGTTGCGTGAGACCTAGGACGTTCATCTGTCTGCAATGGGGCTCTGTCGAGTATAAGGATATTAAATTAGACAGGCCTGTGTTAACACCTGGACCGCCTGAGAGGACTCCCAGAATGTTAGGTGTAAAAAGCAAATAACTTTTTGAATAAATGCTACCATACTATCAGTATTTTGCTGAGGATAACTGTGCCTTTCACAGCCACCTCCGTCACAGTGACAGTAATGACGCTTGTGATTAATACCATATAAAGTAAGTTAACATGTTAAAGTAGTATTTCAACATAGTCACATGTCTTTGAATCTGGATTTATAATTCATATATGCCAGGCCTCAGACTGCCCCACCTGCGTTTTTATATACACGTGTTTACTCACTATAAACTTATAAAACTAATTAATAAAGCACTTAATACATACGCATCCGAATTATTTTGAACACTAAGAGTTTAATTATATATAGTGGTATGGCAGACCGGTGTGGCAAGGGGCTACTTGATTCCTGGTGGTCCCAATGTTAGGGCATGTGGGTACACTACTGTTTTATGATAAGATTCCACTCTCACCCCAAGTGTCTCTTAATCTGAGGTAAGAATCTGATGCATAACGGTTTTACAGGTGAAGAGACTTTAGACAGTCAGGTGTTCTTTGAACTGTGAACATGACTTTTGATTGTTACAATATCTCGAACATAAACTGAGAGACAGTATACTTGTAGTGACCAATTAGTAACCACATGTTCTTTATATAACCATGTCATTATTCTTTCCACAGGACGGTCAGGGGAGTACGGCTTTGGGGGTCAACCAAACACTGTCAGGACCAACTTCACCACCAAGCAGCTAACAGAGCTCGAGAAGGAGTTCCACTTCAACAAGTACCTGACCCGCGCCCGGCGCGTGGAAATAGCTGCAGCACTGCAACTCAATGAGACTCAGGTCAAAATCTGGTTCCAGAACCGTCGAATGAAACAAAAGAAGCGTGAGAAGGAAGGGTTGTTGCCGACCAAAGCCCCTGCATCCGACCCTGGTGATAGCGAAAAAACAGATGACGCGGGGTCAGAGAAGTCCCTCTCTGCCCCATGCACTCCGTCTCCTGCCGCATCAACGACTTCCTCTGGGGCTGACCCATATTCCTCCAGCTAAAGAGCCCTAATTGTCGATATAAAACTGGCCTGAATATACCAAAGATGCGGTTCCACCATATCAGGCTGTAAGTCATTTACTGATTTGGTTCAACGAACCTAGTCATGGGATGACTAATGCACTATTTTGGACTTTATAAGGGACTACGTGGTCAATTTATGTTGTTTTTAAAAAGCCAAGTACAAGGACAACTATAGCCAGAATGTGGTTTCAGTTGTTTAGATTTCCTCCACATCCACATAGATTGTCATGGTGCACAGTGATACCTCATATATCTGATGCTGTTTCTCTACAGAGCTGCACAAATAAACGAATGACTCATAAGCATCAATATATTGTGTGATATGGGTCACTGTTTTGTGTGCAATACTGACGTAGAACAATTGGCTGCACTGAAAAATACATTTTACCACCACGATCAGCTGAAGTAACTCGTGTGTTCTTCAATCCTTTTAAGAAACTCCGTCGTGTTCAACCGTGTTTCCCATTTGTGTTTGTATACCGTCGCGAGTGTCAATCTGAGTGTATTGTGTAAGGTTTGCATGATGCTGAACACTTTAATGTATGAATGGACGCTGAGTTTTATCAGTGTGGAGCGACCGATGACATGTAACCTACTGTGGTAAGCTTCTGTCTGTTACTATTTAATCAAATTTTGAGCACATATAAAGTGTTTTTTTGCGCGCGATGTTTACGGGTCAAATGATATGTATTAAAGTGCTTTTGCCTCTGTGAGACCTGAGCATGTAAATTCTTATTGTGGTGCAAGTGTCCGGGGAGCCTGCCTCAACGAGTCATTTGATTCGTCATCAAGTTTTGGGCCATATCAGAGGAAAGACCCAGATTGCTTTTATGCATTATGAGAGGCACATGCTAAGTAACATATGAAAAGTAAACTGAAACTGAGAGAAGCATGCTAATCTCTGTGCTATAGGCCTATATTTCTCGATTTCATCGGGAACATCCGTAGATGGGACGGTAGTAAACGCCATTTGAGAATAACTAGATTTTCGTGGGCTATGAATGTAGACTAGGCCTATGCGTGAACAAGTAGACTACAAGTATTCGTTTTAACGGCATAATAACTGGATACAACCACATGAGCATACTTTACGCATGGCAGGACAAAGGCTGCGAATGTATGCAGCCGTGTGTACTCCAGTCCCAAGGGGTAGAACATTATTGGCATAATAAAGGTATGTTTATCCACGGAAGGGATGAGAGCGTCATTCGCGATGACAACCTTATCGAGTCATTGGCTAATTGAAAGGACAAAAAAGAAAGCCATTGATTAAAACCTCCAGGGCAGGCTTTTGGCAAGTAAGAGCCGCCGTCTTTATGTCAGTGTCGGTGTCAAGCGCCTCAAGGAACGTCGAGGTGTCATCCCCACCTAACCAGGTCTTCCTGAGCAGAGACATTCACAAAGATCGCAGAATTTCCACCCCGTGACAACTTTAGGTCAACACATCTCTTACACCCCATGTCACTGTAACCTAACTCTGTAGTAAGCATCAGCATCTCCCCTTGACATGCTGTACATGTAGGCCTATGCATGTGTCTTTCTATTTTATTGTGATCCCTATGAACTACATAATAGAAATTATTATGAGCTTATGCTTAAGAGTGAAATAGCCTACTGTGATGCTTGAACCTATAATCTACCTTTCAAAGCTACACTCAAGGATCATGACCTTGACTGTGATTCAATCTCTCCTTCTTCCACACTGCTTCTTAAACTGCTGATAGGCCTTTTCACCCCCAAAAAAACGTTTCACTGCCCATATGTCTTTTATGTTTTATTCCTCGTGCACAGGATTCGTCTCAACCCTACCATGAAAGGAAACGCGAGACTGAGATCCAGTGATTAATGACATACTTTTACCTTGGATCCACCTGCGCTGGCTGCTATTGTAACCCGGGTCTGCTCGCTCGCATTTCCGGACAGTTGTTCAATGCAACAGCAGTGTCACGGGACAGTGTACGTAAGTGATGCTGTTTTTACTTATTTTATGAATCTATAAATTGACTAGAATCTTTTTTTTTTGTATCTGTTTCTATTCCTGCCCAAAGTCTTCAAAGATTGTGGTTCAACGTCGACTTTGACTTTCGTGGTAAACTTTTAACCTCTGCAGAACTAAACCCCCAGTTTACCCTCATTGTTCAATCTGGTTGTATCAGTGTAAATAATTTTTTATGTACACAGACTTGTAAGGTGCTTGATGTTTTGTGTCAAACCTTTACCTAGAACCGTGATTTTGATCAATTGTTTGTCAAAAAAATCCTTGCTTTATCCAATGGAATATAGCCTACAGGTTTTGTCAACAAAAAGTTTCAAAGAGTCGACTTGATTAGGTTATTTGTAGCCAATGCAAAATACCCACAGTTATGGTAGCTACATAAAAAATGTGTTTCAACAAATGTAATACGCATAAGGTAAATGATTAGATGGATAAGTTAAACTAACAAAAACATTTAGATGTAACGAAGCCTAATAGCTGCAGGATTACAGATAAGGAATGTACAGTCTGTGCGACTAACTTTGCTCCACTCTACACACTTCAACACTGGCCTAAATTAAAGCCTGTGGTTCTAAAGGGTGTTTCACTTAACAATGTAGGGTTTAAGTTCCGGTTTGGGTTGCTGACGCAGGGCTCGTGAGCACGAAATAATTAACGCGATTAGGTGTTTGGGCCTGTTGAAGCTCAAATGATGTAAAAGGCAGATGATAGACCAGGATGTTTTTTTATTTTTATATGTATATATATATATATATATATATATATATATATATATATATATATATATATATATATATATATATATATACACATTTCAGGCATTCGAGGTTATTTGCAAATATTAGGCTTTAATTTCATAACTATGGGCTGAGTCAAAGCAAGTTTGATTCGGCCGAGTTCGTTTGTATTTGACAGTTCAAACAGTTTTGTTGACACAAACAATCTCTAATGACCGTTTGTATTATTCAACATGGCCTATATTCCATTTGGTGTTATATTCCCAGTATTATAATCGGAATCCGAGTACAGCTTGAACTGGTAATATCGAGGCAATAGGCCTATGAGAGCTATACCCTATTGGAAAATGTATCTAAATTTGTCAATATTAGATCTACAATACAACGTCTTGGTTAATTGTTTTGAAAACCCCGAGTTTGTAATGTACATTCATCTGCTACCAAGTTGCACCTAATGTGCATCTAAAGCCTGTACATTTATTCAAATATTCAATGTGTTTTGGAAATGAAGGGCGCTCTAAAGATATTTATTTTCGTGTCGGTAAACTGTCAATGTTTTTGACCTAACATTGCCTTTGCCTCAAACCTAGTGCTTTGTATTTTTTATTAAAGCTATAGCACTGAAAAACCGTAAAAGTAAGTGAGCAACAACGATTCGACTGATTGAATCAGAAACATGGCTTCTTTCCTATGGTCATAGGGACCCTCAAAAGCAACGGCGGGTTCATCCCGCCTGGACAACGTTTCTCTCTGAGTTTGTTGTCACAGCAGCCTCACCAAAACAACAGCTTACAGACCAAAATGGGCAAACATTACAATATAGCTCTAAAAGTGTGTTTGTAAAGCAACATACTGTCACCTTAAAATGCTTGAATGACCTCAGCATATTAAAAAGGGCGATCAAGACGATTTAGTTCTTCAACGGCCAGATTCTGATGTGTTTTTGCAATTCATGGTTTCAATTAGGTTAGGGAATAAACATTGTTCGAAGACAGATGTCTGACATAAACCATTAGGGCCTCTTAAAGGAGGAATATACTTTCAAAGCTTTCAGTTTAGGAGGTGACGCAGACTATATAAATAGAGAAATGCTTTATCATACGTCCAAGAATATAAGGGACAATTAGTACTGGCCCGATCTGGATGACGAAACCCAAGCAACTTTACCCTTCAAAAATGTGTAAATAGCAGAAACCAATATCCCTTCAAAATATTATAAATACATTTTGCATATCATTGCATATCGACAAAACTTTATGTTGCATTAAAATACACTATTTTTTTGTATTTTTTTTTTTTTGGGGGGGGGGGGGGGTCGTGCTCAGCAATATTGGAATGTGAACTAGTCTAAACCTGCATTTGTGAAGGCATAACACCAAATGCATTTTATTGGTAGCTTAGTTACAAAGCAAATAGTAATAGCAATTGATGTTGATTTTATCACAATAAAGCCCTGATTAGATCTGAAGTCTTTGAGCTCTTTGTAAAAACATATTTATCAATTAGGCCTGAATAAATAGGCAATAAAATGTAACAACAATTATAAACTATGAAGTTTAATGTTTTAGTTTACATTTGATATTTTTCGATTTTTAGACCACGTATTTATTACATAATTTTGTGTCTTTGCTTCTTTCAACATATGCATTTAGTTTTTACTCATGTTAATTTGACTGAATTACAACAAAGAATACCATTTCCACAAATGTAACCTTATTCGGTTAAAATCCGACTGTAAGTCCAGTGACATGATGGAGCCTTAGGAGTCAATGCTCCTCAGCAGAACATTTTTGTGCTTTGCAGTTTACTACAAATAATCAAAATCTACAGATCTATTTTCAAGCGTCTAACTCCCTTTTACCTCTTTTTCAATGTGGGCTTTTTCATTTTCTTCTTGGTGCTTTTCCCTAAATGTTTACTTCACAAGAATGATTGAGTGAGACTCACATGAGGAAGTCGTTGTGGACCTGTTGTGTGGTCTGGTGGGGAACAGATTTGTCCAGCACCTCTTTGAGCATCATGTATAAACTGCTATTCTTTTCTCTGTTAGTTTCTTGGCCTTTAGAAAGAGAGATTGTTTGAATCTTTTTTTGTCACTACTCGGCCAACTGCAGTGTACAGTTGTGGTTGGTGACGTAAGATGTTTTTTTTACTCACACTCTTTTGTCCTTGGGTTAGAGTTAAAGTATGGTGCAAGATTTTGTGGTTTTGCGGTTTTAACTTAATCACATTATTAACCTATGTCAAAAATCCAATTTCAGAAATTGTATTAACTCGTCCTAACATACACACTTGTTCAGTGTGTGTATGTGTGTGTGTGTGTGTGTTCGTGTGTGGAGGGGTTGGGGGTTGGGGTTAGAATGATGTTTCAGAGAACCTAACCATGAAACCTTCACAGAGACAGACATGACAGTGTGTGTGAACGAGAGAAAAAATACATTAAGAGAGAGAGAGTGGGAGAGAAAGAGAAAAAGAAAGCAAAGCCAAACAGGGCCCTATTTCAGACATACAAATGTGGAACAGACATACCAGAGTCAGGGGAATGGACCGTGAGCTCTCACAGAGAGGAAAGAGACAGCGTGAGAGAAAGACAGAGGAAAAAAAGGAGAAGAGATCGCAGTGCTGTTATCTGAAATACCAGTGATAGCCCACAAAAAGGAGGGTGAGTCATACCCCCCCACACACACACACACACACACTTACACTCACATCGCAAAAACAAAAGGCAGCACAAGAAAGCCAATAGAAAGTTAGACAGAGACAATGTGATGTCATGTCTCTGTATTGCTAAGTCGACAACGGCCATGTTGACACGAGGCAGTTGTAGTATTATGCTGCACAGATTGCTTCATGAAAATGTCAGCAGCTATTTATGCTCATCGTTCATGTGAAAAATTTCCATAGGTCTGCAACAGGGTATGCTGTCATGTAAACCTTGTTTTCTGTGGTAATGGTTTGGGTTTTAGGCATTCAACTCTGATGGTCTGAGTGATTATGTTTCAGGGTTTCATTCCATCTCTCCAAACATTTGGCCTTGCCAGTCAGTCAGACAGACAGACAGACAGACAGGCAGACAGGGGCAGACAGACAGACAGGGGCAGACAGACAGAACTCACTCATCAAGATAGTCTAGTTATCCGCACGTCAGCAGTCAATTGCCCCTCCCATTTGATTGGCAGCCAAAATGAATTCCTTCATCGACAGATACGTGTCTCCGGGTGTCAATGCAGGGATTGCAAGTAAGATGGCGGAAAATAAAGAGAAAGAAAGAGAGATGTCATCATGTTGTTGCACGCTGTCAATGTTCTGCACTTGGGCAGGAAATGCTTTGAGAAATTGTTGTGTTTTTTCTTGTAAGAATAATACTTCAGAAACTCTACCTAGACATAGATTACAATACAGATCATCAGGATTCATTCTCACCTTTTTGAATATTTTAAGAATATAGTCAGGTCTTACTCTGAGAAGGTTAAGATATTTCCTCCGTCAGTGCTGTATTGTCCTTTGGTCCACACAGAATTGAGGTATTGAAGAACAGAGAAAAAATAATTAGGGTAGGGGCCGTTTGTTAAATGTCTGAGGCCCAGCCTGCCTGGACGAGGATGTTGTAGTGAGAGGAGGAGGGTGGGGTGCAGAAGTGTCATGCAGGATTGTGGAGGAAAGAGTATTACGTATCGACTATTATTTTAGTTAACTTTAATGCAGGGAAAGTTTCAGAAAGGAAGAGAGATTAAAAAAGGATGAGACGAGAAACAGCTTGAAGCCCATTTGGAGTAGTAAAAACATCAGGCAGAAAGGGAAAGAAATCAAAAGAAAAGAATGTTGCTTGGTAAGTAAGAAAATGAAACTGTGGAGAAAACAAGAAAGAGCGTTATGAAAAGAGAATGAGAGTGGGAGAGAAAGAGGTGAAGGAAGAGAGGGAGAGAGAGTGAGTGAGAAAGAGAGAGAAAGAGAAAGAAGAGGGCCACTGGAATAGATTCAGAGAGGTCCATCCATCACAAATGTCCCGACCTATAGTTGACCCCACCATGGCAGCCAATGAGGCGTCATCCTCTCCCCACCCCACACAAACACACACTCGCACACACACTACAAACACACATACTCACGCAAACACAAAAACACACACACACATACTCACACAGAGGGGATCGGGTATCTGTGGTGCTGAGTAGAGTGTGGACACTCTCTTTGTGTTGCCTATCGTCGCTTCCCAGAATGCTTTGTTTTTATGTGACTAATGTGAGTACCAACACCTGACAGACAGGCAGATCCTCCTACGCCACACACAATTCACCCCCACCCCTGCCCGCCTCAATCCACCCTCCCACTCCCACATACACACACATACAAGTCCACCATACATCAAGATTTACTGCTCGGCACCTCGTAGACGTTTTTAATGATTGTGCAATTGTCTTATAGGTGTGTTTTGTACGGAATAATAACAGGAACCTGCCAGTTGGTGATCAGGCTTGCTAAAACATGCATTGAAGCCCTATCACAGTGTAAATGGTTTACAATGATTGGAACACTGCAACACTCTGGTCTCAACAGCACACCCGAGTGTCTGTTTCCCAACTGCTGTGGAAACTTGACAGGTATGTCACACTCCGTGAAAAAGCCCTCAAGGAAATCATTGCTTAAATGTTGGACTGAGAGAGTCTGAAAGAAAACAGTAGTCAAACGTGCGCACACACACACAAACACAAACACACACACACACATCCTTAGGGGACAGCTAGATTTCAGCACTTCAGATTAAACATCTCCATGTCAGAGAGTTCTGTGAGCGTTTGGTTTTGCCTTGAGGGGACGTGATGGCGATTGTCGGATCGTTTGAGCTCACCTGACACAGTTTTTACCTCGGAACAGTACCAGAGCTTGACCTGTCAGTCTGTCTCTTCACAAGAGGAACGGACCTCGTGTGCATTGTGACACAAGCGCCATGGAAACACAATATGTCCGTGATTAGGGACCAATTTGTGTGTTAACTGACAGACTTTTGAGCCTTGGTCCTCTTTGATGGTTTACTGTTGCTTTGACAGGTGGTTTAGCACAGGGGGAGGATGGGAAAATGAGTGGGACGGTACATGTCGTAGCTTGGCAGGATTCCCGTCGGTACTTGGTAGCCCTGGGACGTTCTTACAATATTTGGCATGCTTCTCAGTACCAATACTACAATATAATGTAGAATGCCAGAAAAATATTTAGCATGTCCCAATACGTAGTATGTCAACTGCAGTATGCCAAAAATACAAGAATGTCCTAGTGCAAGCCAGCATACTTTTCTGGCTATTTTGAACCAAAATCCTCCGCACAGCCGAAGGTATGTCACATCTACTGAACCACATACAAAGTAACAACAGCATAACTCTCCTGGTTGCCCTTCAACAGAACTATGAGTGCCTCTGACTAGCTCGACAAATGGCATTTTTTTCAAGGTAAAAAATGTAACACCAGACGATTTTTCAACAATGTTCAAATTATGCGCAACAAACTGTGACAGATGAGTGAGAAAGAGCGTCTATATTCAAGGCACACTGGAATGATGAAGTGGTACGTCCCAATTGAATGCACATTGTATGCAACAGTACAGACTTTGAAAGGGCAGCTACACTACGTACTGCAGGGAAAAGGAATAAGTGCAATTGGGGATGCAGGGCTAGAGTTTACGTGGTGAAAGTTACTGATACTAATACTTGCTTTTGATTGCCTCTAATGAGTAAGTCTGGTCACTAAAATAAAACCTCACCTATTGGAAATATGAAAGTTATTAAATGCATAAGTTGGCATTAACATATCCAAAACATAATTATTCTTCGATCAATGATAAACTGTTATTCTACTTCAAGAAACATCCGGAATTGCATTTCCTTCAGCTGTACTTAAAAGTTTGAAAGAACATCATGGATAAGAACATACAGAAGTTCGTGAGTTGTAACCATTGTTTACTCTGCCACCTACACGTGTCAGTGTAAGTAATATATCAGTGACAGGTGGGAGGTTTTAGTGTAACTCTAAGCCTCTCGTTTGTAGTAACCCTCCCTTGGGCGGCAGCCCAGTGTGTGAGAGAGAAACTATGCAGAGATAACTGGAGCCTGTCCCTCTAGGCTGTGGCTTCATTTCCAGCACTGGATCATCAACTTACTGTCATTCAAGTCATTTGTGTCAAAAATTATTTGCTTATACTGTCATTATCGGGATGCAGTTTATTTAGGTTGCTTGGGATAATTGAACTGCTGAAGTTTAGATCTTGAGATGGATCAAACTGAGTCAGGTTCGTTTGCTACATTTCTAGCAGTGAAACATCTGGAGAACGTTCCAAGCATTTGTTTCCCATGTGGTGCATTGGCTATCCCTCGCACCAGGCACAGTGTGACTGTCTTTTCTCTCAGTGTTGGTGCTAAATCCATCACAGACAACATTACTCAGAGACTACTGAAACAGGATGTATGTGTGAGAGTCTCACTAGCTTCAAGCTGCCGTCTGTGTATGATAACTAAAAAAACGGAAGTGTGTATCCGACTCTACCATTGACACAATGTTGGTGTGCACCTGAAGGATTTTGACCTCTCCAAGTCCACCCGTTCACCTGAAGACAGCTGGACTGTCAGCTCCCCCTTCTCATCCTCCTCTCCTCGTCCTCCTGTCCTCTCCTCGTCCCCCTGTCCTCTCCTCATCCCCCTGTCCTCTCCTACCCCTCCTCCCTCCTGCTCGTTATCATTTGAGGCCCGTAGGGACCCTCCTAATGACAGCGCTTGTCTATAACATCGTCGTCCGAGGTTGTACGTGTGTGTGTGTGTGTGTGTGTGTCTATGTGTGTGTGTCGTAATGACAGCGCCTGTCTATAACGTCGTGTCCTGGCAGGGATCATTCGCCTTCCTCCACCCCCCCCTGTCTGTTGTCCGGTGTCACCCGTGTCCGCGTGGACGATGATGTGATCTTTAGTCTCCCTCTCCGATCTATAGACTGGCATTTGGCTCTGGGAACGTCCCTTGGCCCTGCCGTGCATGCTAACGGCCGCCACAGCCGATATCCCGATCATAGAGTTAACGCCGGCGAGCGCAATATTCCGACAGGCAGCGCGAGATGCCGGCCGATACTGAGGTGGCAGTTTGCCACTGGAGTTAGTGCCCTCTCGGGATTAAGCACACGGCTGTGTGTGTGTGTGTCTGGTGTGTGTGTGTGTGTGTGGGGGGGGATGTGTGTGTGTACTTACAAGGGGCCGTGAGAGGCAGTGAGTTTGACTGTTAGAGGTCAGCGGGTTAGGTGTGTGTGAGAAAAAGGGAGAAGGCTGAAGTCAGCTTTTTGTTTTAATGTTCTTTCTGGAGTTTCCTGTCTGACCACTGGGTATAGACTTGTATATCCTACCCCTATGTGGGTGAAGGTTGTATCAGTAGAGGACGTGTTTGCTGCACACTATTAACTAAAGTGTTTTATATGTCTGATAGGATAATGTCTTTCTTACCCTCCTTTTTTTTCTTTTTTTTTGTATGTCTGTGTGCGAGTGTGTGTGCGAGTGTCTGTGCGTGTGTGCGCTCAGTCATTCACCCTCTCATACCCTCTCACCCTCTCATATAGTCCGAGGGGACAGCTTGTGTGCACTCCGGCATAAATGCTGTCACACTGATTTGCATACCTGAAAACGTGACTATCTTTTATTCCTCCCTTTTTTCTCTCCCTCTGTCTATCTGTCCATCTGTCTAACCTTCTTTCCTTCCTCATCTTAACTCTGTCCCGTCTCTCTCACTCCACTCTCACCCAGCAATAGTATGCAGCTCTATCCTTCCTCTCCTTGTGTCCTCTGATTCTCACTGTCTCTGGGTCAATACTGTCGTGTTAGGGATTCAGTACCCCCAGCTTCTAGATAAACACCCTGTTAGCAAGATTAACATTGTTGTCCTAACAATGTAAACCTGGGATTAATCCAACATCTCAAGGGAGACACGCACACAGTGCTCGAGTGTGTGTGTGTGTGTGTTTTTCCTGATTCTGGGATTAGGGCTCCAACCTCAGGGACACACGCACACCGCATGAATGACATGGTGTTCCCAAGGCAACATCAATGCTTTATGGATGTGTTAGACATGTGTTTGAAAAATCTTGATGTGCAGGTTCTGTGTGTGTTTATGTGAAAAATGTGTGTTAGCATTTGTGCGTCCATGTGTGTGTTCATATTTTTTTCCTTTTCATCTGATTTTTCTATAATATCTGTGGACTAACATTTTCTGGACGGTAGTCGTTTTGTGTTGCCTTCCTTTGGTTTGAACACAGAGTTTCAGAAGGAGGAGGAGTTGGCAGGCGCGGAGGGCGGAGGGCTGTGATGGTGACGGGGAGGTGAGGGGTCAGAGGTCAGACCCTCTCCATGGTCTACTCCACGCCAGGGAGCCAGTCACGACCCGGTCAGCGGAGGTTCAGGTGTCAGAGACAGACGGCTGAGTGACGAGGACCGGAGAACCTCTCCTCTCCTCCGCCCCGCTCGGACCTTTCATCCCGTCATCTTCCCCCCCCTTCCTCCCTCCCTCCCTTCAACCCCAACCCCAACCCTACTTTCCTCTCTGTTTCACCCCCATGAAGTCTGGTCTGTGTGCTGTCCTTCCCTCACTCCCTTCCTCTCACCAGGCCCCATTCATTCCCCCAGGCCCCCTCTCCCTCTCTCACCGCCCATCCTCCTGTTCACCCCTCACCCCTCACCACCCACCCCCGACTCCCCCGAAACTAAACATTACCACAGTCTTTCACTCAGCAGGCTGGCTGACTGGGGCAGCTCTCTTGGGCTGCATGTCTTCAGTCCATGTTCACACACCTTACAGGCACGAACACACACACGTCACACACACACTGCAGTATGTATTATAAGCTTACGTGTGTTTTGCATTATTGTCCAAATACTATTTTGTTGATCAGGCCTCATGCTTTGATAATACTTGTGCTGGACTGGAAGTCAATAGGGACAAGTGACCGTTGCTGATCAGGTCATGAAGACTCGGGTTGGAGTTCAATAGTCAACGATGTCACAAGGGTTTGACCAAGCTTGATGATCGCATCCGACCATTGATGACTTAGTCCATAGTTTGTCAATATTGCTCGTAACTCCTCATAAGGCACAGGTCTCCTCAATCATACTCACTACTGGGTAATTCAGAGAATACCTAAAGCACACAGACACAGATTTGAAACCCGTTGTTAAATGGGTGGACACAGATGTTGTGCTATGAAACTGCTCCCCCACTGTAAAGTTACACATAGATTCACTGCTACTTCTCCAGACTCAATTCTCCCCTCATGGTTGAAATGTGGTGTTTATTTAAAAATGTTCAGTTATTCCTGGGGCAGTTCTAAAGATAGACCGGCAGGTGTGGATGTTTCCTCAGGGGAAAGTGCTGACTGTAGTTTGTGTGAGAAAAATAGCTTCTAATTAAAGAGAAAGATAGAGAGAGAAGAATTGCTGAAAGAAATCTGTGAACTGTTATTCGGTTATACCCTAAAGCAAAGGCCAATGTATATGTCAACACCACCATCACACACACACAAACCCGCATACACACACACATACACACACACAAACGTACTGTATATACTTGTAAAAGCATATGAGTGAGAGAAGTAGCGTTTGAGGCATGGACCTTTACAATGTCACCCCAAAGCTTTGCACCTGAACATTCACAACCAACCTGTCCAACCAACCCACCAACCTTATGTACTGTCCTGCCAAGCACACACAAACGGAGATGCCCCAGTTCAACAAAATAACGACAGGATTAATTTCCCCTTCTGCATAAACCAATCGTTTTTTTTCTACTTATTTTCAGAGAGGCGCGTCACTCCGTTAAAGGTTAAAAGCAAGGTATTCTAATCAGGGCCTCTTTATACAACAGCAACTCAATAAGGTCAACTGGTGTCACAACATTCAGAAGGAGGAGGGAGGAGAGGGGGGGGGTACTGTCCTGGGTTTGTCGCTTGTGCCGTCTCTCTTCCTGTGTCTCCGTCATGCCGTGGCTGCTCTCCTCCATGCTGCTGTTGTGTCAATACAAACCTTCTTGTACATCTTGTGCATGAGGACACGTTCTCACACAAAGTCATATGTGCATCCGGCTTCATTTATCACACTCACGCAAACAGAGACACGTATACATAGCCACGGCTCGCGCACACGCGTGTGAGACGAGCTCAATGTGTGACGGGGGCGATCCTCAGGGCGATCGGCTGTATTGATTATTGGGCCTGGCCAGGCTCGTGGAGCAGCAGCAGTAATTAGGGCTTTTTGGTGTGGATTAGCCGAGAGAAAAGGTCACCCACTTAACATCGGTGGTAGGACGGGGTTGGAGGGGGGGCGGGGGGGCCGGGGAAAGGGGGGGTGGATGGGGGGGCTTGTCCCCAAATGAGACGAGGCGATTTGGCAGGGCCTACACGTGAGACTCAAGCACCCACACGTGTTTACAAACCTCCACCCCACACCGATGCCAAGTGTTCTTTTGCATCTCTTTTCAGTAACAAATCATTTGTCTTGGTGACTGCTTTCGGTTGGTACTGATATAATACAGCCATTTACCTCTCTGTCTCTCTCTCTCTCTCTCTCTCTCTCTCTCTCTCTCTCTCTCTCTCTCTCCCTCTCCCTCTCCTCTCTCTCTCTCTCTCTCTCTCTCTCTCTCTCTCTCTCTCTCTGTCTCTCTCTCTCTCTCTCTCTCGCTCTTAACCAGTGTGTGTGAGGGTCATGACCCACCAAAACTGTGACAAACACATCGTCCTGCAACTGGAGGAGGAATGTCTTCTCTTTCTTCTGTTGTGAATTTTGCAGTCTCCCAAGTACACTATGTGAAATGTTTTGTTCCACCTGCAAACATTTATCCTCAATAGGTCATTGTTTAGATTGCAAACTTGAAATGTGTTGTTTATTGTGGCAACCACAGAGATTCAGACTGCTAAGAGACCAGAAATGAGTCAAATTGACCCAGCAAACCCCCATAACATTCTCCCAGAGAGCTCAATCCGTGTCGGCTGCTCTGCATGAAGCCCATAAAATACAACTGCTCAAGTCATAAGCTATGTGGGCATTCGTGTCGGTGACTGGCTCTCGTCCTCTCTCTCCTTCTGGCTTGAGGCACTCTCTCCCCCTGAGCCCTGTCAGCACCATTTGTGTGGAGAGGGGCGCTGATTAGCGGATGGGTCGCAGCCGGCTCATCAGTTGTGCAGCGGGTGGGAAACATTCCCATAACCACCTACAACCGGCCCATGAGGCAATATGGGCTTCTGTCCCTGGTGCTGCTGGGAGGACTGGGAAGCCTCTGAATCTCTGGGGATACCATGATATGGATTCCTATCCTACCCCGTTACTTAACACCTGACCACATCTGTAAGATATTTAATTACTTTTCTGTTATATCTCAGGAGTGTATGTTGATAAAGAATAAATGATTTGATGTAAACACACGTGTGTCTCATTTTGTAGGTCAGCAGTAGGCCCACACATCTGTCTGGTGAAACTATAAGAATTCAACCATGTGCAAAGCTGCAGCACTCCTAGTGGTAAGACTGTTGTGCTGCAGAATTCACCCCAGGCAAATTCACTGCACTGGGATATGGCAGGTCGTAATGAATGGGAACTGTGAATGTCTACTGTGTGTGTGTGTGTGTGTGTGTGTGTGTGTGTGTGTGTGTGTGAGGGAGAGAAAGAGAGAGAGAGAGAGAGAGAGAGAGAGAGAGAGAGAGAGAGAGAGAAAGAGAGAGAGAGAGAGAGAGAGAGAAAGAGAGAGAGAAAGAGAGAGAGAGAGAGAGTCTGTTAAGAAATACATAAAATATGGAGTCCACAAACACACACACACAAATAGAACAACCAGTATTGGTTTCCTGTAGTGGTGCTTGTGGATATTACTGAGGATGAAAGATAGCCAAACAAGGGCCAAACAAACAAAGGATCAGGTTAAGATCCAGAGGAGATAATCCTTGAACTGCTTGTGGTCTGGCCTTAAGAGAACCATAAAAACAGAAATAAACAAATGCCAATGTTTGCAACATAAACGCCTGGAAAGATACATGAAAATATTACTTCTGTTATTGTGCAATATTGACAGTTTGTCAAGGTAAGGAGTATCACCTTGACTAGACCAGAACCCGAAACAAACCATTTGTCCTCGCTGTAACATATCCATGTGGTTTATTTGATATGCCTTGTGCACTATCACAGTCATTTAATCCTTCTGGTATATATTCCTAGTTATATGTTGCCAAAAGAATGGCTAGCTGTGATTTTGTTGAGATTTTGTTGTCATGGCGATATTTCGAAACTCTTCATCGAGTCAAAGGTTTTGTTACAATGGTTTTGTCATGGAATTAACAGGCACAACTCTATGGTGTTGGCTTAGAGAGTGTGAATTCAGGTCTATCTGGTCTCCCCTGCCTATAGAGTTCACCACAGGGTCAGGAGTGTCACCTCATACATCACAGCTGTAGCAGAACGGCACACATGGTTACCATGGCAATGGGCTTTCTTTTATTTTTGCTGTACTAAGCCAAACAGTGGTGGGTGATGGGAGAGCAGATCCACAAGGGGAAGAAGACAAAAAGATGTCATGCTTGTGTATGTGTGTGTGTTTGTACTAGTATGCATCTCTCTTCCAGCAAACAAGCCCTTGTGTACTGTTTCTGATTGGGTTCCGTATCTGTAACGTGCGTGCAGCTGTACTGGGAAGGAAGGCGATAACCAGCAAAACGACAGTGATTGTGGATCCCCTCCAAATTTGTGTTATCAGCCTGGTAAACGACCTTGGGTGTGAGGTTTTAGACCATAACTCTGCCGATTAAACATGCGTGATGAGAATTCTTCATCACTGCGAAAACAAAGCAGCCCTGCCCCTTCCTGCATGTTCCAACATCGCCATGGTAAAAGCCTGTTTCCCTGGTAACCAAAGGGGCTCTCTTTGTCATGGAACAGGAGAGGAGGGGGGCAGAGGGAGGAGTTGAGGGGTACGGCATCTCCCCCTGACCTCCACCTGACCTCTAGGTGAGCCAACTGATTGGTTTCCTGGTCTAGATGAAGGGTTCAAATTGGCTATCGTCACACTGAGTCGAGTCATTTAACGCAACTTTTAAAACGTGACTTGTGAAATTAGAATTATAAACTGCATATCGTCAGCTCTGAGGTATTTTGAACATCACTAATCAAGAAAAATGTTCTTCATAATTCTTGGGTATTCACTCAGTTTCTGAGAGTGAATGCAGGCTTGCACCTGGTTTCTGAGGTCAAGTTTGAACCAAAAACAGAGATAAGTTTGTCTGGAAACCAGAACCCGTTGAGAGAAACTTCCTTCTCCCAGAATTCCCCTACTGAGCAGATTACTTTAGGAATTGCCTGGCAGGAAAATAGAGAAAGGGACATGTTCAGTTTAGCTTTAGCTTCTTAGCACCACGCTAGTGTTTACCCCACAGGCTAACAGAACAATAGGGGTGGGGGAGTTAGCGCTAATGTTAATCTAATGCTCTGCTAATGGCTTTGGTGACATATGGAGCACATATTGAAGCAGGGAGAAGCCCGATTCCCGACCACTATCGCCTCCCTCAGGTCAAAACAATAAGAACAGCTCTTCAAGGCGGCCATCTTTATTTTTCACCATTACTTTTTTGAGTTTCAAAAGAATATATCATCTTTGCAGTAGATCTGATTGAAACTCCAAAGGCTTACTCACAGAACACATGTAGTTATCTATTTCCCCTCCTTCTCTCTTCCCTCTCTCTTCCCTCTCTCTGCCCCAGTGTCCCAGAAGACGAATCCCGAACCTGCACCAGCAGTGCGACCAAAAGATTCAACCGCCATTTTGTTTCAATTTGTTCTCCATCTCTGATATCTCTGTTTCCAAACAGCTCCTTCACTATATCCAGATCTGCGTTGTCATACGGCTGTCATTTCCTGTTTGATGCTTATTGATGATATCACGACCATATTGTGTTTATAAAGTAGACGGGTGCTGCTGGGCTTCACGCCACTTTATCCTGAATAGGTCCTGTCACATGAGCGGCGATACCATCTGATTTGATGAAGAGAACGATGGCAGGATTAAATGTATTCTTCATAAAGAGGGGAGTGAATGCACTTGTGTGTGTTGAGGGATTTGTGTAAGCGCACAGGAGCGCATATGTGTATGTGCATATTTCCTAATCTGATTTTATTTTCTAGACCCTATACAATACCATTGGATACGTATCTACCAAATAGATATAGCCATTTCATATCTCCCTTCACTCTTTTTTTCTTTCTTTCTGATTATCCTTTGGTCACCATGTGATATTAGAAGAGAGTAACACTGCCTCCTTTGGCTGTAAGGGGTAAGTGGGTTCTTGACGGCAGATGAATGATGTCAAACGGACATATTTATATTCATTTAGGAGTCAAGGAGGAGGAGAAACCATCTGTAACGGATGTGATAGGAGCTGGGAGCGATGCTGTGTGTGTGTGTGTGTGTGTGTGTGTGTGTGAGTGTGTGTCTGTGTGTTCACATGCACATTTATGAACGGTGTCTGCGATCATGCCTTATGTGTCTGTGAGCTGAAATTGATTGTGTGTCTCTGTGTGTGTGTGTGTGTGTTTATGCTCTGGTAGATTGTCGAGGATGGAGAGAGGGTCATTTCCCGGTCACTCGTTCAGGCTGCGTGATGAATGAAGAGAAGACAGAGAAATAGAGGCCAGGGGAGAAGACGAGGCTGGAGGCTTTCAATAGGAACATTTAAGCACTGGAGAAACCGTCCCCATTTCAGGAAAGCTACTATGCAAATAATGAAAGCCTCCCAGTTCGGCATTCATTTACAGTATTAGAAGGATGTATTCACAGAACTATGAAGCATCACATAATTAAGCCGCCATGATGCCTTGGCAATGTTAGTTTTGGCTGGTTATCTGAAGAGGATGACGTTGCTCCTTTCCTCCCCTCCCTCTTCTGTTCCCTTCTAGCTGGCCAAGAAGCTGTTCTGTTTTTTGGACTCCAGACCAAGAGGTCAAAGACATCTGACTCAACGAGGAAGTATCAGGAAGAAGTGGAAAGGAAGTACACACATTCAACAGGAAGGACATTTCTCTGAGGAGGCGAGTGAGAACCAGTCAATTCACAGCACACCTCATCTGTCAGCACATCACCAATGTATGTGTGTGTGTGTTTTGTGTGTGTGTTTGTGCCTTTTGCAGGGCTTTTCCATGTGTCATGTGAATGCATGTGTATTGCCTTTTGTTGAAATCAAAGCATGAGGGCAAATTACACCTTTTAGAAGAACTGCATCAAAACCAACCAGGTGAATGTTTCCATAATAGATTGCATGTGTGTGTGTATGTGCCTCTATACATTTCTGTCTGTGTGCATTGGACAGCCTGTTCAGGAAGAAGTGCATTGTGGGATCGATGTTCACACCTCGTCTTAAATTATTCATCCTGTCAGGCGGCCTGTCGGTGATCGCCGTGGAAACAGCTGACCAAGAGCTTTACCTCTGTCCCCACGGATACACTCCTCTATCCTCTCCTCACCCCTCACTTCCTCCTCTCTCTCTCTCTCATTCTCTCTCTCTCTCTCTCTCTCTCTCTCTCTCTCTCTCTCTCTCTCTCTCTCTCTCATTCTCTCTCTCTCTCTCTCTCTCTCTCTCTCTCTCTCTCTCTCTCTCTCTCTCTCTCTCTCTCTCTCTTTCTCTCACCATAACTCTATCTCTCACTTACACACTGCTCTCTCTCTCTTCCTCTCTCTCTTTCTTCCTCAGACTCTGTCAGTTTCTCATCCTCTCCCACACTAACTCTCAGTCTATCCATCTTCCTTATTAGGCTCTCTTCACTGAATCCCTCTCTCCTCATTTCTCCAACCACAATCCCTCCCTCTCCCCTTCTTCTCTGCACCCTCCTCTTCCCTGGCTTGCTGACCAAGTGTTTATGTTTGGCTTGTAGGGTGTTTATGTCTGAGTCTTTGATGTCTGTTCCACTGGCCTCTCTTTTCCAAAGCAATGATCCCTATGTTACAGGGGTTATGCAGTTTGTGGGTGTGTGTGTTTGTGTTCATATTGTGTCTGTACTGTATGTACGCTTTTGTGCATGTGTTTTGTG